>NW_027507784.1:179234263-179709263 GCF_037356315.1 Lithobates pipiens | reverse complement strand
CAGGGGTTATGACCACTTATCTTTCAGGAGGCACATGAGCATTTTGTCCAATTTTTTTTATTTCACGCTCTTCATGCCAAAAGTCCTGTATTTACATCCCAGAGCTACATCATTTCCTTTGTTCTTCTGCAGCTCTTAGATCCCCTGAGACTTATTTCCCATTCACACGCAGAAGCAGGTGAGCTCTGATTCGTGGGACACGGTTGCATTGGTAATCCTGCAATGGAAACGGAACTAACTATTTACTGTGCATGCGCGAGTTTACAGACCGGAAGAAGAAGAAAGTCCAGCATCAGACTCCAAAGACAATATTTATGGTAGGGGCAGCTGCATCCTGAAAGGAGAATGGGAATAAACACGCATACTAATGCCCTGTACACACGAGCGGAATTTCCGTCAGAAGAATCCTGGTGACGGTGACGTACAACACTACAACGAGCCAAGAGATGAAGTTCAATGCTTCCGAGAATGCGTCAATTTGTTTCCAAGTATGTGTAGGAATTTTGCGCATCGGAATTGCTACAGACGATCAGGATTTCCGACCAGAACTTTTTCCGTCAGAAAAATAGAGAACATACTCTCAATCTTTTGCTGGCGGAAATTCCACATATGCGATGGGGCTTGAATTTCCTGTGCAATTGTTTACTATAACTCCTAAGAAATTAAGATGCGGAGGATCAGAGTTTACTACCGATTTAAAACATTGTAGCCTATTGATTAGATACGGATCTGTGTTGCAAAGGGGCCTTAGACTTAAGAGTGTTACATTTATATTGATAGAGATCTTTTTCCCCCACATTGATAATACTCATAGCTTTGACCCCCTTTTACCCCACTTATTTTTGGTCATCATCTTCCATCTCCTTATAGGGAATTCTTCTTTTCTCCTTTACCCCCCCCCCCTTTTTTTTTCTTGTATTTTTGATTTTCACGAAATATAACACGTGTATTGAAGAGGATTAATGAATAAACAGTACGCCAGTACCTGTAGATTAACAGTTCTGTTGGTTTCTTCTCATCCTTTTACCACAATTTTTGTATGATGCTTGGATTCTGTAACACATTATTGCTATATAATACTGTTACCACATGTATGATACATTTTGACGTTTGCGCTATTTATCTTGTATATTCTAAAAGAGAGAGACTTTTGGAAGTGATTTGCCATTATAGTGGACAACTGACAATCTTGCTCTTGTACTATTGATTTTAATTGTTTCATGTCCTGGCTGGTTTTGGCTTTTATGGTTTATAACCATCGGCTTCTTTGGCAGCCAGGCCTCCTTTTGCTACTGACCAATCCGAGTATAATTGCCTTCTCCAGTGAGTTTGACTGCATTATATGCCCGAAATAGGTGGATGTGAGTTTTGTCATTTATAATTATAATTTATACAGTATATACAAACTCACACAAGCATTTACTGTAAACCCTTTGTTTTACTAAATCCATGGGTTTTCTAAATCCAGCGAAGCAGAAGTTGTCTAATTTTACACACTTTGTTTTTGTTTTGTTTTTACTAAAACTGCATGGTGCAAAATCTGGTGCAGCTATGTATAAAAACCAATCAACTTCCAGGTTTTTTTGTTAAAGCTTAAAAGAGAAGTATGGGAATTTTCCCATACTTGTCTGATGCGGCATCTGTCCGCTGCCGGCTCTAAGGCTGAGAACCGAGCGATCAAACACTGCTGATTGTTTGGTTCTTAGTGTTTTCCTTGAGCTGTCAGTCACCGGCTCTCTGCTCTGCCTCTCCCCCCACCCCCACCCCTGCTCACTGGAGTGCTGGGCTGTGGAGGCGGCTCTGGCTTGCTAAGACAGGTGCCAGTCCAGGCACACGGGCAGATCCTGAACATATGGTTGCAATCTTTCCCTTGGCTCTGTGACGTCAACTGAAAAAGGGTCACAGGAGTGCAAAACGATCTGCCCTCCTGTGATGCACAGGAGAAGAACAGCCAAACGAGCTTTGCCTGTACTTCTCCTTTAATTGAATTTAGAAGCTGATTGGCTACCATACATGGCTGCACCAGATTCTGAGTGCACCAGTTTTAGTAAATCTCCCCCACTATGTCAAATCAGAGCTTCTGACAGAGCCATGTGAAGTCACTAGAGAGCTCTTTCTCCGGTTCTTCTCCCTCTGTCCACTGTCTTCTCTTTTGCCCGGTCCTCTCCGCTGTCTTCTCCCTCTGTTCTTCTCCCTCTGTTCTTCTTCTAATGTTGACTCAATGCTCTCTCCTGCTTTTATGCCGGGTGCAGAGTGTGCCAATACTTATATTGGCATGGGGCCTGGTCACCGTGTGACATCATCCGGAGGCCCCATCCGCTTATGACGTCACTGCCCGGGGCATGATGGGCGGTGACATCATAAGAGGTGTGCCTCCAGTGACCCCGCCCCATGCCAATATAAGTAGTGGCACACCGAGCACCTGGCATTAGAGCAGGAGAGAGCGTTGAGTCAACATTGGAAGAAGAACAGAGGGAGAAGACCGGGCAAAAGAGCGAGAAGACAGCAGACAGAGGGAGAAGAACCAAAGAGATAGCGGAGAAGAATGGGAGAGGGGAGAAGAACCGTCAGAGGCGGAAGACGTCAGCGGAGGACACAGAAGAGCTGGAGAGGGGAGAAGAGATCGGAAGAGACAACAGAGCTGCCATAATAAATTACTTTAAAAACGTGTTTTATTTTTGACACTTTAGGTGAATGGGTAGGGGTACAATGTACCCCATACTTATTCATATAGGGTGGGGGCCGGGATCTCTGGGCCCCCCTGTTAACCCCCCTGGCGGTAGTCTGGCTCGGGGTGAAAATTTAGTACCATTAGCGGTAACCCCGAGCCAGACTCGCATCGCTGGATCCAGGATGAGCTTACTTACCTTGGATCCAGCGATGTCCCCCCGCACTGCGAGTGGCTCGTCCTACGCTCGATGTATCACATCACTGGGCTCCATTCCCTGCGAGCGTTGCGACGCACCGGGACGGAGAACGGCGCCATATTCATAAATTAAAACACACACTATACACACAGCAGGGGTGCCCAAACTTTTGAAGAGCAAGGGCCACTTAAGCGACTTGGTAACCGGTCACGGGCCACAATGAGCAGAGCAGGCGGAAGACAGGTCCGTGCAGAGCGGACACGGACACAGCCCACTCTACTCTATGGATCGTTTGATCTGCCCTGACGGAAGGGGATTGAGTCCCTTCTGTTTTTTTTTGTTTCTGTTTTTTACCGAATCAGATTGGAGGTAGTCGTGTGAAAAAGGACACAAATCTGTTTACATCTGCCATTTCATAGAGGTGAATGAAGGGTCCAATTGAGTCGGACCGATTGTGTGAAAGGGGCCATTCACACTAATGCAGCGTAGTGCACCTGTGTCTTTCCTGTGGGTTAGCTACACTTTTCCCTAGACTTCTATTATATCCTGCAGGTGTGGTGCACTTTCTAAAAGCACACCAAACCTGCAGGTAATAACAGAAGTCAGTGCCTCAGTGCAGGTAACCTGAAGGTGCACTGCACCTGTGGATCAGTTTGAAAGCAGCCCAGTAACAACTGTGCAGATATGCCCATATATACACTGCAATTTTAGTAATAAAATGACCTTTAATAGGAGTCTTACATTCAGGTATCGCCTGCTGTTGCTGTTCCCAGCAGAGTGCATTTGGTATAACTCTGCCTGTGGCAAGAGATGGCGCTATACAGGAAGCATCAGCTTATACAGCTCTGCTCCACAGATGCTTGCTTTGCCGGCTTCATTAACAACAGAGATGCTCTGATCTCCAACCCATGATCTGGGCTTGCCAATCTACCATCCCACAGAAGGAGGTCACGGGCCATATCAGAGGGCTCCGCGGGCCACTGGTTGGGCACCCCTGACATACAGTATAATGTAATTTTACAGATTACATTACTGTATGTAATAATTTCACATCCCCTTTGTTCCTAGTGGTCTGTCCAGTGTCCTGCATGCAGTTTTAAAATATAAAAACTGTTCTTTCTGCCTGGAAACTGGAGATTGTCCATAGAAACCAAAACTGTCCCCTTTACATGAAAAGAGGCTTTAGACCAGCTAGAAAACAGCAATAATAAATTTGAATCACTTACAGAATTGAGCGATAACGATTTGTGGGGAGATCCGTCATCAAATACTGAAAAGTAATGACAGTGACAAATCTGCAACTGAGCAAATTTCAGTGTTTTTGATTTGATTACATTATTGAATCATTTTTATAATTATTATTATATTATTATTTGGTATAATTATTTATAGTTGTTTATTATATTATAATTTATGATTTAATTTTTAAACTTTATCATACCGGGGATGTCTGCTAGACTCTGGTTTGGACAGATTTAAGTGAGTTATTCCACAGAATTACAGGCCTACAATATAAAACGACAAATTTTCATTAAAAAAAATGGTACCGCTTTCAGCACCTAAAATCTGAAATAATCATACCACCAGGGAGGTTAAATCCAGATGCCGATAAGCACTTGCCCTTCCCCACCCCCTTTTCTGACCTACCGGACTGTGTGCTCAAATAAGGGTCTGGTATGGATTTTGGGGGGGACCCCAATGAAATTTTTTTGGCGTGGGGGTTCCCCTTAAAATCCATGTCAGACCGAATGTTTAAATTTGGCATGGAGTTCCCATTTAAGATCATTGGAGCACAAGTCACATGCCAAAGTCGGATCAGTCAAGACGGCGATCCGACTTTGATCTGACTTCAGTGATATTCAATGGGCTGCAGTAGGATCAAAGTGGGACCAAAGTAGTGCAGGGAGCATTTTCAAAGTCGGACCGACTTGTGTCAGACCAGCTAAGACAGGTCCCATAGGGAAACATTGATTTTCACATGTCATGTGACACGAGCTAGCAATGTCGGAGCGTTTTGTCGTACCAGTGTGAACCCGGCCTCAAGCAGGAACATATAAACGCAGTTAATCTGAGAAGCATGAAGATTGTGTATATTTCCCAGATAATTTCTCCTGCAGTTAAAAAAGTCAAACACAGAAGTACCAGTTTGAATGATACCTAATTAGGAGGTGCATTCTGCTTTGCTCCCACAGGGAAATCCAGAAATCATGTAAGCTTAAAGAGTAACTCTACTTTTGTTGAGAAAAAAAACATTCCCCTCTGGGTGATCTATGCACGTTACAAGGATTTTAACAAACTTTGTTCCTATATTTTGTTATTCTGAAGAAATCCCTGTGTGTTTTTCTCTATGCCCATGTGGGAATGCGAATCTAATGGAAGTGGTTTTGTAATTATCAATTGGCTGCAGGGCTCTAATGAAGAAAGCTGCTGGGCCTGCATGCCTTTAGACTTGTTCCCATTGGGAGTATCTCACCAAAAATGAAATTTTTCTTGCAGGGGATACCTGAAATCTGGCTTGTATCTTAGTGCAGACTTCTGGGAAAATAAGTGAGCCAATCATACCAGAAGGAAATTGTGTTTCTGGGGGGCGTTCTGTACACATTCTGTGTACAGAACACCTCCAGGTAGCCATATTGCATTACATGTTCAGAAAATTACAGTGGCTGCAGATTGAAAAGGAAAGGTGCTTTTTTAATAACATTCAATTACAATATGACTTGTGTCACAATTGTATATGCTATAAATTTTTTTCTTTATTTGCAATTTTTTTACCACAAAAGTGGAGTTACACTTTAAGAGTTAGAAGTATTTGGGAAGCGTGGCTTGACGGAGCATGGAGTAGGACCTACATGCCCAGGGCTCCGTCCATTAATCCTGTTTAAGCATTATCCTCTGCTCTGAGAGACACACCGCGCGGGTGGCCGGCTCCTCTGGGGACCCTCCTTCCGCCTCGCCTGCTTCCCGGTCTCCCGGCGGTCCGATTCGGCCGCGATCGTCCCGCCCGGCGGCCGCGTTTAGGTGCCTGTGCATGCTACCATGTCCCCCCCGAAGAGCCAAAAATCCACTGCGGCAAAGCTGGCACAATTCCGCCGGACTGGGGGAGAGGAGGCGGGGGAGGATGGCGGTGCTGAGCGGACGGCAGGGGAGCGTTGACAGGGAGACACGGATAAACTGTTGGAGGCCATTACGCTCTGCAGGACATCCCTCACTGCTCAGATCAAGGGGGTCAAGGTGGATATGTCTTTGATTAGACAGGATTTCCAGAAAATCCACAAACAGGTCACGGAAACGGAAACCTGCATCAGTACGGTGGAAGATATCCTGCCGCCATTGCAGTCTGGATCTGAACACATGCAGAGGCAGGTTAACCAGCTGCTCGCCAAGCAGGACGACATGGAAAATCGCCTGCGGAGGTGTAACCTCCGTTTTATCGGGCTCCCAGAGTGGGCGGAGGGTAAGGACCCGATGGTGTTCCTGGAGCAGCTACTGGTGTCCACGTATGGTCGGGAGGCCTTCTCTCCCATGCTGGCGGTGGACAGGGCTCACAGGATGCCCGCTAGACCTCCTCCTCAGGGCCCCCCCCCCCCCCCCCCCCGTACCTTTATTGCAAAACTTTTAAATTACAGGGACAGGGACGCTGTGCTGAGGCTGGCGAGAGAGAGGGGCAACATCCCAGTAGGAAACGTCAAGGTGGCCATATTTCCTGACTTCTTGGCCGAAATACAGAAACGTCGACAGAGCTTTATGGAGGTCAAGCGCAGACTTCGTGACCGCCACCTGAAGTATTCTATGCTCTTCCCTGCACGCCTGAGGGTGGAACATGATGGCCGGGTGTTGTTTTTTGAGGACCCTCGTGAGGTCATCTCCTGGCTGGAACGTGGGCCTGCTCACGGCAGGGGCGACTGACCGCACTCTGGGTGTGCCACGTGGCGAGATCCTCTTGCCTCATGGTTCCGCCAATACTCGGCCTGTCCTCACTACTTCTGCCTCATTACCGCCTTGACCTATATCTCACCTTTGTTACTTCACCTCAGTATGTCTCATCAGCTAGGAGAGATAAGTGAAACCCTACACCTCTGCCGATCCCACCACCGCAAATTCTCTTCTCTTCATTCGTTTGGATACTCGGAGTGGGCTTCATTTACATTATTGCTCCCTGTATGAGAGCCTTTCTTCTTTTTTACTACTCCTACATTTATCCATCACACGGAGCTGTGGAAGTGTGCTGGTCCTACAAGCTGCATGCATAGTGCATCGAATTTACGCCCCACCAACCACTGGGAACCGCTATGTAGACGAACGGAGGAATTGTAGTTCACAACTGTTGAGGGATGATGCCTGCACATATTGGGGTGGGTGCGTGGTGGGGCGGGAGGAGGGGAATGTTTTACAGGTATTTACTCAAAATTTCAGTGCACAAGTGTTATTACATGAGGAGATTGTAACAGGTACATGTCTTAACTGGGTACCCTTTCCATGTTTAGCTAAATGGCAGGTTTTCATACTGCTCATGTTCTTGGTACTGCATGACCTTCTAGCGGGTGATCCTCAGGAGTACATCCTGGTGAGGGGATATTTTTCATATGCTATACAATGACATCTATAAAGTTCCTGACGTGGAATGTGAGGGGCCTGCGTGAGCAAATTAAACACTCGGCGGTCCTTTCATTCCTAAAGAGGCAGAGAGCAGATGTAGTGGCTTTGGTGGAGACGCATATAGAAGGGAGGCTTCAGATGGCCCTCCGGCGCCCGTGGGTGGGGTGGGCATATCATTCCACTCATACTACTCACGCCAGAGGTGTTTCACTTTTAATAGCCAAATCGGTACACTTTGAGCTGTGTGAAGTAATTACCGACCCACAGGGAAGATATGTGTTTCTCCATGCCAAACTATATGGTGAACAGTTTCTCCTCCTGGCCTTCTACATACCCCCCCCATTTAGTTTGGCTGTGATTATGGAGGGACTTGCCCTTATGACCCGCCATCCAGAAATACCAGCAATCTGGATGGGAAACTTTAACACTACCCTACGGCCAGCACTAGATAGATTACAGACTTCACAGGGGACGGCCACAGATACCAGGAAGACGAAATTTTCCAAACTGATCTCCACTCTCCACTTAATAGATACTTTGCGCTACAAATTTCCTCTTACAAAGACTTACTCCTGCTTCTCACCTTCCCACAACTCCATGTCCCGCATTGATTTTATTCTTGTATCCAAAACCCTAACGCCGCGGCTATTAGAAGCGGCCTTTTGCCCAAGGCTGTTATCTGATCACAGCCCATATTGGATTTCCTTGAGTATTCCAGTCGGTAGGCCCCCAAAGCCTTGGCGCTTAAACCCATTCTGGCTGTCCCTATTCCCGGACGATGATGAGCTCCTGAACCTATGGAAGCTATACTTTGCAGAAAAGGAACAAATGGCTTCTATTTCAGCGGTTTGGGACTCTTTCAAAATATACGCGCGCATGACCCTTGCCTCCCACATAAATGCGATTAAGGCGAAGTCCTCAGATGTCTTTGATAGGGCAGTAGCGGAACTCACCTCCACAGAACGGGAATATGCCACCAACCCTACCCTGGAGCTAGCAGCCCGACTCAAATTGCAATCTAGAGTAGCTACCCAACTTCAGTTTACAAAGGTCAGGCAAAAGCTGTTTTTCACTAAGCAAAAATTCTTTGAGCATGGGGAAAAGGCGGGTAAGCTGCTGGCATATATGGTCCACAGTGAAGATAGACCCCCCAGTGGTTATCACCCTGCATGGACCGGGGGGGCAACAGATCACGGATCTGTGTAGTGTAACAGCTAGATTTAGAGATTTCTTCACAGATCTGTACCGCACAACTACAACAGACCCCACTGACCAGGGAATGACCTTCCTTCATGGTATCGCCCTTCCCCAACTGACGACTGACCAGATTGACCTTCTTGAGGCTCCCCTCACCACAGACGAAATAGCCTCGGCTATTGCCAGTTTTGCCAGATCCAAATCCCCTGGCTCAGACGGCCTCCCAATTGAGTTTTACTCCCAGTTCAGTGAATTTCTTACTCCAAAGTTGCTCATGCTATTTAACCACCTTTTTGACAACTTTTCTTTACCACCGTCCATGAGAGAGGCAGTAATAGTACTCATTCCCAAACCAGGGAAAGATCCGGGCTATCCAGAATCATATCACCCCATATCCCTACTCCAAACTGACATTAAAATCCTTGCTAAAGTACTGTCACTGAGATTGAATAAAATTATCCTTTCTCTAATACATGTTGACCAGGCGGGATTTATGCCAGGACGTAATACATCCTTCAACTTACGCAAGTTGTTTATTAACCTGCAAGCCGTGCATAGGGAGGCAGGATCACGGGTAGTAGTAACCTTGGACACGGCGAAAGCATTTGACTGCGTGGAGTGGGGGTACTTATGGAAATGTCTCAGGGGTTATGGCTTCGGGCCCAAATTTATTAAATGGGTGCAACTTCTATACCAATCACCCACAGCCAGGGTGTCGGTGAACGGATGGTCCTCCGAGCAGTTTGACCTCAGCAGAGGCACAAGGCAGGGCTGCCCCCTTTCGCCGTTGCTGTACGCCCTGGAGCCATTAGCCATATCCATCCAGGACAATCCGGCAATTAAGGGACTAGGCTCCGGTACTCTGATTGAGAAAATCAGTATGTACGCGGACGACACCTTGCTGTACCTGGCCGACCCAGGCCCCTCCTTGCGTGTGGCAATACACATAATTGAGCAATTTGGGACCTTTTCTGGGTTAAAAATTAATTGGGAGAAATCTCAGAGTCACAAGCCATGTTACCTCTTCAAAGAGTTAGTACCATTAAATACCTTGGGGTACAGGTGTCCAGAATATCGGCAGACTACATACATCTAAATATTGAACCCCTTATATCATACGTGAAAACTAAGCTCAGGATTTGGGCTCACCTGCCACTGGGAGTATGGGGGAGAATAAACTTAATTAAGATGATTCTACTTCCCAAAATTTTATATGTGATATGGCACTCCCCAACATACCTACCTTTGAAATATTTTAAGACTCTAGAAGCCCTCCTTAAACCGTTTGTCTGGGGTCCTAACAAACATACCGTATATACTCGAGTATAAGCCGAGATTTTCAGCCCCTTTTTTAGGGCTGAAAGTGCCCCCCCTCGGCTTATACTCGAGTCACCGCCGTCTGTCTACACGATCAGCGTGTCGTGCAGACAGACGGCGGCCATTCCATTATTCAAAAGCCGCGCCTCCCTGTCTGTGATAGGCGGAACACTCAATTTCCCAGCAGTCAGTGGTCCGCCTATCACAGACATCCGCTCATCCTCATACTACGGACGAGGATGAGAGGCTGTCCGTGATAGGCGGAACACTGACTGCTGGGAAATTGAGTGTTCCGCCTATCACAGACGGAGGCGCGGCTTTTGAACAGTGGAATGGCCGCCGTCTGTCACAGACGAGAAGAGGTGCGGCGATCCTGGCATGTTTTTACATGCAGATCGCTGCAGAAGGACAAAGGCACAGGACAAAGGCACAGGACAAAGGCACAGGTATGGACGGACACACAGGGATGGACGGACACACACACAGGGATGGACGGACACACACACAGGGATGGACGGACACACACACAGGGATGGACGGACACACACACAGGGATGGATGGACACACACACAGGGATGGACGGACACACAGGGATGGACGGACACACAGGGATGGATGGACACACAGGGATGGACAGGCATGTCTCACCCTCGGCTTATACACGAGTCAATAAGTTTTCCCGTTTTTTTGTGGTAAATTAGGGGCCTCGGCTTATATTCGGATCGACCTATACTCGAGTATATACGGTAAACTGGCATGGCAGGCACTCAAAAACCCTACAGACCTGGGAGGTATGGCATTGCCAGATCTCCACTTATATTATCTTGCGTCCCAATTGTCCCAATTGTACCACATAGACAAGACAGACAGAGAGCGGTTCCTCCAGCTGATGTGCCCCAAGTGGGCCAGATGCACGGAAGATTCATTGTATGTGATAACAGGCCCTGGAAATGCTGGCTTGCGGAGCGGGGAGAAGGCCCTATTGCGACAATACAGGCGTGTATGGGACATCGCTTCTGCCAAGCTGGGGATTCCCCAATATAATGATTTTACCCCATTATGGCACAACAGGACCCTACTTGAGTTCTGGGCACGTTTATCCACCTGTTATGGTCATGCCCCAAAGTACAGGGACTTTGGACACAGATAGTGATATTCCTTCATGACGATATGGGCTCTCCGGCCACGCTTGACCCAAAAATGTGCCTCCTAGGACTCATGCCAGACTCGACCGACAGGTACACAAAGGTATTTCTGCATGAGACGCTATTCATAGCGCGTAAGGTAATAGCTAGGAAATGGATGAGGACTTGCCCCCCGAACATAGCAGACTGGAAGGCAGAAATAAACAATACCCTCCCATATAAAAAAATGTATATACAGTGGTGTGAAAAAGTGTTTGCCCCCTTCCTCATTTCCTGTTCCTTTGCATGTTTGTCACACTTAAGTGTTTCGGAACATTAAACCAATTTAAACAATAGTCAAGGACAACACAAGTAAACACAAAATGCAATTTGTAAATGAAGGTGTTTATTATTAAAGGTGAAAAAAAATCCAAACCATCATGGCCCTGTGTGAAAAAGTGATTGCCCCCCTTGTTAAAACATACTATAACTGTGGTTGTCCACACCTGAGTTCAATTTCTCTAGCCACACCCAGGCCTGATTATTGCCACACCTGTTCACAATCAAGGCATCACTTAAATAGGAGCTGCTTGACACAGTAAGGTCCACCAGAAGATCCTTAAAAGCTACACATCATGCCGAGACCCAAAGAAATTCAGGAACAATTGAGAAAGAAAGTAATTGAGATCTATCAGTCTGGAAAGGGTTATAAAGCCATTTCCAAAGCTTTGGGAATCCAGCGAACCACAGTGAGAGCCATTATCCACAAATGGCGAAGACATGGAACAGTGGTGAACCTTCCCAGGAGTGGCCGGCCACCAAAAATTACCCCAAGAGCGCAGCGACGACTCATCCAAGAGGTCACAAAAGACCCCACAACAACGTCCAAGGAACTGCAGGCCTCACTTGCCTCAGTTAAGGTCAGCGTTCATGCCTCCACCATCAGGAAAAGACTGGGCAAAAATGGCCTGCATGGCAGAGTTCCAAGGAGAAAACCACTGCTGAGCAAAAAGAACATCAAAGCTCGTCTCAATTTCTCCACAACACATCTTGATGATCCCCAAGACTTTTGGGACAACATTCTGTGGACCGATGAGACAAAAGTGGAACTCTTTGGAAGGTGTGTGTCCAAGTATATCTGGCGTAGAAGGAACACTGCATTTCATAAAAAGAACATTATACCAACAGTAAAATATGGTGGTGGTAGTGTGATGGTCTGGGGCTGTTTTGCTGCTTCAGGACCTGGAAGACTTGTCGTGATAAAAGGAACTATGAATTCTGCTGTCTACCAAGAGATCCTGAAGGAGAATGTCCGACCATCTGTTCGTGTACTCAAGCTGAAACGACCTTGGGTTCTGCAGCAGGACAATGATCCTAAACACACCAGCAAGTCCACCACTGAATGGCTGAAGAAAAACAAAATGAAGACTTTGGAGTGGCCTAGCCAAAGTCCTGACCTGAATCCTATTGAGATGTTGTGGTATGACCTTAAAAAGGCCGTTCATGCTCGAAAACTCTCTAATGTAACTGAATTAGGACAATTCTGCAAAGATGAGTGGGCCAAAATTCCTCCAGGACGCTGTAAAAGCCTCATTGCACGTTATCGCAAACGCTTGGTTGCAGTTGTTGCTGCTAAGGGTGGCCCAACCAGTTATTAGGTTTAGGGGGCAATCACTTTTTCACACAGGGCCATGATGGTTTGGATTTTTTTTCACCTTTAATAATAAACACCTTCATTTACAAATTGCATTTTGTGTTTACTTGTGTTGTCCTTGACTATTGTTTAAATTGGTTAGATGTTCCGAAACACTTAAGTGTGACAAACATGCAAAGGAACAGGAAATGAGGAAGGGGGCAAACACTTTTTCACACCACTGTACACTAATAGAGGATGTCCTGTGAAATACTATAAAATCTGGGACAGGTGGCTGCAGGAGTCCAACACTTGCTTTTAACCTGACCTTTGCACTGCGCACAGGAAAGTAGATGACTCATGGATTACCAAGCCCATGGGTGACAAAGCGAGTCCCAATATACCGAAGGTCCATGTTCTTATTTATCCCAAGCATTTCCTGGATATGTTATGATGTGATGATAAAGATCTGAGCTGGAGACACAACTGTTACTTGAAGTCATGTATGATATGTACCGTGCCTGAAACTGTACACTATAACATGTATGCACTGTCAACTAAATAAAACCTGTTGATTTAAAAAAAAAGAGTTAGAAGTATTTCAGTTTATATTCTATTTATGGGGAATAAAAAATTACTATTATTTTTTTTTTCCACCTTTAGGGCCAAATCCTACTGATGACTGTATTCCATGGATAAAATTCTGCAAGGTATTTGCTTCTGTTGACTCCTTCCTCCCCTGTTTTCTGTAATTTGAGTGTTTCCCTTTATAAAAGAACACAACCTAAGGGCTTTACTGGTTTAATGTATTTCCTTTGCTGATTGAATGTTTTTCATTATTTCAATAAAAATTAAGCATCATAGCAATTTCCTATGATACTTGCCGTCATCTAGTATCCAAGTGCAATATTTTCTATTTTAAATCAATGAAAAACATTCAAGCAGCACAAAACATAGCCTATTAACATTCATTTTTTGCCCCATTCCCATAGAATGAATGTACACGCACTCACCATAGGCAAATATCTATGCTTTTTTTTTTTTTTTTTAATATAAATACACCCCTTTGTAAGTGCACTCTTGAGATTCTGACTTGATTGGTTTAGACAAAACTCATAATAAACTTTTTGTATATTGTCTATATTTATTGCGCTGTTGCAGTGTTTTTCTTTTTATCAAAAGTTGATCACTGGTAGGCTTAACTTAAACTAACTTAAATTGTATAATGAATATATGTGTGTAAGACATTGCAGCATCAACATTGCTCGATACACTCCTTGAAATTATTCAAAAAATATTTTTCTGTTATGAAGACTGACTGTTTTAATGTAATCCTATTGCTTTTAGGAAAATCTTAATGATAAGACTTTTCCATTTTGGC
This sequence comes from Lithobates pipiens, assembly GCF_037356315.1. NCBI lineage: Eukaryota > Metazoa > Chordata > Amphibia > Anura > Ranidae > Lithobates > Lithobates pipiens. The sequence continues at coordinate 179,695,147 of NW_027507784.1, read as the reverse complement.
TTTGGATTGAGGGCATCTTGGAACTAATTAAAAAGCATCTATTATGCCTGTGGAATGATGGGTGAGTGATTGATTAATTATATATTCGTACCCCTTCTTGCAGTTATTTCAGATCTATAATAGTGATATATTAACATCAGTATAAACCCTATCCCAGGCATGTCCAAAGTCGTGACCATGGGCCAATCGCGGCCCGCATTCCGGTTTCGGACGGCCCGCCTGGTAATATATATCTTTCTCATATATTCACCGACCAACACAGCTCCTCTCTGTAACTAAATGGGTTTGTTAGCCTGCCACTAGGAGAACTAGGCAAAATTGTAACACAATACACAGAATTGTCAGTACCCCCCCAGGGGGCGGACCCTGTGCTAACAACCCTCCCCTCTGCCCCAGCAGTCTCAGGTTTATTTTGCCTAGTGAAGGAGAATGACCTAGGAACCATGCGGGCCCTTTGGTCCATTGTTTTTTTGATGCAGGATTTATATTTTTGTGCAAGATGAAAGATCCTGTGATCTTCTATCAAATGCCGGCTGGGTGACAGGCTGGTTGAGTTATCCTTGTAGTCCCCCCAGTCCGGCCATCGAGCGTGTGCAGGTCGCAGCTAAGGCTCGGCAGTCCACATCATACCTCAGCTCCAGAGGTGGTCAGTGAGCTTCAAGTCTCCGGGGTATACATATGACCGGCTACTGATGTCTGGATCACAGTATACCGGGCCAGCAGCCACCCTGTAACTGCACAGGAGTGGGTCTGCGATGGAATGTCTCCCAACTCTTCAGGACTGGTAAGTACGGCTCTCCCTGCTTCAGGGGGTTGAGCAGCTGGACATTCCCTGGGAGGTCAATTCGGGGGCCACCTCACCTCCTTCTCTTCTCTCCCACGTCCCTATCTTCCCTCCCCCCCATGTGCTGCAGGCGGTGTGTGTATGGGGTTCGCTAGGTCTCTCACCTGGCGGAGGTCTGTGCAGCTAGTGATGGTCCTGGTCCCAGTGTGGGGGGGTCCCAAAATGTGTCTGGAGGTATTTTTGCTGGTTGTATGCAGCGCTGTTCTATGATTTTTCTTGTCACCGCATGGCGCTGTGCGGCGGCCATTTTGGATGAGGGCAGAGCAGGTTCCCCTTGGGAGCCTCAGCGGGCATTTTCTATGAGATTTTCCTATTAGTAGCATTGGCGGCCATTTTTTTGCAAGCCCGAGCGATCTTTTCACTGCAGTTCTCTTATGAGAGCACTATCACATGTTGTTTCCTTTTCACCGCTCATTTCTACAGCTGCTGCCGACACAGTTTCTTCACTCTGCACTTGGGTAACCTCCTGGGGACTACAGGCACAGCTAGTAACCATCACAGAACGCCCCGGGGTGGTGAGTCTGGCGCTAGGAGCCCCCACCCCCCCCTCCCCCCAGGCGGCGGCAGCAGAAGGGTGGGACCTTCACTGTCCTAAGTCCCCCTTCAGGTGGCAGACAGGGTAGGGTCAGTATGCCTTCAGAAACTGGTGTTTCTTCCCCCGAAATCAAGGCTATTGCAACCGGGTCACCTGCGGATGGCGCTGTGCCCATGGACACCCTGACGGCAGTCCTTAACTCTTTCTTTGTAAAAATAGAGGCGGTGCGTGGAAGGAAAGGTGCGCGTAAAAGGCCCCCCCCCCCTGTCCTCTGGGGAGAGCTCTGATGCCCTGCCGACCAGGCATCCAAGAAAGCCCTGACGGATCTTCCCTTCCTGGGTAACCGGCTCTTTGGAGCCTCGTTAGATGACATTATTAAGAATGCCACGGGTGGTAAGAGTACACTACTCCCATAGGCCAGGAAGGCTAAGGAGCCACGCCGCAGGCAAGGGCGCTCTTTTTCCGCTTACAAGCGGCTTTTTCGTCCGCCCGGTGCTTCGGCAAAACGTCCCCAGCCCGACAGGACGCCCACGGACGGTCAAAAGTGTCCCTGGAACCGCAAGCCTAACAAGCTTGCGAACAAAAGTGCTACCGCATAAAGGTTTGCCCCCACCCACATCTCGGGTGGGGGGTCGCCTTCGGGAGTTTGCAGCCCGGTGGACCTCCCGGTTATGTGACCAATGGGTCAACGACCTGATTTCCTCAGGCTACAAGATAGAGTTTCTCTCTTGGCCGCCAAACAGATACCTCCATGGGATTTGAACCTGGTGTTGTCTGCACTTCAGAAGCCGCCATTCACCCTTTCACCGAAAGTGGTCTTCCTAGTGGCCATTACATCGGCCAGGAGGGTTTCAGAATTGACAGCCTTGTCCTGCAAGTCACCTTATCTGGTCATCCATAGGGATAAGGTGGTGTTACGTCCGCAACCGTCCTTTCTACCGAAGGTGGTCTCGGATTTTCATATCAATGAGGACATTGTATTACCATCGTTGTGTCCTAAGCCGAAGCACCCCAAAGAGGTGGTTCTTCACGCTCTCGACGTGGTTAGGGCTCTGAAAGTGTATTTGTCTGCAACGGCTCCCTTTCGGAAGTCAGACTCGCTGTTTGTTTCAGTGGCTGGTCCAAAGAAGGGTATGGCGGTTTCGTCTGCCACCATTTCCAGGTGGATCAGACAGATTGTAGTACAAGCCTATGCCTTGAAGGGGCAGGTTCCCCCCTTTTCTGGTCACGGCCCACTCTTCACCTGATACTGCATCTATCCCCCGCCGCATCTGTATTGAGAACTGAGTGATCAAACACTGCTGATCGCTCAGTCATCCCCCTTCACTCTGAGCAGATAGTGGTGGCTGTCAGTCACCGGCTCTCTGCTCTGCCCCTCTATCACTCATTGGAGTTCTGGGCTGGGGAGGGAACAGCTGTTTCATTCTCTCAGCCCCACAGCTGAGCAAGCTCTTGGTCCAGACATCTGGGTGTATCCTGACTATAAAGCGGGGACCTTTCCCCAGCCTGGACTGGCTGAGTGTTTGCTGAAAATGCATCACAGGAGTGCAGAACAAAACGCACTTCAATCCACGGGAGGATTAGGGCCAAAAAACCTTTGGCCTTACTTCTCCTTTAACTGCTGTTTACCAATTAATTTGTAAATACAAGCAACTAGATCAGTGATGGCGAACCTTGGCACCCCAGATGTTTTGGAACTACATTTCCCATGATGCTCATCCACTCTGCAGTGTAACGGAGCATCATGGGAACTGTAGTTCCAAAACATCTGGGGTGCCAAGGTTCGCCATCACCAAACTAGATCATTTTACACAGGGCTTCTTCAAACATATACTGCTATTAGACGTAAAGGAAATATCCTGTACTATTAATATTACAACTTGAAAAGTGAAAATGACCATCATTGTCAGTTCATGAATTCACTGGTGGTCAGCATTCTCTTCTCTTTTCACAGTTTCTAGCATAATCTGAGAACATACAGTATATGCTGACCATATCTTCCATATGGTACCATAACGTGTTGCAGGATGAGATACACTGGCTTAATCGTATCAATTCAGAGCTGATTCATATGAAGATAATATGTGTACATTTTGGGTGTTGCATAAAAGCAGCCCATTTACTTTAATTAGTACTTTAAATACTTTAATATCTATAATTAGTACATCTCTGCAAAACATACTAATTTGCTCATGTTATATCCCTTTACGGTACAAGAAAATACCTGTTAATCTGCTAGAATTGCACACCGTTTAATTTTCTCTTGTGAAATGACACAGCGTGCTTTTTTGGGGGACTGAAATCGCTAGACTTGGGAATGTATTTTAAAACCATTTTGTATAGCTATATGAGAAACAAATATGGGAATAAGGCTGGGTTCACACTGCTGCGGGGGGAGATCCGGATGTGATTCGCACCCGCACTGCAGTGCAAATCACATCCGATCTCCGTAGCGATGCGAGTTCAGCCATACAGATAGTATGGCTGAATTCGCATCGCTCCCGCAGCAAACTCGCACGGGACCCTTTTTTTGGTCCGCAACAGAATCGGATCGCATGGGGGTTCACACCATGCGATCCGTTTCCTGTGCGAGTCGGCAGATCGCACTGCGATATGCGGACGGATCTGGGGGTGTCATTAACATATCATTGACACTCCCAGCCGTCCGCATAGGGCAGTGTGAACTGCCGGCGGGAGTAATGCGATGCGGGAAAACGCCGCGGATTCGCGGCGTTCCCGCATCGCAGCGGTGTGAACCCGGCCTAATTCTTTATACTTACTTGCCGAAAAAACAGTTACGAGGTGTACCTGTTTTGCTTATACTGTATAGAGAAGTTGTAGACACATGGCCCGCCACCCTGATAGTATGGCTCTGATTTTTCCAAAGGAATAGCGTGTATTTACTTTAAAAGTGAATTCTCACTTATTTTAGTAAATGAGGTGAAACAAAGCAAAACTTGACTGTGCAAAAAGAAAATTCTATGAAGTCTCCACGGGTCTCCATAGGTCATAGAATTTTTGGAGCAAGTAGTTGTAGCTTTGAGATATATTTGTGTCAGGCTGCTGGAAGTTTTCCATCTCACCTTCCACATATGTCTCTTTCGTTTCTTTATTCCTGCATCATCCAGGTCCAAACCCCCTAGCTTGGCCTACGGTCCACCCGCATGAAGGTGCGTCCCCATTTCCAGAATTGGGGAACATTTGTTAACCTTTGAAGACATTTGGACAGATTGCATCTTAAATGCCTGGGTGTGGGGCTAAAGGGCTAAAGACTGGAGTTTTACCCCCTGCTCCTTCCTTGGTTTCTCAACTTCAGCCTTCTTGCGTCACCGCATAAGTTAGCAGATTTCCATCAAGCCTACTCGGATCTTCTGATTTAAGGTCCTGCTACAGAATGTTTTCAGGTTTTACTTCAACCTGTTGACTGCTCTCAAACCCAAAGAGGGCATTCGCCCTATCTTCATCTAAAACCAGTAAATGTGATCATTCAAACTCAGAAATTACAAATGGAATCCACCAGGTCAGTCATCACCTCCCTTGACCAAGTAGGCTTTCTATATTTGGTGGACATAAAGGATGTGTGGCTACATGTCCCCATCTTCCAGCGCATCGGTATTGGTCATTGGACACCCACACTTTCTCCAAAGTTCTGGCCCCAGTACTAGCCTTGCTGCACTCTTGTGGCATCCTTATTGTAGGATACTTAGACAAACTTCTGTTGAGGGAAAGTTGCTGCAGGCTCTGTCGGACAATATGCCTTTGATTGTCCAGACGCAACAGTGGTTCAGATAGAGCCTGAACCTTAGGGATCTATCTGGAACCAGCTAGTTATTTGAATTACATACTGTATATGGTTCTAGCCCTGGACAAAACACAGGCCATAATCCCCCACAGGTGAAACTTTCGGACTCTCCAATCCCTCTCTAGGTCAGTCTGCTATTGCATGAGAGTCTTGGGTCTGAGGGTAACCTTCTTTAAGGCAGTTCCACAAGCTTCCACCCTAGGAGTTTCTCTGTTTTCTTCCTACAGCTTGATCTGGACAAGACTTTGGCTATCGGCACTATCAAAAGTCAGGTTTCTGCCCTTTCTATCTTGTTTCAAAGACTGTTGGCCTTTCACTCCTTGATTAACATTCTTGTACAGGTAGTCTCCTATGTAGTTCTCCCTTTTCGATCCCCTGTGACTTCATGGAATCTGAATCAGTTTCTGTGTGCTTCAGAAACCAACATTAGAACCCATTAAAGATATTCCTTTTTCTACTCTTGCTCACAAAGTGGTACATCACATTTGCAAGCTTTATCCAATAAAGTGTTAAAGCCCAGGACTTCCTTCCTGCCTAGTTTCTGCCTTTTTCCTAGTAGTTTCTGCCTTTCACATCAACCAGAATATCTCTTTTCCGTCTCTGTCCAGTTCCAGTTCACCAAAAAGAAAGGAAATTTCCCTTCATTCTCTGGATGTGATTCTGGCCTTTGTTAGTCTATCTCTTAGCTACTGCTTCTTTCAAAAGAATGATTGCCTTTTTGTGATCATGGGTATTCCCTCTAGGGGTGCACCAACCTCTTGCTACCATCTCTAGGTGGCTTAGGCAGATCATCATCCAAGCTCATGGTCTCAAAGATCAGATTCCATCCTTTCCTATCAAGGAGCGCCACACTAGATCTGTGAGTACTTCTTATTTTGTTTTGTTTTTCGTAAGAAAGCATCTGTTTCCCAGATTTGCAAGGCTTTCATCTGGTCTTCTATTCCTATATTTTACCAGGTGAATGTTGCACGTCTCATTTGATGCCAGCCTCAGGTGTAAGGTCCTTCAGGTGGCTTTCTGAGGTTCAGGTATTCCCCAGTTTTCTGTTGTTTTCTTGGGCCTGTTAGCGTTTGTTTCCTGTGTTGCCCACCCCTCAGTTGGACTGCTTTTTGGAAGGTGAATGACTTCTCATGTCCCCCAATCTATACATGGACACATGGCCTACCCCTCTGTAATTCTGATCATGCTTTTGGTACTGCTTTACTGCAGAACTGGGGCATGCTTGGGAGTAAGAGGGTTCATCCTGAGCTAGCCCGCAATTTTTTGTTTGCTTCAGGATTCTATGGTGAGTACAAAAATCTTATGTTTATTGTGCTGTGATTGTCATAGATTTACTCGTAAACAACAATAATGCTTTTTCTTCTTGTAAACTTCCAGGTGTATTATGGGTTTTATAAGCAAAGAAAGAGAGCGTATGCTGCTAAAAGACAAAGAACCGGGTACATTTTTATTGAGGTTTAGTGAAAGCAGTAAAGAAGGAGCCATCACATTTACCTGGGTGGAGAGGTCACAAAATGGTAAGAAGGCTGCACATTCATAGGATGCAAACACTAATTTAAAGCAGAACTTCACTCATTTTTCATCTTTCCATCTATTAAATCCTCTGCCCTTGTTGTGTTAACTTTGGATGGTAAAATATATATTTTTTTCTGCCAGTAAATACCTTATACAGCCCACTTCCTGTTTCCTGTCTGTAAAAAAGCCTAGGCTTATGACATCCGCTCTCTCTCACTCTTCAGAGAGTTTGCCAGGAAGAGAGGGGGGGGGGACGGTGAGTCATAAGAGGGCCAATTAGAGTTGCAGAGTTGGAGGTGTGTATCTGTGTAAATCCAGCTTCAGCTGCCCACAGTTAAAATGGTTGCAGCCAGACTCAGTGGAGGGAGATTTCTGCAGCATATTTGGCAAGTACAGAATCACAGTATATATAAAACAATATGCAAAGTGGTTGGAGGGAAGCTTCAGAATGGCAAAGATGTTTTTATTACAAATTATGTGAGCAGACTGCAGTTCCTCTTTAACATAGAGTGGGTAAAATAAGTATTAAACACGTCACCATTTCTCTTATATTCACCGACCGACACAGCTCATCTCTGTACTAAATGGGTTGTATAGCCTGCCATTAGGAGAAACTAGGCAAAATAGTTACACAATACACAGAACTTTAAATCTGCCCCGGGGGGGCGGACCCCGTGCTATCAACCCTCCTCCTGCTGCTAGCAGCTTCAGTTTTTATTTTGCCTAACAAGGAGAATGACCTATGAAACCCTGCGGGCCTCTCAGTTCATATTTTTACTGCAGGTTTGCTGCTTTTTGCGCAAGATGAAAGATCCTGAGATCTTCTATCAACTGCCGGCTGGGTGACAGGCTGGTTAATGATATCCTTGTAGTCTCCCCAGTCCGGCCATCGAGCGTGAGCAGGCCACAGCTACAGCTCGGCAGGCCACGACATACCTCATGCTCCAGAGGTGGTCAGTGAGCTTCAATGCTCCGGAGTATACATATGACCGGGCTACTGATGTCTGGATCACAGTATACCGAGGCCAGCAGCTACCCTGTAACTGCGCAGGTCTAGCTCTGTGATGGAATGTCTCCCAGCTCTTCAGGACTGGTAAGTATGGCTCTCCCTGCTTCGGTGTGGTGAGCAGCTGGGCATTCCCTGGGGGGTCAATTCAGGGGCCACCTCACCTCCTTATCTTCTCTCCCAAGTCCCTATCACCCATCCTTCCCCCCTCTGAGGGGAGTGTCTGCATGCGCTGCGGGCGGTGTATGTGGGTCGCTGTTTCTCACCTGTGGGGGCTCTATGGGGCTGGCATTAGTCCTGGTCCAGGTCTGGGGGTCCCAAAAAGCCGTTTTTGTGGAGGTTGTCTGACTGTTAGCAGGCAGCTCGTTTTTATTTTTGCTCTGTTCACCGCATGGCGCTGTTTCCGGCGGCCATCTTGGATTTGGGAAAGTTATAGATTCCCCTGGTGAGCTTTAGCAGCCATTTTCCTTAGGATTCCTATTGATTACATTGGCGGCCATTTTATTAAAGCCTGAATGCTTTTTTCACAGCTGTCCTCTTGTGACAGCATGACATGTGCTTTCACTTGCTGCTTCCTGTGTCCACTGTGTGTGCAGGACGCTAGATGGCTCTGTGCTGAATGCTGAAGCTGTTCTGCAGATCGTTGCACCGCTGGTTGGCGCAGCTGCTGCTGACACAATTTTTCTCCTCTCTGCTACTGGGAACCTCCTAGGGATTGCAGGCACTGCTGTAGCTATCACAGAACGCCCCAGGGTGGTGAGTCTAGTGCTAGTAGCCCCCCATTCCCCCCACGTGGTGGCAGCAGGAGGGTGGGACCTTCACTGTCCTAAGTCCCCTTGCAGGTGGCAGACAGGCTAGGATCAGCATGGCTTCAGAAACTGGTGTTTCTTCCCCTGAAATCCAGGCTATAGCAACCGGGTCACCTGCAGTTAGCACGGTGCGCATGGACACCCTGACAGTGGTCCTTGACTCCTATGTTGTCCTCTGGGGAGAGCTCTGATGCAGACTCGAGCCGTGCTGTGGCTGGAGACCCCTGCTCTGACCTATCAGACGTGGCTGACCAGGACCATTCGGACAGTGAGGATTATTCCCCGTCCGGGTCCGGGCGCGACAAGGCGCTTGTTGGAGCACTTATCACAGCTGTGCGTGATACCCTGAAGATTCAGGAGCCAGCGGATTCCTCTACTGATGTTCCGGTCCCTTTTGGGTCCCGCAAGCCAGCACGTTCACCTAAGGTGTTCCCGTATTTGACTTATTTTGACAAATTCATCTACAGGGAATGGGGTCACCCACAACGGACCTTTTTGGTCCCCAAAAATTTGGCGGTGCGTTACCCCTTTGAGGAAAGCCTTCTCAAATTTGGTCGGCTCCTCCGGTCGTGGACCCCCCAGTATCTAGGTTAAATAAAGTTACCACGATCCCGGTTGAGGGGACTTCTGCATTCAAGGATCCCACCGACAGGAAGGCAGAGGCAGTGGCTCGTTCCTTGTTTACGGTTGTGGGGTCAGCCGTGCGACCTGCACTGGCATCCACACTGGTGTCACAGACACTGACTGAGTGGGCAAAACTTTTGCACCGTGGATTGGGAGAGCAGAACGCCTCCCCTGTCTGCGTGGAGCTAGCAGACCAACTAGTGCATGGCCTTAAGTACGTTTGTGACACAGCCCTGGACATTCTCCCCCTGTTGTCCAGGGCTTTAGTGTCAGCTCTGGTGCTGAGGCGCCTCGTTTGGCTGAAATGCTGGTCTGCTGACCAGGCAATCGAAGAAAGCCCTGATGGATCTTCCCTGCCTTGGTGACAGGCTCTTTGGAGCCTCGTTGGATGACATTATTAAGAATGCCACGGGTGGTAAGAGTACTCTACTCGCACAGGCCAGGAAGGCTAAGGAGCCACACCGCAGGCAATGGTCCTCTTCTTCCGCTCACAATCGGCTTTTTTGTCCGCCCGGTGCTTCGGCAAAATGCCCCCCAGCCCGACAGGACACCCACGGACGGTCAGAAGCGTCCCTGGAACCGCAAGCCTAACAAGCCTGCGAACAAAAGTGCTACCGCATGAAGGTTTGCCCCCACCTGTGTCCCGGGTGGGGGGTCACCTTTGGGAGTTTGCAGCCCGGTGGACCTCCTGGTTATCCAACCAATGGGTCTGTGATCTGATTTCAACGGGCTACAACATAGAGTTTCTCTCTTGGCCACCAAACAGATTCTTCGCCTCCAGCATACTTGTGTCCCATGTTCGCTGGGAGGCCCTGTTAGGGGTGGTGAGGGACTTGCTGTGTTATGGGGTGATTGTACCAGTTCCGGAATCGGAACGCTTCCAGGGGTTCTACTCAAATCTGTTTGTAGTTCCCAAGAAGGAAGGGGTACGTCCCATTGCCATCAGTATGTTTTGCAACAATAAGGTTAAGAGAGCTCTTTGCTTTTTCCCAGTATGAGATGTTTCTTGTGTGACACCTTGGTAATGAGACACCTTTTTTATAGGCCATCAGTTGAGACTAAACCAGCTGATATTTGCACTGACAAGGGGCAGGATTGCTTTCTAATTACTGATAGATTTCAACTGGTATCGTGGCTTTCCATGCCTATTTGCACCTTCCTTTCTTCATGTGTTCAATACTTTTTTTCCTGTGTCATTCCATTTTATTACACATAACTTAATTTCTGAATTTATTTGTTTTGGTTTCTTTGAATATATGGATTGCATGAGTTGTTACTGACATGGTGAAAATGTCATGTCAATAGCACCTTTAGAAATATATTTACCTAGAAAAATGGTGACGTCTTCAATACTTATTTTACCTGCTATATCTCCACCACTACAGGAACTGGCTGATTTTCAAGCCGTATATGGGCAGGCTGGTTGTACTGAAGTTGATCCATCCATTGACTTCAGTAAAATCAGCCTGTCTGAATTTTTCTTTTTTGGTCATCTATAGCTGCCGGCAGTGAGCATTGTATTCTGTCGGTGGGGAAGGCTGCATGAGTCATTCCCTCCAGTAACACTGACTGTGTTGATGGGAAAAGACTGTGTTAAAGGAAAGAAAGTTGCATATTGTATGGCCTGTCTTAGAAGACTGTAAAGCAGGCACAATGCCTGCATTCACACCTGAGTGTATCGTTTTCAGGTGGAAAGTCACGTGTTTTTTGCTACGATTTGGCACAGGTCAAAAGGTCACCAATGTAAAAAGAAAAAATGTCTGTAATCCACCTAAAAAGAAAATAATGTACTTTTTTGAGCTTCAGGCATTTTGCTTCAGGCGACAGAACACTCAGATGTGAACAAGAACCATTTAAATGAATGGGATTTTGCTTGTTGGGCGTTTTTGAACTTTTGAGATAAGCATTTTACGAGCTGAAAACTCTCAGGGGTGAATGCAGCCTTATGCCCTGTACACACGATGGAAAAGGTCCGATCAGATTATATTGTTGGAAAATCTGATTGTGTGTGGGCTCTATCAGACTTTTTCTGTCAGAAATTCCGACGGAAAAAATTTGAGAGCAGGATCTAAAATTTTCCGTCCAAAAAATCCAATCAGACTTTTTCCGATTGTTTGTAGAGAATTCCGACAGAAAATGTGCCACGCATGCACAGATAAAATTACGAGACCAAAGATATTGGCTACTAGCCTCTACATAGTCCGGCCGTATGCAACACCAGTTTCAGACAAAATCCTTTGGACAAAAATCCGACGGATGTTGTGGTCAGAATGTCCGGCCGTGTGTACAAGGCATTAGAGTTCCCTCCTACGCTTCACCTGTGATGCAAATGTTAGTTGGGTAAGCTCACTGTTCAATAGTTTGTATTTGCATATTAGAGCACTGCTTAGGTCAATCTCTATTAAAGAGCTCATGAAGAAATGTAAATGTGGAGGTGGGCTCCTCTTAGATTCCTGCTTTTCAAATTAATACTTGCCTTTTCTTTTTACTTCTGACTTGTCTTAACAATCAATAACAAGTTAGCACTAGGATAGCAATATATATAAATATCTTAATGATGATTCCAGCATTGTGAGGAAACTAGTCTCAGGTCACTTAAGATGACATGTAACCACTTAATGAAGTTGTACGAGAAGCAGTTCAAACTTAAACTGTGCAAGGGGTTCTTTACTGTTAGAGCGCTAAGGATGTGAAACTCCCTTCCACAGTTGGAAGCAGGAACGTGTTGCTAATTTAAACAAAAACCTTTAGATGGGCATCTTATTGAACACAATATAGAGGGATATGGAAGTGGTATCTTTATTCAACCTTACCAATTATGAAACCCTTTGACACTGTGAAACTTTGAATGGACACTATGCGGATCAGATCTTAAATCTATAAAAAAAATAAACTTGAAATACTATATTACCTTTAAATATATAACCTGAATAATAATGGTAACATGATCATATACCGTTGCATCAATGTCTGGTTCAGGGTTTCACTTCCATTTTCAATACAATGGGCACATTGAGATATGTAATGATAAACTATAAGATTGCTTTTCTATCCATTTATATCATTTCAGAGCCAGTATTTCATTCTGTGGAGCCTTATACAAAGAAGGAGCTTTCTGCTGTGACGTTTCCAGACATTATTCGCAACTATAAAGTAATGGCAGCTGAAAACATTCCTGAAAATCCACTGAAATTTTTATATCCAAACACGCCAAAAGATGGAGCATTTGGAAAATACTACTCCAGGCCTACAGATGGTATATATACACGAGTATATAATTTTTTTGTTTTTCAAGTGTCTCAGAAAAAGGTTTTCCCCCAAGCCACATATACTCACCTTGCATGTGATCTCCTCCCCTGTGACAGTGCTCAGGCCTGCACATTGTCACATGACAGAGAGTGCTGTTACCTCACCAGCACCATTCATTTTAGTGTTGGTTGAGGTAGGAGTAATGAGGCTGAGCAGAATTTCATGTATGTTTATTTGCATAGACATATTGCACCAGCCTGCCTGTGGGATCCATGAGGAAGCAAAAAATCATCGCTACTACAATAATCACCTCTATCTAGTGAACACGAGAGCTTGCTGGACACAGGCATCATTCACAGAACGCCTTGCATTTTTTTCAATGAATTCAAAGTGTTCTTTGAACAAGGTGAAGAGGCGTTGGACTTCATCCAATCAAATAACGATTTGTATTAATTTCAAAAGCTACAAGGAATTGAATAGCGCTCAGAAGATACTGGCAATTACTGTAGTAGTGGTGATTATCCACTTGCACAGGGATCCCACAGATATGGCCTATGCATACCTACATTGCTCCAAGTTGGACCAATGTTACTAAAAGGCCATGCCTGGGATTCAGCTTTAGGCTGGATTCACATCTATGCATTTTTAGTGCTTTTTGCATTGTGCAGATTTGCACTACAAAATGTGTTCCATAGGAAACCATGTTTAATAGAGTATAGTGCAAATCTGCAAAAAGCACAAAAATTCCCCAACAGTTCTGTTTCTGAATGTAGCCAAAAATGTCCATAGGTGGCTTAATGCTGCACCTGTTGCCCTTTGTATTGGTCCTCATTTAACATTCTGGTAAAAAAAGCTCTGGATACAGATAGCTGTGCCAAAGAAATCAGCAATGCATAAAACGGACATCAGCAATGTTGAAGAGGATAACGTTTGTGAAACTCCTCAGACATCTAAATAATTGTAATTCCTTTTATTTCATAGCTTCTGAACCAATGGATCTTGATGGACCTAAAGCAACAGGATACATCAAAACAGAATTAATATCAGTATCTGAAGTGTAAGTATAGTACTGATTATTTTTAAATTTAAAAGTATTTTTATAACATTAAGCTACTTGTTTTCTTCTTTGTCCTGATTATGCCTTCGGAAAATGAGTTACTGGCATAAAACAAATTGTTTTCATTCTATTTGTCCTATAGACACCCTTCAAGACTGACAACAGCCGATTCTCTGTTACCAATGTCTCCAGATGAATATGCTCATTTAGAAAGGCTAGTACCTGAAGGTTTGGTGAGTATAAATTCAGTGAATTTTGTAATGGCAGCAGCCTTGCTTTTTTGTCATCTCTTGGGGTAAACCACCTCTAGTAGGGTGTTTTTGTACAGATATCAACAGTCCACAAAGCAGTTAGGCTTCATAGTGTCTGCAACCAGATTTACTGTGCTTCCAGCCCCATAAAACACAATCAAATTATCCATAGTAATAAAACAGTCTTAGCCTGTCCAACTTTGTGCCAAAACCAAGAAATAGTAGTTTTTACTTGCAAAGCTGTCACCACAAAGTTTCTCACTGCAGAGCAATGTGTCCTGGGTTGGCAAGACTTTAAAGAAGAAGTCCAGCCTAAGCTTGTTTGGCTGGGCTTCTCCTATGGGTCCCAGGAGTGCAATTCGTTTTGCACTCCTGTGACCTGTTTTCTGCAGAGAGCGATCTGAAGTCCAAGCATCGAGTCATCACGACAATAAAGTCTGGATCCGCCAGGTGCCTGGACTGATGCCTGTCTCCTCTTCTCAGCAGCCGTTCCCTGTCTCTCCATAGCTCAGCTCTCCAATGAGCGTGGAGGAGCAGAGAGGAGAGCTGCTGACTGACAGCCAGCAGCTCTCTTCTTGGGGAGCTGAGAGAACCGAGCCATCAGCGGTGTTCGATCGCTTGGTTCTCAGTGCAGAGACGCCGGGGGACAGATGCAGCACCGGTCCAATGCTGCATCCACCTAAGTAAGTTAAAAAACATACTTCTCTTTTAAAAAAACTGTAAGGGCAGCTGCCTCCTATTTTCCTATATAAGGAAGCCACAGCACCCTTTCATAGCCAAAGTATTTTTTTCTTGCAAATCACCTCTCATATTGCTAAAACAGCACTCTAATTACTAAGTAATAATATAAATAGTTATGTCTGTGTGTGGTTTTGTTTTTGGATGCACTGTTTAAAAGATTCACAGACCTTTAGAGCCGGTTCACACAGGGGCAACACGACTTCCAACACGACTTTTGGAGGCAACTTGGACATGACTTGTCAACAAGACTTGGGGTGACTTACAACACGAATTTAAGTCGCCCCAGGCCAGGCGATTTTTGCCGTGGCCAATCAGAGAATGAGCTCTCAAGGGGGAACTCCATGGCAAGTGAAAAAAGCAAAAAACGGCATGGGTTCCCCCTCCAGGAGCATACCAGGCCCTTAGGTCTGGTATGGGTTTTAAGGGGAACCCCCTACGCCGAAAAAACAGCGTGGATCCATACCAAACCCTTATCCGAGCACGAAGCCTGGCTGGTCAGGAAGGGGGTGGGGATGAGTGAGCAGCCTCCCCCCCCCCCTGGACCGTACCAGGCCGTGTGCCCTCAACATGGGGGGTTGGTGCTTTGGGGAAGGGGGGCGCCCTGCGGCCCCCCCACCCCAAAGCACCTTGTCCCCATGTTGATGAGGACAAGGGCCTCTTCCCGACAACCCTGGCCGTTGGTTGTCGGGGGCTTATCAAAATCCGGGAGCCCCCTTTAATAAGGGGACCCCCAGATCCTGGCCCCCCACCCTATGTGAATGAGTAAGGGGTACATCGTACCCCTACCCATTCACCTGGGGGAAACATTTCAATAAAAACCACAGCACAAGTTTTAAAAGTCATTTATTAAGCAGCCACAGGGGTCTTCTTCCGACGTAGGGGGGGTCTTCTGACGACTTCTCCGCTCTGTTCGGCCTCTTCTCCCGGTGTCCGGCCTCTTCTCCCGCTCTCCGGCGTCTTCTCCCGGGCTCCTCCGCTGTCTTCTTGCAGCACTTTTACTAGCGGAAGAGCCCGGTCTCCTCCTTCTCTCTTCTTTCGATGTTGACCCGACGCTGTCTTCCACTGTACTGGCTTGTGCGACGTGCGCGGCGACTTATATAGGTATGGGGCGTGGTCACCGGATGATGTCACACGGTGACCCCGCCCCTTTATGACATCACAGTCCCGGGGTATGCTGGCGACCCTGTGTGAACCGCCTCTTACGCCATTTGCTGCTTATGAGTCTGACATGTTTACACCACCCTGGCTTTGTTTCTTATGTATACAACTAGACATTGCACATAGTGTAATCAAGTCAGCCAACCCTTCACTATACACACAATGCTCCATTTGGAAATGACCACACCAAAGATATGATGTACAGTATTTTTTCCAAACTAATGTTCTTCTAAAATAAAATGTATTTTGTACCTTCATTTACAGATGGATTCCTACAGCAATTAGTATCTTCAGTGGTGCCTATAACCATCCTTTGCAAGATCTTTCAGTATCAAGTTGCTTTTTTGAAATTATGTTACTGTAAGTTGTGTCCAGGTGGATGTTTAGTTCATCATTAATCATTTTTAGAAATCAGTGTGGTATCATCCTGCTGTCAATGAGAAATGTGAATATGCATGCCAGGCCTATAATTCCAGGAAAACTGAGGACCTCTAGGAGAATAGACCACAATTCTATCACCACCTCTTTCTCCTATAGTTCTAGTGGCCTGTAGGTGGCTTCCAATGTTGTAGGCAGAAGGATGCATTTGGTATTGGATTGCAAATGTAATCTGTTAATATCCAGACATGTTTGTCTTGGTCTAGAATATTAGTGGTTCATGACTGATGTTTAGAGCTACTGTAAATACTCTAGTATAAGCTGACCCGAATATAAGCCGAAGCACCTTTTTTTTAACACAAAAAACAGGGAAAACGTATTGGCTCGAGGCATAAGTCTAGGGTGGGAAATGCAGCAGCTACTGGGTAAACAATGCCCATCTGCAGCCTCACTGTGCCCACCTGTGCTTTTGACAGGCCGTCCACTGTAACAAAGCATCCGTGATAGACGAAACACTGATTCAGTTTCCCAGCATTGTAGTTGTGTTCAGTGTTCCATCTACCACAGACGAGAAGGAGGAGGGGGTTTGTTACAGTGGACGGCTGCCGAGCAGTTAGGACTGCATGACACAGCGGGAGACCCTCACTCGAGTATAAGTTGAGGGGTTTTTTCAGCATACAAAAATGTGCTGAAAAAGTTAGCTTATACTCGAGTATATACTGTAATTGGTTCATGTTTTGCTGTCACTAATGTTACTCTGCCAGTATGTTAGCCTTTTTCTTCTACAGTGATTGTTTTAGGAACAATGGATAGGCTGGCATGGTATGATATTAAGGGGTTGATTTACTAAAGGCAAATAGACTGTGCACTTTGCAACAGTGCAGTTGCACACTGCAAAAACAATTGCTCCAGGGCTTAGTAAGTGAGCAGAAGCTCTGCTGGCTTTCGTCATCCAATCATATGCAAGCAATAATGCTGTTTTTTTAATTTTCCTTGCACGTGAATAGGTATTCTTTGCAAAGTGAAGGTTTACCTCATTTACTATGCTCTGGAGCAACTGCACTTGTAGAATGCAACTGCAAAGTGCGCAGTCTATTTGCCTTTAGTAAATCAACCCAGTGTCATTGCATTCTGCTGAAGAACCACGCACAGGCAGCAGGTTGCAAAGCCTCTTATCTTGTCTTGAGTATAGTAGATGTAATCGTTGAACAGTTCCAAGTTGTGTAATAAATGCATTTTAAAAAAGTCAGTATTTAATGTATAGAATGTATGTTTGTCACAGAAATTTAAAGAATAAGTGCATTTTAAATACACATTTGCCTCTTTTATTATGTCCAGTCCAATCAAACAGTTTTTAAAATATAATCTGTTCTCTCCTGCACTCATTTTGGGGCTGCACTGCCATCATGCAGGGTCTTCAAATCTCCTTCAGCTTCCTGATAAAACAGTCTGCATACAATGACTTTTCTGCATATAGAATTAAATAAAGTCATCCTTGCATCCATTTAGATGTGTCTGTACTCAAGGCTTGGTCAGAATCAGCTGACAGAGATCTGTAGGCAAATTGTATGTCTAAAGCAGTGTTTGTCAACTTTATTCCAGTCAAAGCGCCCTTGAAAAGCATTTTCAGTCTCAAGGCACTCCAATCTAAGGCTTGGTTTACATTACTGTATATTGCGGGAACACGTGCAAAATCACACATGTTCCTGACATGCAGTGCTCTTTAGCAGACATGCAGGGGTGTCATGAATTTATAATGGTACTCTCACACATTGGCAAAATGCGGTGTGTTTTAGGTGGTGCTCGAGGACTATTTTCTCTGCATTTCTACAAATAGAGCACCCCATTGAAAGGAATGAGAGATGTGATTCAATGCTTTGTTCACATGTGAGGTAGGAGGGCAGTAAAACCATGAGGATGAGAAGTTTTTACCACCCCCCAACTACTCTTCCTTTAGCTACACAAGGCAGTAGCGGGGGTGTACACATGTTGTGGCAGCGGCTGGAAGTATATCCCCTGGTGAATGGGGCCGCACTGCATGTGGTTGTGGCATTAAGGGGGTTAAACAGGCAGCGAGGAGGGAGCATATTGCCTCTTAACGCCTGTCAAATGCCTTCTGAAAAGCGATCCACCTCGGATATATATAGCCACACCTGTGAACAAGCTCTTTGACAACTCTCACCAGAAAAAGCTTTCCTTCTGAGAGATTTCCCCTTTATTCATCACTTTCAGTCCCAGTGACAATGGTCACAACACAGTAAATATTGCAAACGGGGAGACAGACAGCAAATTAAACCTGACAGAAGTTTAAATACCCATACTAGAAGTGAAGTTTCATTTAATTGTTAAATGACACTTACCTTGGTGCTGTCCTTTCTGAGGAACAGCACTGAGAACTCTCTCTGAATATCAGTCCTTGCTGCTATTATGAAGAAGCCCTAAGAGCGCAGATCTGATCATACAGGATTAAGAACACATGCATACGTACATACACAAACACACATATACCTACAGTACACACACATATACCTACAGTATACACACTCATACCTACAGTACACACACTCATACCTACAGTACACACACTCATACCTACAGTACACACATACAGTACACACACATATACACTCATACATACAGTACACACACATATATACATAAGTAAACACACTCATACATACAGTACACACACACATACAGTACACACACATATATACATACAGTACACGCACTCCTACATACAGTACATACACAGTACACACTCTTGTACATACACACATACATACAGTACACACTCATACAGTACACACACACCCATAAACAGCCTTTAAAAATTGCAACACTTTAGCTTTACTCAAACAGCGAGATAGATAGTTCACTGTAGGGGAAGTCAGGGAGCTCAGCCGTGGGAAGATGCTTTGCCCTTCCAGTTCACTTTCCTAAGTGCATTCACTGTCTAACATAGCTCCGGTAGTGCTGATTTACAGTTTGGCTCAGGATCGCAAGTTCAGTGTAATCTGACAGCCTTTCTCTACCAGGATGCCATGGAACCCCTGACAACCTCAGGGGGTACCCCAGGGTGCCGTGACACCCCGATTGAGAAAGGTTGTGTGTTTTCGTTTTGCGTGTGTGTTCCTTTTGTACGTGTTTCAGGCATTGCAGTAATAATATAAGCTGTACAGAAACCATCGTTTTGTGGTTATCTTAACCAAATGATTCCGCCCTGCAATAAAAAACAATTAATTATCATTAAATCCAGCATAAACCAAACATGAAAGTTATATAAATAAAATAAAGTCCCAAAATGAAAAGTCCAGTGTGTATTAATATCAGTCCAAAAACATGCATTACAATTGTCTTCTGTGAATGCCACATCGTGATCCACACACATGAATTTCATGTTTGTTAATAAATTGGTGATTTTACAGAAAGTACTATAATATTTTTAAAACCTTTTTATTTTTGAGTACCATCTTTGGATTTTGGTGGATGGTAATTCGTTGGTTCAGTTGAACCGCGAGGATATCTTATTGCCAAGGAAAATATTGCCCTTAAAGGGACAGGCGCAATTTGACCTTTGCGCGTCATGAGATAAGGTGAACTGCTGCGGTGTTGGTGTGTGAATCACAAAGTGGCATTCACAGAGGACAATTGTAACACGTTTTTGGACTGATGTTAATACATACTGGACTTTTTTATTTATTTATATAACTTCCTCAATTGGTTTGGGCTGGATCTAATTTGGATTAATTGTTTTTTATTGCAGTGCTGAATAATTTTATTAAGATATTAGTCTATTGGTGTGTGGAGCACTTGAGATTCTGGCAGCAGCATTGGTTGACAAAATATCTGGTTATTTCACAGTCAATCACTATATATGTCATAGTGATTGCACAGGGGTATTTTATTTTTCATAGTTTTGTGATTGCTTTTATTTAATCAGTTCTAAGGAGTAACATAATTATATACTTGTTCTTTAACCACTTGCCGACCGCCTCACGCCGATGTACGTCGGCAGAATGGCACGGGCAGGCATAAGCACGTACATGTACGTGCTTTGCCTCCCGCGGGTCGGGGGCCCGATCGGGCCCCCGCCCGGTGCCTGCGGCGGTCGGTTTTCGTTCGGGAGCGATCCCGGACGAGGGGACGGCCATTCATTCATGGCCACCCCCTCGCGATCGCTCCCGACGAATGGAAATCCCCGGTGACATCACTTCCTCTCCTGTAATGTAAACACAGGAGAGGAAGTGATGTATTCTCTCCTCCGTGTCGGTATTTTTCGTTCCGACACGGAGGAGAGCAGATCAGTGAGTTGCACCAACACATCCCACACACAGTAGAACATGCCAGGCACACTCACACCCCCCCTTTACCCCCCGATCACCCCCCCAATTACCCCTGCCCCCCAGTCACAGTGACACCAATGTCATTTTTTTTTTTTTTTTTTTTTTTTTTGCATTGGTGTCATTTGTGACTGTAATAACTGTTAGGGCAGTTAGGGTTAGCCCCCTTTAGTTCTAATGTACCCCCCTAACCCCCCCAATAAAGGTTTAACCCCGTGATCACCCCCCGTCGCCAGTGTCACTAAGGCTGGGTTCACATTGCAGCGGTTTATGAGAACGAATGTGATTCGCACCGCACTGCAGTGCAAATCACATCCGATCTCTGTGCGATTCGAGTTCAGCCATTCGCCGCACCCGCCACACCCGCCGCACCCGCCGCAAATTCGCACGGGACCCTTTTTTTGGCCCGCAGCAGAATCGGATCGCATGGGTGTTCACACCATGCGATCCGAGTTTGCAGATCGCACTGCGATATGCGAACTGATCTGGGGGTGTCAGTAACATTTCACTGACACTCCCAGCAGTTCGCATAGGGCAGTGTGAACTGCCGCCGGGAGGCATGCGATGCGGGAACCCGCCGCGGATTCGCGGCGTTTCCGCATCGCTCCAGTGTGAACCCAGCCTAATAAGCGATCATTTTTCTGATCGCCGTATTAGTGTCACAGGTGACGCTAGTTAGGCAGGTAGGTATTTAGGTTCGCCGCAGCTTTTTATAGCGCTAGGGACCCCCATATACTACCGCATAAAGCCCCCTGATTGCCCCCTAGTTAACCCTTTCACCAGTGATCACCATATAACTGTTACAGGTGACGCTGGTTGGTTAGTTATTTTTTTATAGTTTCAGGGCACCCGCCATTTATTACCTAATAAAGGTTTAACCCCCTGATCACCCGGCAGGTGTCATTTGTGACTAATAACTGTTAGGGCAGTTAGGGTTAGCCCCCTTTAGTTCTAAGGTACCCCCCTAACCCCCCCAATAAAGGTTTAACCCCGTGATCACCCCCCGTCGCCAGTGTCACTAAGGCTGGGTTCACATTGCAGCGGTTTATGAGAACGGATGTGATTCGCACCGCACTGCAGTGCAAATCACATCCGATCTCTGTGCGATTCGAGTTCAGCTATACAGATAGTATGGCTGAATTCGTGTCGCACCCGCCGCACCCGCCGCAAACTCGCACGGGACCCTTTTTTTGGTCCGCAGCAGAATCGGATCGCATGGGTGTTCACACCATGCGATCCAAGTTTGCAGATCGCACTGCGATATGCGAACTGATCTGGGGGTGTCATTAACATTTCACTGACACTCCCAGCAGTTCGCATAGGGCAGTGTGAACTGCCGCCGGGAGGCATGCGATGCGGGAACCCGCCGCGCATTCGTGGCGTTCCCGCATCGCTCCAGTGTGAACCCAGCCTAATAAGCGATCGTTTTTCTGATCGCTGTATTAGTGTCACAGGTGACGCTAGTTAGGCAGGTAGGTATTTAGGTTCGCCGCAGCTTTTTATAGCGCCAGGGACCCCCATATACTACCGCATAAAGCCCCCTGATTGCCCCCTAGTTAACCCTTTCACCAGTGATCACCATATAACTGTTACAGGTGACGCTGGTTGGTTAGTTATTTTTTTATAGTTTCAGGGCACCCGCCATTTATTACCTAGTCTCACTAGTGTACCCCTAAATTTAGGGGTGTCTACTTTCTAAAATGGGGTCATTTGGGGGGGGGGGGTTTGTGCCATCTTGGCATTTTATGGCCTTCAAAACTGTAACGCCCTTAGAAAGCCTGAAGGCGGTGCTTGGTTTTTGGGGCCCCGTACGCGGCTAGGCTCCCAAAAAGTCCCACATATGTGGTATCCCCGTACTCAGGAGAAGCAGCAGAATTTATTTTGGGGTGTCATTTCACATATGCCCATGGCATGCGTGAGCAATATATCATTTAGTGACAACTTTGTGAAAAAAAAAAAAAGTTTGTAATTTTCCCGCAACTTGTGGCAAAATATAAAATATTCCATGGACTCAACATGCCTCTCAGCAAATAGCTTGGGGTGTCTACTTTCTAAAATGGGGTCATTTGTGGGGGTTTTGTGCCATCTTGGCATTTTATGGCCTTCAAAACTGTAATAGGTAGTGAGAAGTGAACTCAAAAAATTACGCCCTTAGAAAGCCTGAAGGCGGTGCTTGGTTTTCGGGGCCCCGTACGCGGCTAGGCTCCCAAAAAGTCCCACATATGTGGTATCCCCGTACTCAGGAGAAGCAGCAGAATTTATTTTGGGGTGTCATTTCACATATGCCCATGGCATGCATGAGCAATATATCATTTAGTGACAACTTTGTGAAAAAAAAAAAAAAAAAAAAAAAGTTTGTAATTTTCCCGCAACTTGTGGCAAAATATAAAATATTCCATGGACTCAACATGCCTCTCAGCAAATAGCTTGGGGTGTCTACTTTCTAAAATGGGGTCATTTGTGGGGGTTTTGTGCCATCTTGGCATTTTATGGCCTTCAAAACTGTAATAGGTAGTGAGGCGTGAAATCAAAAATTTACGCCCTTAGAAAGCCTGAAGGCGGTGCTTGGTTTTCGGGGCCCTGTACGCGGCTAGGCTCCCAAAAAGTCCCACATATGTGGTATCCCCGTACTCAGGAGAAGCAGCAGAATTTATTTTGGGGTGTCATTTCACATACGCCCATAGCATGTGTGAGCAATATATCATTTAGTGACAACTTTGTGTAAAAAAAAAAAAAAAAATTTTTTTTTGTCATTATTCAATCGCTTGAGGCAAAAAAATAAAATATTCAATGGGCTCAACATGCCTCTTATCAATTTCCTTAGGGGGTCTACTTTCCAAAATGGGGTCATTTGGGGGGGTTTTGTACTGCCCTGTCATTTTAGCACCTCAAGAAATGAGATAGACAGTCGTAAACTAAAAGCTGCGTAAATTCCAGAAAACGTACCTTAGTTTGTAGATGTGACAACTTTTGCGCAAACCAATAAATATACAATTATTGACTTTTTTTTTACCAAAGACATGTGGCTGAATACATTTTGGCCTAAATGTATGACTAAAATTGAGTTTATTGGATTTTTCTAATAACAAAAAGTAGAAAATATCATTTTTTTTCAAAATTTGCGGTCTTTTTACGTTTATATCGCAAAAAATAAAAATCGCAGAGGCAATCAAATACCATCAAAAGAAAGCTCTATTTGTGGGAAGAAAAGGACGCAAATTTTGTTTGGGTACAACATTGCATGACCGCGCAATTACCAGTTAAAGCAGCGCAGTGCCAAAGTGTAAAAAGACCTCTGGTCATTTACCAGCAAAATGGTCCGGTCTGAAAGTGGTTAAAGGACACCTGTACTGTTGAAAACATCCGGGACTCCATTGCCGACCTTCTCCTCTGAAAATGCTAGTTTCCTGAGTGTCTCTGGCTTTCTATGTCACTAACCTTGGACAAGCATTAAGCTAGTGAAGCTAGAGTAAACTTGTATCTCCTGATAAGCATGCTTGCTCCTTATTAGTCACTCAAAGTATTGAATCCATCTGATTAGCATCACAGACAGCCAACTAGCATTTTTTGAGGTAAGCGTTAGCAGCCTACATATGTTTCCCAATTACTGTTTTTTTTTTTATTAGCATGCCTAAGCGTATAGCTACTCTTCAATGGTTCTGAACTCCTCTGCATTAAATATAATAAACATATGTATAGTGTAAGCTTCTTTATTAATAAAACTGGTACAAACATTCTATATTGGCTTCCGCATCCTAAATTCCTTGAGAAAATGCCGGCTTTAACTGCTAAAAAATGAATATGGGCTAAAACATGCATGGGGAGATTTTCTAAAACCGGTGCACTCAGAGTCTGATGCAGTTGTGCATGGTAGCCAATCAGCTTCTAACTTCAGTTTGGTCAAGTAAGCTTTGACAATAAAACCTAGAAGTTGATTTCTATACATAGCTGCACCATGTTGTACACTCTCTAGGTTTAGTAAATACCGTATTTGCCGGTGTATAAGGCAACCCGGCATATAAGACGACCCCCTAATCTTATAGGACAAAAACGCTTTTAAAACTGTACTTACCGTATAAGACGACCCGGCTTTCGAGGCTTCCGAGGCTTCATATTTCTTCCTTCTTCCTGCATCTGCTGGAGCCAATCACGGCGAGCGATGTATTCTATTAATGAATACAAAGCCTGCTTGGATTGGCAGAGGCTGTAACATCATCAGCCCGCGCCTCTCTGACTCTCCAAGCCAATCCGAGCAGGCTACAGAGTAGCCTGCTCGGATTGGCAGAGGTCGTTACTCCAATCCGAGCAGGCTTTGTATTCATTTGAATACATCGCTCACCAGGATTGGCTCAGCGGTATATACTGTATGTAGCCGAAGCTACATACAGTATTACCGAACACCAAGCAGCCATCCGAGGGGCTGACCCGGCGTATAAGACGACCCCTGCTTTTTGGCCAATTTTTTTACATGTAAAAGGTCGTCTTATACGCCGGAAAATACGGTAACCCCCACAGTGTTCTGCTAATTTATTTTTTCCAGGAGTCATGTATGGCTAATTTAATCAGTACCCAGCTGTTATAGCTGGAGTTATAAAAGATGTTATTGTTCTTTGTGTGGGAAAATAAATCTAAATTCCAGGTGTGATTTTTCTTTTTTGTTCTTCCATATTTATAGCTACTGATTACTGTATAAACGTCACTGGCAGGGTAGGGGTTAACACTAGGGGGCTATCAAGGGGTTAACTGTGTTCCCTGCGTGTGTTCCAACTGTAGGGGTGATGGGCTATCTAGGACATGACAGAGATTACTGTTCCTGATGACTGGGAACAGAATACCTCTGACAGGTCACTAGGCAGAATGTGGAATTTCTTTGTTTACATAGGCAGTTCCCAGTTCTGCCTCTGTACACCGCAGTCACGGGTCGCCAGCGGAGATTGAGTCCTAAGGGACCCATGGGCACGCTCCCGCTAGCACAGATCGACCTACACCAACGGCGGTATGCGCAGGAAAGCCGTCCTGCCGCAGTTTAATGAGGTTAAAGCAAAAATTCAAGCAAAAGTTCATCATTTAATAGTAAAAAGTTCATCCAGATGCTTGAAAAAAGTTCGCAGAATACAATAAAAGGTGTTTCAGTGCTAAAAAGTTCTTAGGCCAAGGGGCCTCTTACCATACAGTGCATCAGGAAAGTATTCACAGCTCTTCATTTTTTTTTCAATTTTTTTTTATGTTACAGCCTTATTTCAAAATGGATTAAATTCATTATTTTCCTCAAAATTCTACAAACAATACCCCATAATGACTTTGTGAAAGAAGTTTGTTTGAAATCTTTACAAATTTACTAAAAATAAAAAAATCACACGTACATAAGTATTTTGCCATGACACTCAAAATTTAGCTCAGATGCATCCTGTTTGGACTGATTATCCTTGAGATGTTTCCACCTGTGGTAAATTCAATTGATTGGACATGATTTGGAAAGGCACACATCTGTTTATATAAGGTCTCACAGTTAACAGTGTATGTCAGAGCACAAACCAAGCCATGAAGTCCAAGGAATTATCTGTAGACATCCGTGACAGGATTGTATTGAGGCACAGATCTGGGGAAGGGTACAGAAAAATTTCTGTAGCATTGAAGATCCCAATAAGCACAGTGGCCATAAATGAAAGAAGTTTGGAACCACCAGGACTCTTCCTAGAGCAGGCCGCCTGGCCAAACTGAGCAATCAGAGGAGAAGGGCCCTAGTTGGGGAGGTGACCAAGAACCCGATGGTCACTCTGACAGAGCTCCAGCAGTTTTCTGTGGAGAGTAGTAAAGATCCTTCCAGAAGAACAACCCTCTCTGCAGCACTCCACCAATCAGGCCTGCATGTTAGAGTGCCCAGACTAAAGCCACTCCTCAGTAAAAGTCACATGACAGCCCACCTGGAGTTTGCCAAAAGGCACCTAAAGGACTGAAGCAATGTACAGAGACATCCATGATGAAAACCTGCTCCAGAGCGCTCTGGACCTCAGATTGGGTTGAAGGTTCATCTTCCAACAGGACAACCCTAAGCACACAACCCCAAGATAACAAAGGAGTGGCTACGGGACAACTGAATGTTCCTGAGTGGTCCAGCCAGAGCTCAGACTTGAACATCTCTGGAGAGATCTGAAAATGATTGTGCACCGACGCTCCCCATCCAACCTGATGGAGCTTGAGAGATCTTGCAAAGAAGAATGGGAGAAACTGCCCAAAAAAAAGGGTGCCAAGCTTGTAGCATCATACTCAATAAGACTTGAAACTGTAATTTGTGCCAAAGGTAATTCAACAAAGTATTAAAGGGGTTGTAAACCCTCTTGTTTTGCATAATCACTTTAAGCAAAGGCTATGAATACTTATTTATGATTTTTTTTTCGTTTTTAATAAATTTGCATGGATTTTAAACAAGCTTCTTTCACGTAGTCATTATGGGGTATTGTTTGTGGAATTTTGAGGAAAAAATTGTGAATTTAATCTATTTTGGGATAAGGCTGTAACATAACAAAATGTGGAAAAAGTGAAGTGTTGTGAATACTTTCCGGTGCACTGTATGATCTCACAGTAAGGAGATGGATAGCGATGTTACACTTGGCCTTTAATTCGCCATCAAACTCCAGTACAAAAGCAGAAGGAAGAACTCTCATAGTGTGTAGTGATAGTATTTTATTTTAAAAAAGATTGCACTTACAATCATGAGGTAACATTAAGTAGTTAAATTCTCCAGCACAGCCGTGATGAGTATCCCTGTGTGTGATGACATCACAATACTAGTAGGGTATCCTGATGTCACCGTTCTGCCACTCCACCATATCCAATCGGAGAATGTCTTGCACATAGCAGCCTAGAAGACAGTGGTGATCCTATAGTAGCATTGATTACTATGGTGATTTCCAGTTACCACACGGATCCTACTGGTATGGCATTTGCTTACTTACATTGGACCAATGTAACCAATCAAAAAATCCACACCTGGAGGTCAACTTTAAGGTTTCACATTTTGGTCAGCTTTATGGTTTTGCATTTTTAAATCATTTTGACTGAATTAAACTGTAATGGATCAGTGAATAACATTCATGAAAATGTACATACAAACTGGCAAATAAATGCAAGAACATGACTATATTAATCTGTGACACACACACATTCAGCCATGTGACTTTGTCACTACAGGGTTAAGCATCCCTTTTGCTCAGGACATCTACTTGAAACTCTGAGGCTGGGTATACACAGGCTGAATATCAGCTGGTTCAACAGACATTTCGTCAGTATGTACGGCTGTCGTTCCAACAGAAGCCAGACTGGCTTTTGTTCGAAGGGCCATGCTGGAAAACCAGCCTTCGATTGGTGCTCACAGCCAATGGCTGCCAGCACTGATCAGTGTGTTCTGGTGGGAGGCAGCCCCTCCCACAGTGGGGGAAATCGCCGCATTAATATTGTGTGTGTTAGTACGACAACCTGTCATGTTTATTTTGGTTTAACCCTCTAGGCTACATGCGTTCCAGGCTTATGACTCCTAGACTTTTCACACTCCTTATGATCAATACACACCAATTGTGATGTCTAGCAGTTAAAGGATTTACCCGTGTGACACAGAGTTTAATAAAACTTTAGGCTGGGTTGACATATGAGCACGCAGTAGCTCACAGCAGGAGTCCGATGCGTCCTCATTCACCGTTTCAGGTCCGAGTTCAGCCCTGAAACGGACCAAAAGACACACAGTGTTCCTGTGCAAGTCGCACCGGAGCTGCTGCAGAGATATGTGAACCGACTCCATAGAGAGCCAAACACAATCTCCTGCTACTGCGAATTGGATACGGTAAACCCACATCCAATTCGCACTAGTGTGAACCCAGCCTTAAACAAAAAGGTTTCTCACATCAGCAGTAAAGGGTCAATAGATGTGTAACTATCAAACACACTGTGTTTGTCAGAACATTAAAGTGGTAGTAAACCCGCAAATTTTTTTTATTTATTTTTTACCACTTGCAAAGCAAAAGGCATAATGAGCTAGTATGCACCGCATACTAGCTCATTATGAAATACTTACCTTAGAACAAGGCCCCAACATCTGGCCCAATCCACGCCGAGGGAGCTGACATGCTCCCTCTGCGTTTCTTCCGGGTATCGCGGCTCCGGCGCTGTGAGTGGCCGGAGCCGCGATATCGTCACTCCCGCGCATGCGCACGGGAGATTTAATCCCGGCCGGGTAAAAGTTTAAAAAATGAGTATACAACCACTTTAAATCATTCAAGGATTGATTTTGCGTTGCAGTATTTTAAAGGTTAGTAGACTGCAATACAAACAAAACATGCATATTACAAATAAAAGTTTTTTTTTTTTTACACAAGAATGTCTGATTTGCAAGCAGTTATGAAAATGAAAAGAGATTAAATACAGAAACCCAATCTGTCACCAGTAGAATGGTCAACAGTCAAAACAGCGCAATCTACAACTCCAATTCTCGGTTAATTTTTATTCTCATTTTTAATGTACGGTTAAGTCCCTGGAGCAGACATTTTTGCGCAGTGTAAGTATCTGGACTCGTCACATGAATGCAAACCAATTAGAAAGCATACAAGACCACAAAATGTATTTACTATGTCCACATAAAACAGTTCAGGCTTCAATATGACAGCTCCGGGCAAAGAGTCCTTCAGTTCTTATAGGTCAGTGATGGCGAACCTTGGCACCCCAGATGTTTTGGAACTACATTTCCCATGATGCTCCACTACACTGCATAGTGCAGGAGCATCATGGGAAATGTAGTTCCAAAACATCTGGGGTGCCAAGGTTCGCCATCACTGTTATAGGTAGTGCCCAGATGAGAACAGCGGTATCCCGTAGCTCTCCTATTAGATCCAGGATCTATCCATCCTTGTACATGTAAAAGAGCAAAGCAGCAAGGGCAGAGGATCAGTGAAGTCGAATAATTTTTGGGTAAAAAAAATACACTTACATCTGAACTGCCTGCAATTGGCCTGGAGAGCAGAAGGGGTGAATCATATAAATGGAGGCTTATCATCTCATCCACCTTGTTATCATCTTCCTCAGTGTTTGTACAAGTCACATCTTCTGCTCTCCAGGCCAATTACAGAGAGTTGATATAAGTGTGCTATGTTTTTTACCTAACAAACAATGCTGTTACACTGATCCTGCACTCTTGCTGCTTTGCTCTTTTCCAGAGTGGATACGAACTTGCAGCAAGAAATTTCATACTGGGAATTACTTGTGCAGCACTGAGCCTATTTATAATACATACACCTGTAGCACTACCCACCGAAGGAGCTGCTTATTTTTTTTGGGCCTGTACTCTGCTAGTGAACCCCCACTGACTCGGCTCAGTCCCTTTGACACAGCTGTTGTGCAAAGTTAGTGTGGAGCTAACGGTGAAGGATTAACCCACAATATGCAATATAATAACAGTATACCTTGGTTATTACCTGGGTATCCAATGGCTCCACTTGCTTGGAAAGGAACAACACTCCTGTCACGTACCTGGTGGAAGGAGCCCAAAGTGCAGGGAGCGGCCTCTCGTGGACCTCTGGCTCGAGATCCCCTGAGAGTGAGAACAGGGACTCTAGAGGTCAGAGGGCACAAGTGCCAAGTCCGTGATGGTTGGTAGGCCCTGGAGCTGGACTGCAGAGGAGGGTAACGGAACAGCTGAGAGGAGGTCAGCGGCTGGCAGCAGGTGCAGGACTGGAGCACAGGAACGGCTGGCTACAGGCAGCGGTGGTCACAGGAAACAACTGGATCAGCAGGCAAACAGAAGGGTCAAACACAGGCCGGGTCGTCAACAGGCAGGCAGCAGAGGTACCGAAGGAGAAGGCAGGAGCGTGGTCAGGAGGTCCGAAGGTCAGGGCTGGCAGCAAGCAGGAGTAAACAGGAACAAACCGGGTAGATCAGAGGCAGGAACAATCAGGTTACACAGAGACAAACTCACGGGAACGCTGTAGACTGGACAGCACCGGGAGACTGCAACAGGTTCCTTAAATAGCCCTTTGGGCGCCAAGAACGGTCGCACGGTCAGTCTGAGCGTGCCCGTGCAAGATCGTGCAGCCGTTCGTGCGCCCGCGCACCCGCGTGCGCCCGTTCGAGCCCTTGCGCACCCGCGTGCGCTCGTTCACCATACCGCGCACCCGCGTGCGCTCGTTCGTACCTAAACGTAAGCGTTCGTCAGCGCCAACGCGCGCCCATGGGTACCTATTGGCTCTAAACGAAGAGACAACGTGGGCAGGCCTACCACGAGTCACTGGGTTCTGGGAACGACCGTTACATTGCCCCCCCCCAAGGGGCAGCCTCCGGATGCCCAACTGTGCCATCTTCTCCGGATGAGATCTCTTAAAAGAAAGTATCAGCCTCCTGGCATGGATATTGGACTCAGGCTCCCACGAGTTTTCTTCAGGCCCGTACCCCTTCCATTTCACCAGAAATTGAATTTGATTGCGTCTTCGCCTGCAATCTACGATAGATTCTACCTCATACTCGACCTCCCCATCAATGATCACGG
Source organism: Lithobates pipiens (assembly GCF_037356315.1). Lineage (NCBI taxonomy): Eukaryota > Metazoa > Chordata > Amphibia > Anura > Ranidae > Lithobates > Lithobates pipiens. Next base: position 179,664,307 of record NW_027507784.1, on the reverse strand, counting down.
GTTCTGGTGGAGCCATCTTCCGACTGACAAAGGGATCAGGGACGGCCGGCTTGAGGAGAGCCACGTGGAAGACAGGGTGAATCCGGAAGGTTTCTGGCAACTTTAGCTCAAACGCCACATCATTCACCTTCTTAACTACAGGAAAAGGGCCCACAAATTTTGGACCCAATTTCTTGGAAGGGCATGCCAACTTCAGGTTTAGAGTGGATAGCCAGACCTGATCCCCGACTTTGAGGTTAAGTTCTCCCCTTCTTCTCTTGTCAAACACCTCCTTGTTGTACTTCTGAGTCTTAGTCATGGTTTCCTGTAGGAGCTTATTATTGGACCTAAAGAAGTCAAGGTTCTTCTGAACTGCAGGAACCGAGCATTCCGGAAACTCGTTAGACAGGAACAAGGGATGGAAACCGTAGTTCGCGAAGAACGGAGATTGTTTCGTAGCCGAGTGAACGGAGTTGTTATAAGCGAACTCGGCTAAGGGTAGTAAGGGGGCCCAATCATCCTGGGAGAACGAAGAGAAACAGCGCAGGTACTGTTCCAAAGTTTGGTTAGTTCGCTCAGTTTGTCCATTAGTTTGAGGATGGTAGGCGGAAGAAAAGCACAGATCGATTTTCAAGACTCCACAAAGAGCTCTCCAGAATCTGGATGTGAACTGCACTCCCCGGTCCGAAGTGATATTTGCAGGAATGCCATGCAGTCTTACAATTTCTTTGATAAAAATCCCGGCTGTTTCCGAGGCGGAAGGGGTGCCCTTCATTGGAAGGAAGTGGGCCATCTTTGATAATCTATCCACAACCACAAAGATTGTGGAAAAGCCTTCGGAAAGAGGAAGTTCTACAATGAAGTCCATTGATAACATCTGCCAAGGTCTATCAGGGACCGGAAGTGGCTTTAGCAAACCCCACGCCCTGGATCTGCTCCCCTTATTCTGAATACAGGTGATACATGCCTCCACATACTTTTTACAGTCCGGCCTTAATTGCGGCCACCAGAATGTCCGTTGGAGTAACTCCGAGGTCTTATGGACTCCGAAATGGCCTGCCAACGAGTGGTCATGACAAGAACTGAGGACGGGGACCCGCACTTCCTGAGGGACAAAGATCTTGTCTTGGTACCAGAGGAGTCCGTCCTTGGCCAGGAGGGTGATGCCGGGTGGCAGAATGGTGCTAGCAGATGCCTGCTTAATCTGGGACAACAAGCTCCCTTGAAGCAAGAGAAAATTCCCTGATGACAGGATGGTGTCCGGATGTGGGGAGGCTTCGGGTTCGTTAAACATACGGGACAAGGCATCCGGCTTCGTATTCTTTGATCCTGGCCGGTAGGTTATATGAAAAAAGAATCTAGAAAAAAAAAGTGCCCATCTGGCCTGACGGGGTTTTAACCTCTTGGCAGACTTCAAGTATTCCAGATTCTTATGGTCCGTGAAGATAAGAATTGGATGGGCTGCTCCCTCCAGCAGATAACGCCACTCCTCAAGGGCCACCTTGATGGCTAATAATTCCCGATCTCCAACATCGTAGTTGCTTTCTGCCTCGGAAAGCTTACGGGAAAAGAATGCCACCGGATGCAAAAGAGATCTTGGTCCATGTCTTTGGGAAAGCACCGCCCCGACCGCTATCTCGGAGGCATCAACCTCCAGGATGTATGGCAAGGTTGGATCGGGATGCTTAAGGATGGAGGCAGAAACGAACAGGTCCTTTAGTGTGGAAAAAGCCTTTTGGGCTTCGGGAGACCATTGGAATTTCAAGCCCTGTTTGGTCAGACTAGTAATAGGTGCAATGATGGTGGAGAATCCTTTAATAAATTTCCTGTAAAAGTTCGCAAAACCAATAAACCGTTGCACCCCTTTTCTGTCTGTGGGCGCCGGCCAATCTCGAATGGCTGCGATCTTCTGGGGATCCATCTCGATGCCGTCTACAGAAATGATCATACCAAGAAATTGGATACTGCGTTGTTCAAAGATGCATTTTTCTGGTTTAGCATATAGTCCATGAAGACGAAGACGGGACAGCACCTTTTTGACGTGTTCCCGATGTTCCGCCAGGGAGGGAGAAAAGATCAGGATGTCATCCAAATACACGATAACAAATAGGTCCAAATAGTCTCTCAAAACATCGTTTATAAAATGTTGAAACGTGGCGGGGGCGTTACAAAGGCCAAAAGGCATGACCAAGTACTCGAAGTGGCCGAAGCGAGTACGGAAAGCGGTCTTCCATTCATCTCCACTCCGAATACGAACAAGGTTGTAGGCCCCTCTAAGATCCAACTTGGAAAAGATGGCTGCAGACCCCAGCTTTTGGAATAGTTCAGGCACGAGTGGCAGGGGGTAACGATTCTTTATGGTGATTTTATTGAGAGCCCGATAGTCCACACAGGGGCGTAAAGATCGGTCCTTTTTCTCCACGAAAAAGATTCCTGCGCCAGCCGGGGAGGTAGAAGGGCGAATAAATCCCTTTCTCAGACTATCATCCAGATAGGTCTTCAAGGCTACCAACTCTGTCTCTGATAAAGGGAAAATTCTTCCAAAAGGAATCTCTGCACCTGGGAGCAGTTCAATTGGGCAATCGTATGGCCTGTGAGGGGGTAAGGCCTCAGCACCCTTCTTGCTGAAAACATCCAAAAAACTGTGGTAGGCTGGGGGCACAGCTTGACGGGCTTCTGCGTCTATCTCTAGACAGAGTAAAGAGGAAGAAGAGGCTTGGTTGGTTTCCGGCAAACAATGTTGGAGACAGTAGGGAGAGAGGAAAGTTACCTTTCCGGTAGTCCAATCAATCTGGGGGTTATGGGCCTTTAGCCAAGGTATGCCTAATATGACAGGAAATAAAGGGGATGTGATGACATCCAAGCTCAGTAATTCTTGGTGAATCCCGGCAATGGTGGTAAGTAACGGCAAGGTTTCTTGAACTACTGGGCCGGATTTGAGAGTTGACCCATCGGCCAGATGTACAGAAAGACCCTTTGCCCTGGGCCGAAGAGGGATGTTATGTCCTGTGGCAAAGGTCAGGTCAATGAATCCGCTGCAGGCTCCCGAATCAATAATTGCGTTGACTCGGATATTCCCTCCTGGGAGCTGCAAAAGAATGGGTAAAGTCAAATGAGAGGAACTACTTGAAAAGTCAACGGTGGGGACAGGGTACATGGAAAGGCACTTACGGAGTTTAGCTGGGCAAGTGCGCACGAAGTGTCCTGGTTCTCCGCAGTATAGGCAGAGATTTCCTGCCCGACGGCGCTGGCGTTCCTCAGGCGTCAAGGAGGGTCTGAGCAGACCCAGCTGCATGGGTTCAGGAAGATCCTGGGGCACTGTGGTAGAACTGGAAGAAGCTGGGTGAGAGGGGTTGGAAACCCGGGGTAACATCCACACTGGACGAGAGGAGGTAGTGGAGCGTTCCAAACGACGCTCTCTGATGCGTCTGTCAATTTGGATAGACAAGTCCACAAGCGCTTCCAAGGTCTCGGGGGTGCCTACTCGGGCTAACTCGTCCTTCAGGGGTTCTGAAAGTCCCATACGGAACTGGTAGCGGAGTGCTGCATTATTCCAGTCTGTGTCGGCACTCCAACGCCTAAATTCCGTTACATAGTCCTCCACGGGCCTACGGCCTTGTTGCAGCGAATGTAGAGCTGCTTCTGCGGTGGCAGATAATTGTGGATCCTCATAAAGTTGGGACATGGCCAGGAAAAAGGTGCTCAGAGTGTTAAGGGATGGATCCTTCTTCTCCAATAAACGGTGAGCCCAGGATTGGGGTTCGCCAGACAACAAGGAGATAACGAATCCCACCTTGGTGGATTCGAGGGAGAAGGTCCTTGGTTGAAGCCCAAAGTAAAGCTCACAGGAATTACGGAAAGCCCTGAAACTTCCCCGATGGCCGGAGAATCTCTCGGGAGTAGGTACCCTGGGTTCTGGTGGCAACATCATCACAGAAGGTGCAGCAGGAGTCCCGGAGACGGCTGGCGTGGAGGTAGACAGGGCCTGGACGCGTTCTTCCAACTGGCTGTAGCCTTCTTGTAGGCTCTTTACCGCCTGAGTAAGTCCTGCAAGATGGCGGCAGAGCTCGTCCATAGGAGAGGCTCCCTGCGAGGGCTCGGACATGGCTGTCCAGTACTGTCACGTACCTGGTGGAAGGAGCCCAAAGTGCAGGGAGCGGCCTCTCGTGGACCTCTGGCTCGAGATCCCCTGAGAGTGAGAACAGGGACTCTAGAGGTCAGAGGGCACAAGTGCCAAGTCCGTGATGGTTGGTAGGCCCTGGAGCTGGACTGCAGAGGAGGGTAACGGAACAGCTGAGAGGAGGTCAGCGGCTGGCAGCAGGTGCAGGACTGGAGCACAGGAACGGCTGGCTACAGGCAGCGGTGGTCACAGGAAACAACTGGATCAGCAGGCAAACAGAAGGGTCAAACACAGGCCGGGTCGTCAACAGGCAGGCAGCAGAGGTACCGAAGGAGAAGGCAGGAGCGTGGTCAGGAGGTCCGAAGGTCAGGGCTGGCAGCAAGCAGGAGTAAACAGGAACAAACCGGGTAGATCAGAGGCAGGAACAATCAGGTTACACAGAGACAAACTCACGGGAACGCTGTAGACTGGACAGCACCGGGAGACTGCAACAGGTTCCTTAAATAGCCCTTTGGGCGCCAAGAACGGTCGCACGGTCAGTCTGAGCGTGCCCGTGCAAGATCGTGCAGCCGTTCGTGCGCCCGCGCACCCGCGTGCGCCCGTTCGAGCCCTTGCGCACCCGCGTGCGCTCGTTCACCATACCGCGCACCCGCGTGCGCTCGTTCGTACCTAAACGTAAGCGTTCGTCAGCGCCAACGCGCGCCCATGGGTACCTATTGGCTCTAAACGAAGAGACAACGTGGGCAGGCCTACCACGAGTCACTGGGTTCTGGGAACGACCGTTACAACTCCACACCAATTGTACTTAACCAAGAACGTATATTTACTGAGGTTAGTGTAAAATAGTAATTACAGCATTTGCACTGTCACGCCAACGTAATGTGACAGCACAGTAGGAACACACAACAGCATGCACATGTACAGTTGTCTTGAGTGATCCCTGAGAATGTGTCTCCAATTGGGACTAGTGCTCAGAGCGACTACACCTTACTCTGGGAAACTTCCCACTTCCAGCACACTCTAGTAGCTATAGAAATACAGGATCAATAATGAATTACAACACAATCCCTAGGGAGCTCCCCCTACTTTAATAAGGTGCAGGGCCTTGCAATAAAGGATGCAGTCTTTGATCTTCTTCTGCTAGCAATAGTTGTAATGTAACAATTGTAATCCAACAATAACCCAACAGTGGAACAACAAGGGTTAACGTGAGATGAATATTAGAACTGTTCCTGTAGTGTGATACACCTGTAATTGCCTCTGGTATTACACAGTGTTAATAGTGAAGTTCAGGATAGGCTTGAGGCCTGCTTAAACTCAGTGGGTCTATTAGATTCTCCTCCGTGGGACTGCAGGCTCCAGCAACACTGTGTCAAAGACTAGGTGTATGCAAGTGCTTAAGAAACTGTGGGCAACAGCCCTCTCACCAAACTGGGTTTGAAGAATAAGTCAGTTCCACTCCGCTGGTCTTAGTCTATTTGATGCAGCCATGCCGTCATGCTGTTCTGCTTCACAAGGTCACCAGGAGCTCTCAGTTGCCTCCGTCAGGGTGCCTCTGGATCCTTCCCGATCCAACCACACTGCTGTCCCACCACACTGTGGTGTGAAGTTCTCTGGCTTTAGATTGCTGCTCCGCAGCCTGCAGTTCTCTGGAGAGGTCCTCACAGGCAGGCCATGTGTGCAGAAGAGAAAGAAAATGGCTGTGCAGGCCCTTATATAGCCTACCCAGCATGCAGTTCAGTAGAGGGTGATCATGGGTAGGTCACCAGGCATTCTGGGTAGATAAGGTAAAATAACAAAACTAAACAGTCACTTCCTGTCATCTTTCCAACACTATGAAAAGGAAAATAACTACAGTCCATTTCCAGTTTTGGTCACTAGATGGCGCCAAATACTAATGAATAACATTGTCCATAGATTTACATTGTATTCACATTAACATTGCATTAGTAGGCAAAAAAAATGTCAGTGCTACACACCATTCAGGCATAGCATTGAGATCACTGACAAGTGAAGTGGATAATAGACATGTGGGATATATGTTTCGTTCCAAATCGAAATGTAGACAAAAATTCCGTTATTCAGATGTATCCAAATTTCTGAATCACAATAGTAACGGATTTCAACGAACCCAAAATAAAGTAAAACAAAACGAATTATTCAAATTAAAAAATGTAATTGAATTTAAAATGGTAACATATTGCAATAAATACAGTAAGGTATAAAAGTGAAATAAGATGATGATTCCTACTGATTTATAGAATAGAAAATAATGCAATAGAATAGAAAATAAAATATTAGAATAGAATAAAACAGAATAGAATCAAAAAGAAAATAAAGGAATAGACTAAAATAGAAAATAAACAGAATAGAAAAGAAGGGAATAGAATGAATATAGCCGTCTTTTGCATTCCAAACAGATTTGAAAATAACGAATATACAAAATGAATAGGAATATATGAAACATATTCTGAAAACGAATCATTCTAACATAATGAAACAAAATTATTAACTTAATGAATTAACTTGAAAACAAACACATTTTTCCTGTTGTGAACATCTCTAATAAATAACACTGATATCTCCAGTGACACCTGAAAGTCAGTTGGTATATTAGGCAGAAAGTATACGCGTTTGCCCATGAAGTTGATGTGTTAAAAGCATTAAAAATGGACATTGCAGTTCGTTGAGTCTGGGGCTGTCTCGCCGCAGACCAGTTAGGGTGCCCATGCTGACCCATGTCCACAACCAAAAGCACCTACAATGGTCACGTGAGCATCAGAACTGAACCATGGAGGATGAAATAAGGTGGCCTGGTCTGATGAATCACATTGTCTTTTACATCATATAGAAGGCAAGCCAGGGGAGGCAGTGTGATGCTTTGCCCACTGTTCTGCTGGGAAACCTTGGGTCCTGACATGTGGATGCTACTTGTGACATGTACAATCTACCTAAAGATTATTGCTGACCAAGTACACCCCTTCATAGAAACGGTATTCCCTGAGGGCACTGGCCTCTTTCGGCAAGATAATGTGCCCTGCCACACTGCAAAAATGGTTTGAGGAACACAACAATAAGTTTAAAGTGTTGACGACCTGTCAATTCTCCAGATCTCAATCCAATCGAGCATCTGTGGGATCTGCTGGAAAAACAAGTCCGATATGTCATTACGTACAAGACTTAAAAGATCTGCTACTGACGGCTTGGTGCCAGATACTACAGCATACCTTGAGAGGTCTAATGGCGTCCATGCCGTGACGGATCAGAGCTATTATGGTGGCAAAAGGGGCTGTTTTAGCGGCAACAGGGGGCCCTACTCAATATTAAGAGGGTCATCAAAATGTTATGGCTGATTAGTGTATATATTTATAAATTTGTATTTTTATATACAATAATGCTTTTATACATGCTATATTCCATATTTACATTATGTCACTCAGTTTTCATAATCTGTTCTTTATTGGCATGGGATTGATTCCTAGAAGGTGAAGGGTAGTAGGAGAGATATGCTGCTGTTCCAATGCCTTATTCTCCTGTTTACTTTCTTTGAGCACAGTCGCAACCTGCTGCTCTCCTTCATGTCATCATTCTATGCTCTGGCAGCTTATTGTTTACATGTGCTGTGCTTCCCACAGGAAAGTACTCCTTATGTATCAGAGGCCTTCATCTACACAGAGGCCCCCATCACAGAGTTAGAAGCCCCCATTATGTCAGAGTATCCTTAAGCCCTTGTACACACGGTCGGACATTCCGACAACCAAATCCGTCGGATTTTGTCCGAAACTGTTGCATACACACAGTCGGACAAAGTTGTCAGAAAATCAGATCATACTTAACGCGATGACGTTATTTTGTTAGGACGGGACTACGTTCAGGCTAGTAGCCAATAGCTTTGGTCTAGGAATTTGATCTGAGCATGCGTGGCACTTTGTCTGATCGGAATTCTCTACACATGATTGGACAAAGTCCGATCGGATCATGTTTGTTGGAAAATTTTATAGCCCAGCTGGAAAACTTGGTCCGTCGGATACACCGACAGAAACAGTCCGATGGAGCCCACACACTGTCGGATTATCCGACAACACGGTCCTATCGGACATAGTCCATCGGAATGTCCGACCGTGTGTACAAGGGCTTATACATAGGAAACCTTAATCAACGAGTCCTCGTCTGGAAACTCTCATTCATCTCTGATCAAGGGCAAACTGGGTCTCGTGCTCGAGGCACCTTGAGGGAACCCAGAAAAGCACCCTGGTTGAGAATTTACTAAAACTGGCAAACGTAAAATCTGGTGCAGCTGTGCATGATAGCCAATCAGCTTCTAATGTCAGCTTGTTCAATTAAGCTTTGGTAATAAAACCTGGAAGCTGATTGGTTTCTATGCAGAGCTGCCCCAGATTTTTCACTCTCCGGTTTTGGTAAATCAACCCCTGTGTTAGATGCTTGCATTCTTCACTGTACACTGTGATTCCATCCACCAGTAGTAGTGAAAAAGGGGTCTGCAGATGGAACTACTGCACAAGGTGTGGAGGTGCAAACATTCAACTCACCAGGAAGTTTGATAGGTATGAAGATTCTGCCAGTGGGTTTGCTCTACAAGGAACCAAGATTTTGCAAGGTGGGACGGGTATGCACAAACAGCCTTCTTGCAATGAGCATTTTTTTTAAAGGCAACAGAATTGCATTGCATATTGGTAAAGTTGGCAACCAGGTGAGGATGAATAAAATGTCTCTTTATTTCATCCAAGGAGTACACACGTTCCAACAGAATTGTATTAACCTAATAGCTGTATAACGCATGCAATTAATTTAATTAAAGTGATTGTAATGCTGCGTATACACGATCAGAATTCTCGTTGGAAAAAGCTCTGATGGTTTTCCCGTTGGAATTCCAATGGAATTTCGCTCAAACGGTCTTACCTACACACGGTCACACCAAATTCTGATGGTCAATAACACCGCGACATACAACACATTCGACGGCAGTATAAAAGGGAAATTTAATGCTTCCGAGCATGCGTCGAATTGTTTCCGTCAGAATTTTGCGTGTCGGAATTGCATACACACGATCGAAAAACCTGATAGAAAGGTTTTCCGTCTTTAAAATTAAGAACAGGCTCTCAATCTAAAGACCTTCGGAAATGCCGACAGAAAAAGACCAAAGGGCATACACACGGTCGGAAAATCAGATGAATAGCTCCCATTGGACTGTTTCCATTGGAAATTCCGGACGTATGTACACGGCATAAGGGTTCGTTATATTTTTTTTTTTTTAAATAACAAACATATCATACTTACATCCACCGTGCAGCTCGTTTTGCACAGAGTGGCCCCAAACCTTCTCTTCTGGGGTCCCCCGGCTACTCTCACAGCTCCTCCCCACATTAGATAACCCCCTGGGAGAAGAGCTCTGCCAGGGGATTACCTTGTGGGTGCGCTCCTGAGTCCAGCATGTCCATAGAGGCAGAATGCAGGACTCTGCCCCGCCCCCCGATGTCATTGGATTTGCTTGACAGCAGCGGGAGCCAATGGCTGTGCTGCTATCAATCTATCCAATCAAGAGACGAGAACCCCGGGTAGAGAGACAGCGCATCCCAGTGGGTGAAGTTCCAGGGCTCAGGTAAGTAAAATGGGGGGGCTGCCAGGTGTTTTTTCACCTTAATGCATAGGATGCATTAACCAGTTCCCGACCAGCGCGCAACGATGTACGTCGGCAGAATGGCATGGGCAGGCATATTGGCGTACAGGTACGTCCATTTCTATATGCCGCCCTGCCATTGCATGCGCGCCGCCAGTCGGGACCCCCGTGAGTCTGGTCGCGGGTCCCGCGGACTCGATCGCCGCGGGGATACCTGCGATCGTCTCACGGGGAGGCTGAACGGGGAGATTGCGTTGTAAACAGCAACGCCCCGTTTTGCCTAGCAACAAGTGACGCTGATCTCTGCTCCATGTGATTGGAGAAGAGATCAGTGTTCACTAACACAAAGCCTAGCCCCCCACAGTTAGTATCACGCCCCTAAGAACACTTAACCCCTACACTGCCACCCCCTGGTTAACACCTTCACTGCCAGTGTCATTTACACAGGAATCAGTGCATTTGTATAGCACTGATTGCTGTATAAATGACAGTGGTCCTAAAAATGTGTCAAAAATGTCCGATGTGTCCGCCATAGTGTCGCAGTCACAATAAAAATCGCTGATCGGTGCCATTACTAGTAAAAAAAAAAATATTAATAAAAATGCCATATAACTATCCCCTATTTTGTAAACGCTATAACTTGCACAAACCAATCAATAATCGCTTATTGCAATTATTTTTACCAAAAATATGTAGAAGAATACGTATCGGCCTAAACTGAGGGTTTATTATATATTTTTGGGGGATATTTATTATAACAAAAAGTAAAAAATAATGCGTTTTTTTTCAAAATTTACACTCTATTTTTGTTTATAGCGCAAAAAAGAAAAACCGCAGAGGTGATCCAATATCACCAAAAGAAAGCTCTATTTGTGGGAAAAAAAAGGCGTCAATTTTGTTTGGGAGCCACGTCGCACCACCGCGCAATTGTCAGTTAAAGCAACGCAGTGCCGAATCGCAAAAAGTGGTCTGGTCTTAAGCCAGCAAAATGGTCCGGTCTGAAAGTGGTTAAGGTGAAAAAACACGTAGGTTTACAACCCCTTTAACATTGGAATAATGTGGTGAGCTAGGTGACCTCCCCTTCTTAACAAAATGCTATAATAAATATCCCAATTTAAAAAAAAAAAAAAAAACACACATTTTCTCCTCAGTTTAGGCCGATATGTAATTCTCTACATATTTTTGGTAAAAAAAAAATCAAAATAAGCGTATATTGATTGGTTTGCGCAAAAGTTATAGCACCTACAAAATAGGGGATAGGTTTATGGCATGTTTATTTTATTTTTTTACTAGTAATGGAGCCGATATGCGATTTTTATCATGACTGCGACATTGCGGCTGACAGATCAGGCACTTTTGACACTATTTTGGGACCACTGACAGTTATACAGCAATCAGTGCTATAAAAATGTACTGATTACTGTATAAATGTCACTGGCAGGAAAGGAGTTAACACTAGGGGGCGATCAAGGAATTAAATGTGTCACCTAAGGAGTGATTCTAACTGTAGGGGGAGGGGACTGACTAGGGGAGGAGACCAATCGGTGTTCCTATATACTAGGAACACACGATCTGTCTCCTCTCCCCAGACAGGCTGTGGATCTGTGTGTTTACACACACAGATCCACGGTCCTGCTCTGTAACAATCGATCGCGAGTGCCCGGCAGACATCGCGGGCGCCGGGCACGCTCATTGGCCCCTCACTGATGTGGCGGGCATGCGTGCCCACTATACTGCCGAGGACGTCATATGACGCCACCCAGGATGGGAGATCCAATCTGCGGACGTCATATGACAATGGGCGGGTAGGGAAGTGGTTAAAAAAAAGTTTAATGGTTTAGAATCACATACATTTTTCTACAGCAAACAATTCTGCCAAAGCCAGCAGAATATTAGCAAGCATTAAAAAGGGAATTTACTCCAGGGATAAAACGATAATCCTGCCACTTTATAAAACTCTGGTTCAGCGGCATTTTGAGTATTCCATCCAGTTCTGGTCACCAGCCCTCAGAAGGGACGTGGTGGAGCTGGAGAGAGTCCAAAGAAGGGCAACTAAAGTAATATGGGGACTGGAGGACCTCAATTATGAAGAATGACTACAAGCGCTAAGTTTGTTCTCACTGGAGAAGTGACACTTGAGAGGAGATATGATAGCAATATACAAATATATCAATGTGATCCCAGCGTAAGTAGGAAACTTTTCAGTCTCAGGGAGTGTAATGCCCCATACACACAATAGAATTTTCCAACGGAAAATGTTCAATGAGAGCTTGTTGTCGGAAATTCCGACTGTATGTAGGCTCCATCGGACATTTTCAATTGGAAATTTCTGACACACAAAATTTGAGATCTGGATCTAAAATTTTCCGACAACAAAATCCGTTCTCGTAAATTCCGATCATGTGTACACAATTCCATCGCATAAAGTTCCACGCATGCTCGGAATCAAGCAGAAGAGGCTATTGAACTTCATTTTTCTCAGCTTGTCATACCTGTTGTACGTCACCACGTTCTTGAAGTTCGGAATTTTCGACAAGATTTGTGTGACCATGTGTATACAAGACAAGTTTGACCCAACATTCGTCAGAAAAAAACACGGATTTTGTTGTCGGAATGTCCAATCGAGTGTACAGGGCATAAGAGGACACAGGGCTACACAATGAGACTGGAAGAGAAGCGGTTTAACCCTAAGCTGCGCAGGGGGTTTTTCACTATCAGGGTGGTAAGTATGTGGAACTCTCTTCCACAATCGGTGGTGTCGGCAATAAGCATGGATAGTTTTAAAAGACTCTTGGACGTGAAATTATTTTTCTACACACACACACACACACACACACACACACACACACCACAAGTTGAACTGGATGGAACTATTGTCTTTATTCAACCTTACCAACTATGTAATGTATTATAAACACTCACTGTGCCATTTTTTTCCACCACCACGATTACCCATAGCTGCACAGGAGTCCTTTCCTTAAAGTGATTGTAAACAATCACCTTGTAAAACAACCATTAGGTTTAAAATAGAAATAAAATGCAAAATATTTTTGTATAGATATCAAACATATATATAAATACCTTTTTTTTTTTATATTTGATCACAGCTGCATAAGAAATGGTGGGAGGAGAAGCAACAGTACACCGAGCTAGGTACACACGGCTCAAAGAAGGAGCTTACAGTCTAATGCCGCGTACACACGTATCAGACTATATGGCGGACTTAGTCTGGCGGACAAACCGCCGGACTTTCCAAAAGAGCTACCTGCCCACACACGGCACTTTTGCGGCGTCTGCCCACACACACGGAGGAAAGTCCGTTCATTTTGAGCGTGGCTCCAGGTAGCCGGGACCAGCGAAGGAGGCGTCCCTGGCCCTGTCACCTGGTATGGACTGAAAGGGGAATCCCTACGCCGAAAAAACGGCGTGGGGGTCCCCCCCAGGTCCATATAAGACCCTTATCCGAGCACGCTACCTGGCCGGCCAGGAAAGAGGGTGGGGACGAGCGAGCGCCCCCCCCCCTCCTGAGCCGTACCAGGCTGCGTGCCCTCAACATGGGGGTGCCTTGGGGAAGGGGGGCCGCGCGGCCCCCCCACCCCAAAGCACCTTGTCCCCATGTTGATGAGGACAAGGGCCTCTTCCCGACAACCCTGGCCCTTGGTTGTCGGGGGCTGTGGGCGGGGGGCTTATCGGAATCCGTGAGCCCCCTTTAATAAGGGGGCCCCCGGATCCCGGCCCCCCACCCTATGTGAATGAGTATGAGTACAATGTACCCCTACCCATTCACCTGTGAAAAAAAAAAACACAACACACAAGGGTTAAAATAGTTTATTGCACAGCTCCGGGGGTCTTCTTCCGTCTTCGGGGGTCTTCTCGCCGGACTCCTCCGCTATCTTCTGCTAGCTATCTGCTATCTTCGGGCACGCATCGTGGCGATCATTGTTGCGGGGTGTCAGTCTGACCCCCCGCAACTACGATCTCGGTAAAGAGTCTCCGACGGAGACTCTTTACCACGTGATCAGCCATATCCAATCACGGCTGATCACAGTGTAAATAGGAAGAGTCGGTGATCGGCTTTTCCTCACTCGCATCTGTCAGACGCGAGTAGAGGAGAGCCGATCGGCTGCTCCTCTGACGGGGGGTCTGTGCTGATCGATTATCAGCACAGCCCCCCCGAGGATGCCCACACTGGACCACCAGGGATGCCACCAGACCACCAGGGATGCCCAGCACCAGGTATACCACCGCTATACCACGCTAGACCACCAGGGATGCCAGTCAGTGCCCACAATGGATGCCAATCAGTGCCCACAATGGGCATCACTGATTGGCATGCATTATTGTTTGGCACTGATTGGCATCCATCAGTACAATGCAATGCCGCCTATCAGTGCCCATTCGTGCCACCTATCAGTGCCCATTCGTGCCACCTATCAGTGCCCACCCGTGCCAACTATCAGTGCCCATCCGTGCCAACTATCAGTGTCCATCCATGCCGCCTATCAGTGCCCATCCATGCCCATCTGTGCCGCCTAGCCATTACCATCTGTGCCGCCTATCCATGCCCATTCGTGCCGCCTATCCATGCCAATCCGTGCCAGCTATCCATGCCAATCCTTGCCAGCTATCAGTGCCAATTTGTGCCACCTATCAGTGTCCATCCGTGTCGCTCATCAGTGCCACGTATCAGTGCCATGTATCAGTGCCCATCAATGCCATTTCATTGGTGCCAACTCATCAGTGCCACCTTATCAGTGCCCCTCAGTGCTGCCCCACCAGTGCCCATCAGTGAAGGAGAAAACTTACTTATTTACAACCTTTTGAAACTGAAACAAAAAAAACATTTTTTTTCAAAGTTTTTGGTCTTTTTTATTTGTTTAGCAAAAAATAAAAACCGTAGAGGTGATCAAATACCACCAACAGAAAGCTCTATTTGTGGGAAAAAAATGATAAAAAGTTCATTTGGGTACAGTATAGCATTACCGCGCAATTGTCATTCGAATTGCGAAAGCGCAGAAAGCTCAAAATTGGTCTGGGCAGGAAGGTGTTTAAGTGCCGGTATTGATGTGGTTAAGAAATAGATATAAAAAAAAAAAAAATGATTGATAGTTTGTTCCAAGTGAGAAAACGGATTGGAAAGTTTAAAGAAAGTAATGATAGTATTTACATTCCAATTATCTACTTGACTATCATCTTTAACTATAGATTGATATAGTATTCTATCCTATGGGAGCAGAGGATTACATTAGAACAATCACTCTAGGTTGTGAAAATGTCCAAATTGGGTACAATTAGCCATTTTCCCTTCCCGGTGTCATGTGACTCGTCAGTGTTACAAGGTCTCAGGTGTGAATGGGGAGCAGGTGTGTTAAATTTGGTATTATCGCTCTCAAGCTCTCATACTGGTCACTGGAAGTTCAACATGGCACCTCATGGCAAAGAACTCTCTGAGGATATGAAAAAAAGAATTGTTGCTCTACATATTGATGGCCTAGGCTATAAGAAGATTGCCAAGACCCTGAAACTGAGCTGTAGCACGGTGGCCACGACCATACAGAGGTTTAACAGGTCGGGTTCCACTCAGAACAGGCCTCGCCATGATCGACCAAAGAAGTTGAGTGCACATGCTCAGCATTATATCCTGCGGTTTTCTTTGGAAAATACACATATGAGTGCTGCCAGTATTGCTGCAGAGGTTGAAGGGGTGGGGGGTCAGCATGTCAGTGCTCAGCCCATACGCTGCACACTGCATCAAATTGGTCTGCGTGGCTGTCGCCCCAGAAGGAAGCCTCTTCTAAATATGATGCACAAGAAAGCCTGCAAACAGTTTGCTGAAGGCAAGCGAGCTAAGGACATGGATTACTGGAACCATGTCCTGTGGTCTGATGAGACCATGATAAACTTATTTGGTTCAGATGGTATCAAGTGTATGTGGCAGCAGACAGGTGAGGAGTACAAAGACAAGTGTCTACAGTCAAGCATGGTGGTGGGAGTGTCATGGACTGGGGCTGCATGAGTGCTGCTGGCACTGGGGAACTACAGTTCATTAAGGGAACCATGAATGCCAACGTGTACTGTGACATACTGAAGCAGAGCATGATCTCCTCCCTTCAGAGACTGGACTGCAGGGAAGTATTCCAACATGATAATAACCCCAAACACACCTCCAAGATGACCACTGCCTTACTAAAGAAGCTGAAGGTAAAGGTGATGGACTGGCTAAGCATGTCTCCAGACCTAAACCCTATTGAGCATGTGTGGAGCATCTCCAAACAGAAGGTGGAGACGTGCAAGGTCTCTAACATCCACCAGCTCCATGATGTTGCCATAGAGGAGTGGAAAAAGACTCCAGTGGCAACCTGGGAAGCTCTGGTGAACTCCATGCCCAAGAGGCTTAAGGCAGTGCTGGAAAATAATGGTGGCCACACAAAATATTGACACTTTGGGCCCAATTTGGACATTTTCACTTAGGGGTGTACTCACTTTTGTTACCAGCGGTTTAGACATTAATAACTATGTATTTACTTATTTTGAGGGGACAAATTTACACTGTTAATAAAGCTGTACACTCACTACTTTACATTGTAGCAAAATGTCATTTCTTCAGTGTTGTCACATGAAAAGATATAATAAAATATTTACAAAAATGTGAGGGGTGTACTCACTTTTGTGAGATATTGTATGTTTAAGCTATTGAGGCAGCGCATTTCAGTGCAAAACTAGTTGAGTAGGAATTCCCCACCTTGGGCTGCAACGATCTCTGACCGATTGTCACCGTACAGATTTTCTACTAGTGTCATACTGTATATAATCATATCCTGTGTCAGGGAACCTAGCAAATACTATAGGTGTAATTGGTATATCCTTGTCAGAATATTTTGATACATATTTTGATACTGTTTGATTTTAAATGTATCTTTTGTTTTTATATATATATATATATATATATATACTGTACATTTCATAATAAAGATGTACAGATGTTTTAATCTAAATAATTGTGCCTGAAAAGTCAATGTTCTTCCTTGCAAAACTCATCATTAGCATTAAGAGGACGTTGCATAGTGTATCTTATTCAGGGCTTTTTTCCAACGGTAACGTGGGGGAACGCAGTAACTGCACCTCCAGCACTGAATGTATGAAATGGCAAGATAAATTGTTCTTGAAGATCTATTTTTGCATGGTGGTGTCTTATTGCTGGGGAGGTCTATTATTGTTGCTGGTGGGGGATATATTTTTGCTTGGGGGAGAGGGCATATGTTGCTGGAAGTGATCTACTTTTGAGGAGGGGTCTATTGTTGCTGGGGGATATATTGTTGCTGGAGGGTAGGGATGAGCCGAACACCCCCACCAGAACTTTCGAATGGAATGAAAATTCGTGCAAACTTTAGAACCCCATTGAAGTCTATGGGACTCGAACGTTCGAAATCAAAAGTGCTAATTTTAATGGCTAATATGCAAGATATTGTCCTAAAAAGGGTTTGGGGACCTGGCTCCTGTCCCAGTGGACATGGGTCAATGCCAATTTTTTTTTTTTAAATGCCCGTTTTTTCGGGAGCACTGATTTTTAATCATAATTAAAGTGAAAAAAAAGTGAAATATTCCTTTAAATATCGGGGCTGGGGGAAGTGGCACATGTTTTCCGTGTTTAGAACAGTCCCTGCACAAAATGGAATTTAACGGAATAAAAGTCATTTAAAACTGCTTGCGGTTTTAATGTAATATCTGGTTCCGGCAATATGGATGAAATTCATTGAGAATAATGGCATGGGTAGCCCCCCCTGCCCATTACCAGCCCCTTTGGGTCTTGTATGGATATTAAGGGGAACCCTGTACCCAAATAAAAAAAAGGAAAAGTGTGGGGCCCCCAGGCCCTATATACTCAGAACAGCAGTATACAGGCACTGCAAACAAGACAGGGACTGTGTAAGTTTGTTGTGTTAATTAGAATCTGTTTGTAATTTTAAACTGGTACATTTTTAAAGTGTAGCTCCAGTCAAAAAAATCTATTTTTAAGCTTTTTGGAAAACATAGGGAAGGGTTATCACCCCTGTAAAAAAAAAATTTGCCATGCGTCTTTTTTCATCTCACTTCCTGTTGTCTCCTTCTGTTTGCAAGTAGGAGACGTTTGTAAGTTGGATGTTTGAAAGTCCTATATACTCTAGTTGGTGTGCAGGAATGAGCCCTGCTGCAAAGAAATGCATCAAAATATGTATTACATGCCCCTGTTAAACAGGGACTGAAAAATTGGGCCTTAGGCACTGGTGCTGGTGCCACGACACTGCAACCTCTCCCATATACTCTAGTTGGAGTGCAGGAATGAGCCCTGCTGCAAAGCACTGCATCAAAAATTGTATTACAGGCCCCTGTTAAACAGGGGCTGAAAAATTGGGCCTTAGGCACTGTGTCAGGTCACCTTGAGGCCAGATGACAGACCGTAGGGATCAGGAGTGCACTGCAAGGTTGTGGACCTTACGGCTGACTGCTGCGGACGGGAGTCAAGGTGATAAGGAAGGCAGGGCCACCAGAACACCAAGACAGATCCCACCAGGGTTAGAGCGTAAGATTCCCTGGGGCGCGGAGTCTAAGAGCCAGCAGGTGTTCACCAGAGCCTCTAGTGGTGAGGATGGACTGGGCTGCAACTGGCTCCAGGTCGCGACCCCCAGCTCGCACCCACAGTAAGCAACAGGAGGATAGGGATAGTGAGGGATAAAGCCAAGGTCGGGGCCACAAGCAGACAGGGATAGTCAAGGACACGCCAAAGTCGGTAACGGAACAACAGAAGAGCACACGGCAGGTAACAGGAAGCCAAACACACAAAGGTTGATCAGCAGGGTTGGCCTGCAGTGCACAGGTTAATATAGAGTTCTCTGATAGGAGCTAGGGTGGAGCCATGCCAGAGGATGGATTACAAAAGCAGTCAGGTGAGGGTCAGCGGGTCTCTAGAGATGAACACATGGAAACAGGTAAGCAGACGAACTCTATTGCATAACCATGACACACTGGTGCTGGTGCCACGACACTGCAACCTCTCCCATATACTCTAGTTGGAGTGCAGGAATGAGCCCTGCTGCAAAGCATTGCATCAAAAATTGTAATTACACACCCCTGTTAAACAGGGGCTGAAAAATTGGGCTGGTGGCATCACTCAGAACCAAAAATGTTCTTCCAAGCTATCAGCAGGATCATTGAGGAGGAAGAGGATAGTCAGTCAACATAACAGGACAGTCACTCAGCATCAGCATAGGCAGTCTTGAAGAGATGTGACGTTTCAAAAAAAATTATTCAGTTACATCAGCTTCAGGTGCTTGGTAGCTGGTGGTGATCCAAGACTGATTCATCTTTATGAAGGTCAGTCGATCAACCGAGTTTGTGGACAGGCGCACCCTGTGATCGGTTACAAAGCCTCCAGCAGCACTGAAGGTGCGTTCCGAAAGAACGGTGGATGCAGGACAGGCCAGTAGCTCAATTGCATACTGTGCAAGCTCTGGCCAGTGATCCATCCTCAAGACCCAGTAAGCCAGAGGATTTTTGGTGGGAAAGATGTCCAAGTCTGACCTTGCCCCTAAGTATTCCGGCACCATGTAAATCAGACACTGGCGATGGTTGCTGGAACCGATCATACCTTGGGGCTGCGGACTAAAAAATTGTCTGAACGCATCCGTCAGATGGCCACCTTCTCCACCGCTCCTTCTGTGACTGACCGAAGCCTCAGCAACACGTTGTCCAGGACCAGGAGTTTGTAACCTCCCAGTCTCTGGGAATGCGTTGCACAGACCTTTCTGCAAGGCCTCCCGGAGATGTCTCATCCTCTGCTCCCTCTGCGACGGCAAGATAAGGTCTGCAAGCTTACCCTTGTGCCGTGGATCAAGGAGAGTGGCCAGCCAGTAATGGTCCCTCTCCTTGATCCAAAGAATACGAGGATCCTTCCGCAGGCTTTTCAGGATCAGGGAGGCCATGCAGCGTAGGTTAGCTGAGGCATTAGGTCCGGAGTCCTCTGGGTCACTAAGGAC
This sequence comes from Lithobates pipiens, assembly GCF_037356315.1. NCBI lineage: Eukaryota > Metazoa > Chordata > Amphibia > Anura > Ranidae > Lithobates > Lithobates pipiens. The sequence continues at coordinate 179,644,557 of NW_027507784.1, read as the reverse complement.
AAAATGATCCACAGCCACCTCCTCCCAGCCACGTAGAAGTCCACCATCCTCGTGGCCTCCTCAAATGGTGACAGGACAGTGCATGCATCCCTGTCCCTGATCATGCCCCACTGGCGTGGTAAAAAAAACGAGCTCCCCTGACCCTGTCCTAGTCGCACAGGTACTCATTGATGGCCCTCTGCTGCGTGTGCAGCCGCTGCAGCATGGCCAATGTTGCGTTCCACCTGGTGAGCATGTCACATATAAGGCGGTTCTCCTTTTGGAGCTCAGCCAGCTGAGCACTGGCATTAAATGATCGGCGGAAATGCACACAGACTCTCAGGACATCCTGTAAGCCCGGGTACCTTACCAAGAACTGCTGCACCACCAGGTTAAGGACGTGAGCCACACAGGGCACATGGGTCAGTTGTCCATGTCGGGGGGCGGAGAGGAGGTTGGTGCCACTGTCGCAAACCACCATTCCTGGCTTAAGCTGGCGTGGTGTCAACCACCTCTTGGCCTGCCCTGCAGAGCTGACAAAATATCTGCCCCAGTGTGGCTCCTGTCCCCCAAACAAACTAGCGCAAGCACGGCATGGCATCTTTTTGCCTGCGTACTTGCGTACCTCCTTGAACACCTACGGAGCACCACTGATTCCGAGGACAGAGCACTGGAAGAGGCCATGGAGGAAGAAGAAAAGGAGGGGGTGGAGGAGAGAGGTGTGTCACAACCAGTAGTAGCATTTTGGAGGCGTGGTGGCGGAACAACCTCCAACATTATTGTACCTTGTCCTGCATCCTTCCCAGCTGCCAGAACAGTGACCCAATGGGCCGTGAAAGATAGGTAACGTCCCTGTCCATGCCTGCTGGACCATGAGTCAGCGGTAATATGCACCTTACCACTGATGCCCTGTCCAGCAAGGCATGGACATTGCCTTCCACATGCCGAAAAAGAGAGCCGGAATCGCCTTTGAAATTTTCCTGCTACAATCGGACGTTGGTGTACTGCTAGCAGAGTGCCCGCAAGTACTTGGCTGTGACACACCTAATTCTACACCTTCATTCCTCTCAGTGCAGGTTTCAGAGAGGACTGAAGGTTTAGTGGGGTTGGAGATCCCAGCTGATGAGGAGCAAGGAGAGGTCCGCTTTGTTCTTTGGTGTGGGTCTTTAAGGTACGCTTGCCAACGAGCTGCATGGGGTGCCCAAGCGGCTGATGTTTTGGCCACGCGAGATATGCTTGAGACATATGTTGCAAATAGCAGCAGTGCGATCTGATGCACTCATCTCAAAAAAGGCCCACACCAAAGAACTTTTGTAATAAAGGACAGAGGCAGCGCCCTGCACAGGCGGAGCTCTGCAGTGTGATTCAGTCGGTGTGCTGCCCCTAAGCTGGCCCCCGGAGGGCATCCTGCCTCGTTGGAGATGTGCCTCCTCCTCTCTCCTATCAGGCACCCACGTGGAGTCACTGACCTCATCATCCCCTTCCTCTTCATCACTGGAGCACACCTGGCAGTATTCTGCAGCTGGTGGAACATGACTGCCAGATTGCTGTCCTTCTTGAGCATCCCCTCTCTCTGCGCTCACACTACTGGCTTCCTCTAGCTGGGTATCATCATCAGAGCCTTCAAAACGCTGGGCATCCTCCTGAAGCATGTACCCAACACTGTGCTCAAACAGTTTGGGGGACTCCTCAGGAGGACATGGTGGGTCTAGGGAAGGAGTGACTGATGACATTGAGACGAGGGAAGAGGACGTGTTGACAGCTGCTTTGCTAGTACCCTGAGCCTGGGTGAGAGAGGATGAGGAGGATGAGGAGGGCTTGGTCATCCACTCTACCAAGTCTTTGGCATGATGCGGCTCAACACGTCCAGCTGCCGAAAATAAGGACAAGCATGTCCCATGGCCACGTGCTGATGACGATGCACAGCATCCACGACCAGCACTGTTGTCTCTAGACACAGAGCCTGTTTGACACCTTTTATTGGCTCGTGACTGTCTGCCTCTCCTTGTTGGCCTTCCAGACATACTAATGGACTGCAGGGAGATGGGAAAACCAGCAATGGGGTAGTGTATATTGTGCTGGAGGCACACAACACCCACTTTAACTCCTGCAGATGCCTGTATTGGAGAACACCAGCAAAAAAGGGTAGCTACAGGTGTATACTGTACTGGAGGCACACAACACCCACTTTAACTCCTGCAGATGCCTGTATTAGAGAACACCAGCAATAAAGGGTAGATACAGGTGTATACTGTGCTGAAGGCACACAACACCCACTTTAACTCCTGCAGATGCCTGAGAAAAGAACACACTGTCCCTACCTATCCTTCTCTCCCTGCACGCCGGAACACACTACACAAGGCCGCCGTGCTGGCGGCCTTATATAGTGTGGGGCGTGTACTAAACCCCCTGAGCTATAATTGGCTATAGGCATCCTGCCTGTGGCCAATTATGGCTCTCCTCGCTGCCGGCGCTGTGATTGGCCAAGCATGCGAGGTCACAGTGCATGCTTGGCAAATCATGATCCAGCAATGCACTGCGATGGCACAGTGCATTGTGGGCCATGAGCGCCACACGAATTTGGCACGAACGGCCCATAACGTTCGGTGTTCGCCAAACGGGCGAACAGCCAGTGTTCGAGTCGAACATGCATTCGACTCGAACACCAAGCTCATCCCTACTGGAGGGCATATATCTTTGCGTGGCAGTCTATTGTTGCTGGTTGGGCTTATGTTGCTGGGTGGTCAATTGTTGCTGGAAGGGATCTACTGTTGAGGGAGAGGGTCTACTGTTGCTGGCCACTGGACAGTATATTGATGCTGGGCTGGCTGTTGGAAAATCTGTTGTTACTGCCGAGATCTATTGTCGTTGGTGTCCATTGTTGCTGGGGGAATCTATTGTTGCTGGGAAGGGTCTATTGCTGCTGGCTGCAGATTTACTTTACTGCTTTTCTTGTTGTTATTAACAAATTCCATACAAATTACATCACCACAAAATGATACTTGATTCTGTATTCTCTAAAAGGGGCAATACTGGGAGGTGGGTAGAGGGTGGAACCAAGGGATGGTGCTTGGAGGTGGGTAGGAGGCGGAGACAAGAAGTGACTCAAAAGGGGGGAGTTCCTGCTCCTGTTCTCTTAGAAAAAAAGACCTGATCTTATCTGAGAAAAAAAAGCCCTGATCTGATCCACAGTGCCACTCAGCGGTGATACCTTTTTTCTATAATTCGTGGCCATAGAGGTGATCCAGGACCAGGACGTCCCTGATCATCTTTATGGTCTAGAACAGTGGTCATCAACCCTGTCCTCGGGGCACACTAACAGGTCAGGTTTGCAAGATAACTGAAATACATCACAGGTGATATAATTTGCTGCTCAGTGCTCAGTGCAGTATTCTAGTCTGCACCTCCCCAATGTAATATATAAAACCTGGCCTGTTAGTGGGCCCTGAGGACAGGGTTGATGGCCACTGGTCTAGGAGACCGGAAGCGACAAGCATTTTGTCACTTCCAATTAAGGAAAATATAAACAGAGCTGTTTTTTTTCTGTAAAACATGTTTTTTTTTTGATCTGATGCTTTTAAGGGTACAGGAGAGATCTGCGGTTTTATATATCCCAGATGTCTACATAAAGAGGACCTGTCATGCTTTATTGCTATTACAGGGGATGTTTACATTTCTTGTGACAGCAATAAAAATAATTTAAAAAAAAATTAAATGTAATGTAATGGAAATTTGTAAGTTCTGTATATAATTGTATTCTATTTTGTATGTATTGCACAATGCCTTCACTGTGCACACGGCACTAATAATGTTTTCATTGCATGTTTGCATTCTTTCGAGTCCTGATTAGAATTAACCTGCCTATGTTACGCCCCTTGATATCATGAATGTACAATTGTAATATTAATGTGATACCTACGTAATCATGTGTATAAAAACCTTCAATTGCGTCAAAGCAGAACAGTTATTTGGAAAGATGCGGAGTGTATCTTTTGTGTATATTCCCTACTGCAGTAGTTATTATTAATTTGGAACCACTAATCAATATAGGAGTTGCCTATCTATAAATTGCCATGTCAGGGACAGTGCAAACATTTTTTTTATATATATAAAATAAATAATAATTAAAAAAAAGTTAAACTGACCCCTTCTCCGTGTGCAGAGGCGTACACATACGTTGGACACAAAGCTCATCCCTACTATATAATGTGTTTGGTAATGGCACCACAATTGAGACATTGAGGTGAACGTTGTATTAACATTATATTACTTTTTTTTAAAACAAAATTGGGTTATATAATGTGCTTATTAAAGTGTATCCCCCCCCCCAAAAAAAAATGCTGCACAAATACTGTATGGCATAAAAAATTGCAAGACCCACCATTTAGGGCATGGGTGTTCAACCTGTGGCCCTCCAGCTATTGCAAAACTACAAGTCCCATCATGCCTCTGCCTTTGGAAGTCATGTTTGTAACTCTCAGTAGCTTGCAATGCCTCATGGGACTTGTAGTTCTGCAACAGCTGCAGGGCCACAAGTTGAGCACCCATGATTTAGGGCCTCTATAAAAAAAAATGTTGGGGTTCTATGTAATTTTATAGCAAAAAAAAATATTTTTACATGTAGAAGTGTCAAAATAAGCCTAGTCTTCAAATGGTTAAAGAAAACATTGTAGAGCCAGGCATAGCCGTGCCATACTATCCAATACAGTACACACAGCCGACTTCTACTAACTAACCATAGGTACGCCTGGGAAACACTGAGGTTAGAACTACTTGCTGTGTTAAAACCAATACATGTACAGATTATCAGGAACTGCCAGATCACATTATAGGGACACACTTTACTTATATGTTATGTCACATGATCGACACATATGAAATTGCACCTGTCAGTCTTGTACCAGTAATAGCGCTTATCTAATAGATCGACACAGCTCCTCCCCCTCCTAATGATATCATGTCCGTCTCTGAAGCGGAAATGCGTTCCAGCGATCCGGAAATCCGCTTCAAGTGAAATGGTTAGGGACTCGTTTCCGGAGCTCGGCTGGGTATACACATCCGGGAAGATGGTTCCTAGTAGATGACAGTGCCCGTGTAGAGCCGCGTGGTAGTGTAGCCGTCCCCGATCCTGTAGTGTGTGAAGATGTCAGACGTAGGAGTGGAGGAGAGGGAGGATTGCAGGGGCTGGACTGACAAGCAGAAGGAGGAATTCTATACCAAGGTGAGCGGTATCCTTGTAGGAGATAAACCCCCTCTTCTCTGTTTATAGACTATTCGGATGTCAACTCCTTAACCACTTCAGCCCCGGACCATTTGGCTGGCCAAAAACCAGACCACTTTTTACGATTCGCCACTGCTTCGCTTTAACTGACAATTGCACGGTAGTACGATGTTGTACCCAAACAAAATTTACATGCTTTTTTCCCCACAAATAGAGCTTTCTTTTGGTGGTATTTGATCACCTCTACGTTTTTTATTTTTTGTGCTAAAAACAAAAAAATAGCGACAATTTGGAAAAAAACACATATTTTTTACTTTGCTATAATATCCCCCAAAAAAATATAATTTTTTTTTTTCCTTAGTTTAGGCAGATACATATTCTACATATTTTTGGTAAAAAAAATTGCAATAAGCGTTTATTGATTGGTTTGCGCAAACGTTATAGCGTACAAAATAGGGGATAGAGTTATGGCATTTTTACGAATAATTTTTTTTCTTTTTTTTTTTTTTTATTATTTAGTGATGGCGGTGATCAGCAAATTTTTTTTTTTTTTTTTTTTTTTTGTCGTGACTGCGACATTATGGCGGACGGATCAGACACTTATTTGATGTGGTTTTAGGACCATTCACATTTATACAGAGATCAGTGCAATTAAAAATGCATTGATTACTGTGTAAATGTGACTGGCAGTGAAGGGGTTAACTAGTAACTACTGTAGGGGTTTAGTGTGTCCTAGGGAGTGATTCTAACTGTGGGGGCTGTTTGTGACACTACACTGATCTCTGCTCCCGATCACAGGTAGCTGTGATCAGTGACACTGTCACTAGGCAGAACGGGGAAGTGCTTGTTACGTTAGCATTTCCCCATTTTTCCTCTCTATGAGACGATTGCGGGACATCGAGCCCACAGGACCTGCGCTCGCGAAGCTCCTGGCAGAGCAACATACAGAAGCAACCCGCCTCTTAAAGGGCAACGTAAAGGTATGTGATTCTCCCTGTACATGCCCTTCTGCCGCAGTATATCTGCGTGAGGTGGTCGGGAATCGGTTAAAATCGGTCTGAAATTGTATCATGGCATTTATTTTTAGCCTTTCGCCAAGTGAATTGTGGAGCAGACTTTGCACTATAAATGTACCCTTATTACATTCTTATTGGTTTTCAAGTTTCTTCTGTGATGAAGTTGATTTTCCTCACTTCCTGTTGTGTCCAGGAAGTGGAAGGAAATCTCTCCAAGTGGAACCTAAAAGGCAACACAAATCTGTCTCTGTCCAAAGCTCAAAACCAAGCTGTGTCCAGGGTTTTATTTTACATGCCAGACTGTCCTTTTCGGTGCACCTCAACTACCCCCAGCCACCTTTTATCCATCCAAATTCTTAATTTACTGAGCAAGAAAAGAGGAAGGATCTGGTATCTTGGATTACACTTTCCTTGCAGAAATCTGTGCACATTCAGTGTAAATACTGTCCACCAAATTAGGAGTAAAACTAAAGACATAACTTCTTCCTGTTAGGCTGTGCTCACACCTGAGCGTATCGTTTTCAGGCAGAAAGTCGTGCGATTTTTGCCACGATTTTGTAAAGGTCACTAATTTAAAAGCAGAAAAACGCCTGTATTCTGCCAAAAAAGAAGCTCCTGTACTTTTTTGATCGACAGGCGTTTTGTTTCAGGTGACAGAACGCTCAGGTGTGAACAGGGGCTATTGAAATGAATAGGATTTGTCTTGTTGGGCATTTTTAGAGCTGAGGCTTACAGCAGAAAAACGCCTAGGTGTGAATGGAGCCTTGGTTGTTTTTTGTTTTTTTTCCTCTTTGCCATCCATATCCCATTGGGGTGATTTCAGTTCACTTCCTGTCCTATAGTCAAAACAGGCAGCGAGAGGTAATTTGTTTCTCCCCTATTTCTGTCATGATGACTAACCAAAATTTTGGATTTTCTTTCACATCTGTGATAATGGTGAACAGACCAAATAGTGACGATGAATCTCCCTAACAGGGACATAGACTGCAATAAACTAAGACCCAACAGGTGTTCTAATCCCTCTCCATTCTGTCCAAAACTAAAAAAAAAAGAATCCGCTTACTCAGTGGGCGACAGGTGGATGACAGGTCCGCTCTACAATGCAGAGCAGACAAGGTCCTGCTTTTCTCTATGGGGAAAGCGGATGGAAACAAACCACCTGTCTGTTTCCATCTGATCCAATCAGCCGGAGGGATGGAAAATAGGACCACCATCTGTCTTTTTTTGGCAGATCGGATGGTGGTGGTCCGCTGACATCCGCCACTCCATAGGGTTGAATGGCTGGTCCGGCAGGCGGACCTGATCAGACAGCCTGTGTGAAAGGGGCCCAAGTCCTACTTTAAGCTTTCCTGTCTGAGGTCATTCTGTATTTGTAAACGGAAACAGGTAGTATTGTTGTGGAGAACGGGTCAGTGGAATGCTAGCTAAGCTGTGGCCCTAGTAAGGGAGGGACTTAAAGCGGAGTTCTGCTTAAAAAAAAAAAAAAAAAAAAATTTTTTATAAAATTCAGCAGCTACAAATACTGCAGCTGCTGACTTTTAATAACTGGACGCTTACCTGTTCCAGGGTCCAGCGATGTGGACAAACACCGCCATCACATGGGCGTACCCATGTGAATGAGGCCTATTAGTTCTCTGCTGTGTGTTTAGTCAGGTCAGGACTCAGGGCAGTACATGTAACATGCTTCTAATCACCCAAAGCTAATACCATACTAGTACATTTTTCACAGGTTAAATATAATGCTTGCTGCTAATATTTTTCTTGTTTTCCTTGTTCAGTATAGAGAACAGAAGGTTGTAGTTGAGGAATTATCCAGCCTGAAGAAAGATCGGGTAAGTTATAATAATAAAAAATATACAAGATTGTTTTTTTTTGGTTACTTCATCCTAAAACTGTCATCTCCCGTCACAGGTTAGAATGTAGACAAAATCGATGTTGTGAATAAAATGAACTTGCATGATGAAGAGTCCATTTAGTCAGTAATGTGTCGGTCTGCTTTTACAGAATAATGTGAAGTCAGGTTTACTTCTGGGTGGCTGGTAAAGTGAAACCATAAATAGTAGAATCAAAGGTGCCTATCTTTATATAGTGAGTTGTGTGAAGCTGCCCTCCGTTAACTACTTGCCGACCGACGGCTGTCAAATGACGGCCAGGCGGCGCAGCTTTTGTGGCAGGAGGTCGTCATATGACGTCCTCCCATTTAAACAGGGAATGTGAGCGATAGTGCGTGCGCATCCCTGTTCCTTCGGTGGCGTCGTGTCACTGAGACACTGCTCGCCACCAAGGGGGGTGAAATGCCATTGGGTATGGCTGTTTATCACGTGATCGGCCGAGATGAAATCACGGCCGATCACAGATGGATCCACCCCCCACTGTGCACGGCATGTGTGCGCGTGCACGCCGGTGGTGCTGTGTTCCCGGGAACACTGCTCGTCACCGACGCTGGTAAACAGCCATTAGCCGGCTGTTTACCCACGTGATCGGCTGTGATTGTTTCACAGCCGATCACTAAATGTAAACAAACCGCGGTAACAAGATGTTACCGGGTTCTCCTCCTCGCATACCGATCGTGTGTGAGGAGGAGATTGCGGTAACATCTCGTTATCACTTACGGTGAACACCAATCACACTGATTGCCTGCCCCCCCCCCCCCCCATAAAAAGTACCTGTCACAGGCCATCAGAGTACCTGAGTACCTGTCACCAGCCCATCAGAGTACCCGAGTACCTGTACCATAGTTTGTAGACTCTATAACTTTCACAAAGACCAAACAATATACACTAATTGGGGTTATTTTTACCAAAGATATGTAGCAGTATAAATTTTGGCCAAAATTCATGAGGAAAAATTACTAATTAGCAAAATTTTATGACGGAAACAAAGAAAAATATATTTTATATTATTTTATTTATAGCACAAAAAATAAAAAACCCACTAGTGATTAAATACCACTAAAAGAAAGCTCTATTTGTGTGGAAAAAAGGACGCAAGTTTTAAATGGGTACAGTGTTGCATGACTGAGTAATTGTCATTCAAACTGTGAGAGCGCTGAAAGCTGAAAATTGGTCTGGACAGGAAGGGGGTGTAAGTGCACTGTATTGAGGTGGTTGAGGTGAAAAATTCCACCTTCAATATGTGTAAAAAAAAAAAAGAAAAGGATATGGCATTAGCACAGACAAATAACCACAAAGCTATAAATTATATTAATATCCATAAAATTATACTTAATGGTCCCCACACCATTCAGAAAAATTCTTCTGTATTATGATAGGTGTTATTCCAGTAGTGCAACACCTTTCACCACCACCTTAAAAATGCGCACTCACCGCCAGTCCAGTGACCTCTAAATTAATAAAAGTAAACAAAATCTGTGGGATCGGACATATACACATCCAAAATCGATCACACCATTAATCAGTAGGTCTTCTGAGATAACGCACTATGCTCCATTATCGCTCCAGGAACACCACAATATCAAACCACCAAAAAGAGTACCAAGTGTAGGTTTTTTTTTTTTTTTTTTTTATTAAACCGGATTTACAACATATAAAAGTATTCCATTCACTTGGAAATGTGACCAACCTTGGCACCAATGTAAACCGCCTTTAAAGGCCAGCAGGGGTTCTCCCATTGAACAAAAAGGCAGGCAGTTGGTAGGGCTTAGCTGTAATGTTAGGAAATGTCAGGCTTTAATAATAAAGTGAAGCTATAGCGAATTGGAGCACAGAAGAAACCTTTCTGGCAAATAATTGTAATAATTGCCAACTTGTGGTGTTTATACGTTTTTTAAAATGGAATACTGGTGCACTTTAAAGTACCCCTGTACTGAGAAACATGCAGGCTGCTTTTTTTTTTTTTAAACTGTTAATTTTTCTGAATGGACAGCAATAGCTTGGGTGCCCCCATGGCAAAACTCTAGGGGGGGGGGGGGGGGGGGGGACAAGGCTTTACATTTCTGTAATGTGTTTTTTGTTTGTTTTTCAGAAGGTGTACAGACAGCAGCCCAATAGCAACATTTTCTTTCTTGCAGATAAGACTAAAACACTGAGTGAATGCAAAAGTGAGTCCAGATGTGTTTTTATGTTTTTATAGCTTTTATATAACAAAAAAATCTATCTATAGTTTTATCTAATCCTTGTCTACAGTACCACTAGTGTATACTATACGACACATCCTTTTTAAATATGGCATATCTGATCTATATTTGTTGTCAGTTGTGTTGACAGGGAGCATTCCTTTTTAGAAAACAAAATGAAATGGAGAATTAAATATTAGTCACTAGTCACCACCAAACAGCTTCAGTGGTTTTATTTGTTCTCTCAGCCATGTTATATGTTAAGAGCAATACCACTTTCAAATATGTCCTATCTGTCCGATCACCTTAGTTATAAGAATTTTGTTTTAACTACTTCACATTTGGGCCAACTCTATCTATATAATTTTTTTTTTTTTAGCAAACACCCTAGAGAATAAAATGTTGATTGTTGCAATTTTTAATGTCACGTGGTATTTGTGCAAAAAATTTTCAAACCCAATTTTTGGGGGAAAAATACACTTTAATGAATTTTAATGCAAAAAAACACCATCAATAATCCATTTTTTTTTTTGGTAAAATATGAAAGCTGATGTTGCACCGAGTAAATAAATAACAAACGTCGCACTTTAGAATTCCGCACAGTCGTGGAATGGCGCAAAACATTGATACTTAAAAATCTCCATAGGCAACACTTTAAAAATCTTTACATGTTACAATTTAGAGTTCTCTCTCTCCCTCTCCCTCTCTCCCCCTCTCCCCCCTCTCCCCCTCTCCCCCTCTCACATGTGTGGTCCGAAAGTTGTTTCCATATGCGAGCGCAACCTAAGTATGCGTTTGCTTCTGCGTGCTATCTTGAGGGGACGGGCGCTTTCAATTTTTTTATTTTATTTTTTAAACACTTTTATTACTATTACAAGAAATGTAAACATCCCTTCTATTAGGAATAAGGCGTGACAGGTCCTCTTTATGTAGACATCTGGGGTCAATAAGACCTCCGGTATCTTCTCTACCCTGGAAAGCATGAGATAAAAAAAGTTAATCTCTGCTTTCCAGGGTAAAAAAAAAATTGGCAGTTGTTTACATCTGCCAGTGCTGGAAGTGATATCATGGCAACACTTTTGGCCTCCTAGGATCTATCCGGTCCATGACCAGCTCTATGGTAATCTGCCGCTGGATCGGTTCTCCAGGTCCTCAATTGCACAGAAGGGCCCGGAGAGGCACCAGAGGCTGGCGGGAGGGGGGTGTGCCCTCCCGCTGCCTGTAAAAGCAATTCAGTGACTCATGATGACTTTTACAAGATACAAAATCGCTGGCTGAAAACAAAGATATCTGGATAATGCCTGTAGCTACAGGCATCATCCAGATATAATCACTTCAAGCCCAGGATGTTATATGACAGCCTTTTGTCAGGAAGTGGTTAAAGTGGTTGTAAAGGCTCAAGGTTTTTTCACCTTCATGTATTCTATGCATGAAGGAAAAATAATTGTGTACAGAAGCCTCTACCCCCCCCCCCCTCCCCAGCTCCCTCAAAAACCTACCTGTGCCCCATCTAGATCTAGCAATACATGAGAACCTAGGCTCTTCCAGGTCTCTCCCTCATTATTGGCTGAGACAGCAATGGTAGCCACCTGCTCCTGGTAATGTCCATCATAGCCAATGAGGAGAGAACGGGGTGGGGCCAAGCCATGCTGTGTGTGAAAATACACAGAGCAACATCTCGGTAGCAAGCCTGCTCTGGTGCCTGCATAGCAAGCTGCTTGATATGGGGGCGCTAGTTAAAAGGGTGGGGTCAGAAGTGCCGGTGGGGGACCCAAGAAGAGGAAGATCGGGGCTGCTCTGTGCAAAACTACTGCACAGAGCAGGTAAGTGTAACATGTTTGTTATTACAAAAACAAACCTTTAATATCACTTTAAAACATGTTTGTTTACAACATACTAAATGGGTACTACATGGAGTGTAAAATCCCCCCCCCCCCCTTAACCCAAGTCATATGTGGCAAAATCAATGTCAGGTCTATAAAATTCATTCAACCTCTGTAGTGCCAAGCCAGCACAATCTCATTCTACCCCACAGTTTTCTAATCACATTCTATTTACGTATGCAAAACATACTACTGGTTCTGGAAAATTTGCCAGTCCCTGCTTTCAGACAGCTGTTTTGTCATAATAAAGCACTATTTATACAGTATATTTGATGCTGTAAACATTCTTGTGTTTATATAAGCATTTATCATCATATAATCAAGTGTAATCACATGATGCAGAATTATTTTACATTGGTAATGCTGCAGGTTAAATACACATTTTCTTTGCATACTGAGGAAGCTTTTGCAATAGTTTCATTGTGGGGAAGAAAAAAAATTTCAGTGTCTAGTTACTATAACCAGGATCAATATAACAGCCCTTGAGCACAAACCTGTAAAATCTGTTTAGCAAATGGCAGCTCAGAAATACAGAATCAATAACCTAACTATACAAATGTTTGCTGTTTTCATTTTGAACAGAAACCCTGGATGACCTGACACGTACATATCAGATTTTCCAGAACTCTGAAAAGATACAAGACCAGAAATAAAGCCTTTGTGTGCTTTCCAAGATGTGTGGAATATGTTGTACTGTCAGTTTATGTGCCCATGTGGACACATCCCTTTATCAGGAAAACAAGAAGCTAATACGAAGAGGTCCTAATAGCAGCCAGCAGCTAATTAGAAGTGATCCCACTCACCATTACAGTTGCTTTTTCTCTGGGCATGTACTTCATCTAAGAGGAGAACTGACTCCACAGCCTCTGCAGGATGAAAACGGCAATGTTTTTCTTTGGAATGGAGAAGTTTTTGGAGGAATTGAAGTTTTATCTGCAGCTAATGATACCTTTGTAATGTTTCAGCATTTAACCTCTTGTGCCAATGAGCATGACCTATTGTCAGTCTTCTCTAAGGTGCAAGGCCCTTGGGCTTTTATTTTCTATCAAAGCAAAAATCACAGCCTCTGGTTCGGAAGAGATTTTTTTGGTCGGCGGAGTCTTTTATGGAAATTTAGTGATAATCTGGAAGAAATCTTGAGTCTGACTTCTGTGGCAGAATCCCTGACTGATGATGATCATTGGCAGGAAGTCCCAGCATCAGGGATTTTCAGGTGTGACCTGAGTACCTGTGCCCAGGTAAAATCTATATCGCTGACATGGTATCCATGGGTGTCTGTATCAGAAACGCAGCTCCTTGGAGCAACAGTACACGATGAGGAACAAAAATGGATTTTAAACACCCTCCCAAAATGTGTAACCCAACTAAATATTGGAAGTGATGGACTCCTTGTGCCAGTTTCTGCATTGAACACAGAAATTCCTGATACATTTTCAGAACAGAAATGCAAAACGTCTTTTAAGACTGTAAGTTTAGAAGAACTTCAAATGTTGATTTCTGATGAACACAAGAAAAATATTCAGTTGTTTGTAAATGTTTTAAGTAAAGCTGTGCTAAAACGAGTTCTGAACCTTCCACGCTTAAATCAGTCATTGTCTCCAGCACCTGAAAGGCAAGCAAATGTTGCCATACTTTTTTCTGGTGGGATTGACTCTATGATTTTAGCTGCACTTGCAGATCGCCATGTTCCACCTGAGGAACCCATTGACCTTTTAAATGTAGCTTTTATGATGAGGGCCCCAAAGCAGCAGAAGGCACCTTTGAAAAAATCCAGCCGAGGGAAAATTCCAAGTTCTGCGTTAACTGGAAATCCTGATGCTTTGCTGACAGATCCCTTTAATGTCCCTGATCGAATAACAGGCAGATCTGGTTTGGAGGAGCTTAAAGCCTTGAGTCCAACAAGAATATGGAATTTTGTAGAAATAAATGTCACTCTGGAGGAACTGACTCAAATGAGGCAAAAGTATATATCTCAGTTGATCTATCCATTGAACACAGTACTTGATGATAGTATTGGCTGTGCTGTTTGGTTCGCTTCTAGAGGAATGGGTATTCTGCAAAGTAATGGAGAAAAGAAACCCTACAACAGCACTTCTAAGGTAATTAGAAACTGTATAAGACTTATCCTGCAGTGTTTAAAGGAGCCGTGGAATATGGGCCTTACAACTATCTATGATAATTGATTTAAATGTGGGTATGGCTAAAAGCTTGTGGGGAAAAAAATTGTGTTAATGCAGGAATAAAATGCTGTGTATACCTGTTGTTTTTTTGTTTTTTTTTGTTGTGCAGATGTTTCTCAAATTCACACAACAAACATTTTATGCATAGCTCCCCAAGTCTTATTGGATGCAAGTAACAATACATAAAGTACTCCTGCATTAGAAACTGCCATTTGGAGTTGACGGACAGCTACATGTGCCTACAAAGCTGCATCATTTGCTTCTCCAGCTGCATTAAAGTGGTTGTAAACCTCAGAAATGAAAAATGAACAAACCATATCCCTCTATAGTGTGTGCCTGTCTCAATTAGGAGCACTAGGTGTAATTTCTGTCTGCTGCATTGTTCCTCTGCTTGTTGCATGAATTGTGTCTGCCATCTTTTCCTAATGCCAAGAGAAAAATGGTGACGGGAGATAACTCCAGCTCATTGACAGCCTCAGCTCTGTTCCTGTATGAATGGGGGTGTGTCCCTTCCCTCCAATCAGATGCCAGACCTCACTGCGCTCTGCCGAGTGTGACTTCAGCTCTCTGCCCCTTTTTTCTGACAGCTCAGACAAACTTTATAAATTCTTGACTTTGAACAGACGTAGAGGAGAAAAGATTGCAGATAAAAAGGTACAAGTTATGTAGGGGGATTTGCTTCATCCTTGTGTATCACATGAGGATATTCACTTCGTTGGGTATAGGTAAGGGTTTACAACCACTTTAATTCTCTTCTTCAGAGCAGCACAGGACCACAGTAAATCTGCTTGGGTCACTGGCTCTGGTGCATTTCCTGGCTCTGTCTATTAAAAGATAAGTTCACCTTTGGGAATATGTTACATGTTTCACTTGTTTTTAGGGTGGAACATGTAACATGTCCCTGCTGCTTTTTCTATTTGTGACAGCAGTACGGGAAGAAGTTTCCCAATCTAGCTCTCGCTTTTTGAAAACCGTACGGCCTCGTCCTTTATTCAGAGCTCTGTGTATGAATGAACTACAAGTCCCAACATCCTTTATGGCTGTCAGCTTGTAATGCTAAGTGAACTTCCATGGCGCTGTTGAGCGCTCTGATTAGTGGTGCAACGGATCGTCACTGATCCGTGATCTGAACGGGTCAACCCGTTCGGATCGGCACACCATGCAATCCGCGGAGCACTCCGCTGCCTTGGCCTTAGGAAAGGCCGCGGCTTCGGGCCTTGCTCCGAAGCGGCGGTCATCTTGGAACACTGGGCGGCTGTCTTTGGATATACAGTGCGGGTGTAACAACATATTTGACTACCCATCACAGTTTGCTACAGAAGTTATGTTCTGTCACCTCCATCTTGCTACACGCCACACTCGTCCACCCACAGTAAGGATGCACTAAGAAGGGAGAAAGCGGACATGTTACACCCACCGGAGTTTTGCATTTTACACATATTTATAACAGTAAACTGTTTTTTATATAGGGAAATGCAGGACTTAGAACTCCGTCTGACTGGTTAGATGTTGAATTTTAAAAGCAGCGAACTTCTGTCAGATTAGTTAACCTGTAAGGTGAGCAGGGATGCCACTGCTTTTAAAATTCAACATCTAACTAGTTAGAGTTGTAAGTCCTGTATTTCCCTATATAAATTCACTTTACTGTTATAAATACGTGTAAAATGCAAAACTCTGGTGGGTGTAACAAGATGCCCGCTTTCTCCCTTCTTAGTGTATCCTTACTGTGGACGAGTTTGGTGTGTAGCAAGATGGCGGTGACGGGACGTCCCTTCCGTAGAAAACTGCGATGGGTTGCCGAATATGTCGTTACACGCAAGATGACATGGATATTACAGCAGTGGGGGAGATTGTGGATATTACAGTGGGAGTCCTTTTTTTTTTTTTTTTTTTTTTTTTTTTTTTTTTTTCTTTGCTGATCCGAAAAAATTATCCGATCTGTGACTGATCCGAGGAGCGATCCAAACCATGAGTTTTTTGATCCGTTGCACCCCTAGCTCTGGTAGTTCCTTAATTCTTCCTGTCAGTGTGAACCTGCCAGTATGATGTACTGGGCAGACAGCTCACACTTGACAGGTCAGCAGGGGACTTGCATGGCACCAGCAATCTATTGATCGCTGGTGCAATGCTTTCCTGGCTCCTAAAAAAAGTGTTAAAGTAACAGAATTCCCACCAGAGAGTTCTGTTGTGCTATTGGTGGATGTTTTAAAGGATAAGTTTACCTTTGAGAACTCCTGCAGTGGCTCGTTGATCCAAGCCCTCTGTGTGACTGCAGTACGGGGAGAAGTACCCTATACCAGCTGTCACTTTTTTGAAAAGAGCGCAGCTGCATCATTCATTCATTCAGAGTTCTGTGAATGAATGGACTACAAGTACCGACATCCTTTGCGGATGTCGGCTTGTAGTTCTCAATAAACTTCCAGGGCGCTGTTGAGCATTGTGGTAGTTCATTGATTCTTCCTGTCATTGTGAACCTGCTTGGCTGTACGATGTACGGGGCTGACGGCTCACACTGACAGTCTGCAGGTGTCCTGAATGGCACCAGCAATCTGCTGTTCACTAGTGCAATCCTTTGCAGGCTAAAAAAAGGAAATGCACTTTTTTTTAATACCTGCAAGAAGGGGAACTTCTCGTTTAATGTGTAGGAAGAGAATACTCAGGAGCTGTGACATTTCTATGCATGATACAGAAAGTCGGTGAATTCTGGCGCATAAGTCCCAGCTATCTTTGTAAGAAAAGTTAAGGTGAGATGCATTCTGATGCCAGAAATTGTAGGACAGCTGAGTTTTTTTCTTTCTTCCTATTGGTCAGGGTTGTTACAGGTTTGTCTTAAAAGGGATAAGCTGGCAACCCATTCTATAGTAAAGCATTGTAGTGTTGCTTAATTTGCTCTTTATCCACACTTTAGGTTGTGCTGACTGGTATTGGTGCAGATGAACAACTTGGTGGTTACTCTCGTCATAGAGTCAGATTCAATATGTTGGGATACAAGGGTCTTCTTGATGAGCTGAGTATGGAATTGGGACGCATCTCATCTAGAAACCTTGGGCGAGATGACCGAGTTATTGGTGACCATGGCAAAGAAGCAAGGTAAGCCAAAGTATTTGTTTTTATTAACATTGCATCGCTGCAATTTAAAGCAAACCTGTTGCTCAAAAAAGCAAATTTTTTTGAAGCAAACAACTAGAATTTTAAAAGCAGGTCAGCACTGTAAGCCTCCATCAGTCTATCATGACAGAACTAATTTAAAAAACCTGTTGAGCCAAAAAAAAATCCCACAAGACCAGTTCTCTGCGATAGAAGCGCCTTTGGGCTGTGTTCACACTATGACGAGGAGCGGCTCACAGCAGGAGTCTGGTGCGTCTCCATTCACCATTTTCAGGTCTGATTTCAGCCCACCAGAAACCCGCATCCAATTTGCATAGGTGTGAACCCAGCCTTACACTTCTCTCCAGCCAGTATCTCCTACTTTCTCAGTTTCCTTGCTGCAGCCTTCATCAGTCGCTATAGTCTGACATTTTTGTGAGTGTTGGAATGCCTGTGCTCTCTGCTGCAGTTCCTTCCTCGTACCTTTTATATCACTGCTTTGTTTTGTATTCATGTAGGGGTCAGAGGAAGGAACAATGGTGCATGGTGATGGGCACAAGCATTCTGACACTTCCGGGAAGTGTCAGAATGCTTGTGCCCATCACCATGCACCATTGTTCCTTCCTCTGACCCCTACATGAATACAAAACAAAGCAGTGATATAAAGGTACGAGGAAGGAACTGCAGCAGAGAGCACAGGCATTCCAACACTCACAAAAATGTCAGACTATAGCGACTGATGAAGGCTGCAGCACTTGTTTGAAGAAAGTAGGAGACACAGACCAAAAGGTAAGGATAAAAGCATATCCATTGCAGAGAATGTGCAGGATATTTGTGAGATTCCTTATCTACCATTTTAAAGGAAACCTGTCATGAAACAAACATGTAATGGCATTGCTGCTATTATTATTTTTTTTGTCACCAGACTCCATTATATGTTGTATACTACTGGGACTTGGTGCTCATGTCCACTATTCCACAGTCTAATATGATGCTTTTGTATGAGCCACCCCATTAAATAATAGGGAGGAGGGCATACACAAGCAGTACCCATCTTTCCTGGCATATAACCAGGCATTCCTGTAGCCTATAGATGGCTAGGCTTGCCCCTCCTTGGTTACCAGCTGGGTTGGACACTTTCAGAGTCCGAATGTGTCTGAGCTATCCTGTTGGGACGATGTCAAAGCAGACAGCCAATCATAGGGAGTTGAGGGATTCTCTGCCCCACGGTTGCATGTATACACACATCTTGTATACAAAAACTGGGAAATTTAATAGCAAAATCCTAAAATATTTTAACACAGATGCCTTTAATTATTTATTTTTAACCAAGTTTCCACATACCTACACATGTGGTTGTTTTGTGCAAAAATGTGGATTCTGAGGTTTTATGAGCTATAATTACACCCTGGCCTTTTTTAGTAGCCAATTAAACCTAGGTGTGAGGTAATCAAGACTTCATAACTTGTACTGCCTAAGGCTTGTTATTTCACTTAACCCTGGGTCAAACCAGTGTGGCTTTGAAGTCGCACTACAATCTGATGTCAGTCAACTATCAGTGCGATTTCATGTGCGGCTTACAGACATCTGTGCAACTTCATTTAACAGAATGCAAGTTGCACTAAAATCGCACAGAAATGGTGCAGCAACCTTTTTCAAAGTTGCTGTGAATTGATTGCAGCAAATGGGGTGTGACTTTAAACTGTCAAATTGCATGACAAGTCGCTCTGGTGTGAAACAGGGCTAACTTTTCCTTTACACCTGATGTAAATTCTATACCAACTTGTCAAAACATTTTATTTGTGTCTGTGTCCGATTTTGAGTTGCTCCGCTCTTCCTGTCTGTTGACAACATGTGAGAAATTATGGGGAAAAAAACAGCAACATGGCTGTGTCTTTATGAGGGAGATATTTTGATTCCTTTTTTTTTAAGAAATGACAGAGATCAGGAAGAGAAATCTTTTTAAAACCTTAGGGCCAGTTCACACAACATGCAGTCAGTTCCAGAAAAAATGTAGAACATGCAAAAAATTTTTTTTTTTCCTGCACTGGACTGTACTGGAACACAGTAAAAGGCATCAAAAACACAACATAATGCACTAAAATGCATCAAAAATGTACCAGACCCCAGTACAGTGAAATGAAGACGACAAAAAGCATCTGGAAACATATCAAAAACGCACTGGAAGGCACCAAAATCACACATGCAAAAATGCATCCGAAACTGATCTGGAGTGCGTTTTTTGTGGTGTAAACCAGCCCTTAAAATCTGGTAAGGGGATTCACAAGCTAAAGCATTTTAAAATTTCGACAGAAAACAGGCAACTGTAAAAAAAAAATAAAAAAATAAAAAATATATAATAATAAAAAAAAAACTGACGCTGGGTTCAAATTATTCCTCATTCTATCAAAAGGCAAAAAGGCCGCTAGGCTTTTATCTGGATTGTCTGAAATACAAAGGTGTTTAATAAGGCATCTAGTTCAATTCATGCTATATCACTGTTAAACTAGATTATCAGAAAGCGTCTCTCTTTACAATGGCATTGCAGACCTTACCAACTTCTATTGCTGCTCCAAGCAGCTACTGAAACTGGAATCAAACCCGGGCATATAAATCAAGGACTAGAATTCATGTTTACATCCAGCGCTGAGCCTTGGCTCTGAATTTTTTTTAAGTCCTGTTTGATCATATTAATGTGATATTTTATTTATGTGTGTGCCTTCTTGTTAATGTTAACGATTTTTGATGGTGCATTTGGTCATATGAAATAAAAAAAATCAAAAGCCATATTCTGCAACGCAACTAAATTTAGATTTTTTAGCACAAGATTTTTTAAACAGAAGTTATTTAATTGCAATTTGGTCAATCTTTACTCAGAATTTTTAAGTCATTATTATAGCTTGTTCACTGCATGTAAGTGATATTGGAAAACCATCTGTCCTATTCCGTATGCAATATTTTGCTGCCTTTCATATCTTAATGTTCAGTATTGAAGTTGTTTTAACTATTTTATATTTACTCCTTTTTTTAATTTTTTTATTAAAGGTTTCCATTCCTTGATGAAAATGTGGTCTCATTTCTAAACTCTTTGCCAATCTCAGACAAAGTAGACTTAACATTGCCCAGAGGACTTGGTGAAAAATTAATTTTGCGCATGGCAGCTGTGAGTTTAGGACTTGCTAACTCCTCAGTCCTGCCAAAAAGAGCGATGCAGTTTGGATCCAGGATTGCAAAAATGGAAAACGGTAATGAAAAAGCTTCAGACAAATGCAACAGACTTCAGACAGAAATCATTGATTGAATAATCTTTTAGTTGTTTTACGGAAAGTTGCTGTAAGAACATATAGTATATTTTACATTTAAAATACTGCTAATAAAATTTCATTGAAAATTATGGAAAAAAAGGGAATGTTCATTTGGTGTATTACAGAAGAAATCCATTTGAATCTTCCATCCTGTGTTCTCATTCACGTTGCACAGACCCGTTACTGAAGATAGTTGGGTATATTTATCTTGTCCTTAAAGTATTCATTGCACTTTATATATGATTCTAAGTTTCCAACATCAAACCGACCAGATAATGGATGGCAGTACACTGGTTTTCTGATAAGAGAGGGAACAATTGATTATTATTATTATTATTATTTTATTTTTTTATTTTTTTCTGTGTGCGAATATTTGGAAGCTCGGAATCAAATTCTACTAATTGCCGTCTTCTTGCAAAATGTAGTGCAACTCTGCATAGTAACCAGTCAGCTTCCAGGTTTTATTGCCAAATCGTAATTGAACAAAATTTGAGTTAGAAGCTGATTGGCTACCATGCACAGCTGCAGCAGATTCTGAGTGCTTCATGCAAATTAAATAAAAAAAAAAAACAAACATGTTATCCTTGCCTGATCTGCGCAATGTTTTTGCACAGAGCAGCCTTGATCCTCCTCTTCTGGGGTCCCCTGGTGGCGCTCCTTCTCTTCAGCAAGGGCCCCCCTGGAAAGCCATTTTCCAGGGGCACACCTGTACGTGCTCACTCCCGAGTCCACGTGTCTATTGACAAAGAGCGGATGGCTTGGCCCCACCCCTTGCTTGGTAAAGCATTTGATTGCTATCAGGGAAGAGGGAGACAGCGGCGAAAGCCGCTTCTCTCATGCACTTCCCTGGATCAGATCGGGTTCAGGTAAGAATGGGGGGGGGGGTGAATCTGCAGAAGGTTTTTCAACTTAATGCATACTATTCATACTTTACAACCACTCTCTCAGTTTTAGTAAATCTCCCCCTGTGTGTAGCAAAGGTGCTCTTGGGCAACTGTAGTGCTCTGGGCATGTCCAGAATTGAGTAACTGAGCTTCCAGCAGTTGCCCCTTCAAGAATTGTACAAGTCTAGTGCCGATGTTACAGGGAGTAATAAAAGCTGCTTCTCTATACAAGAACAAAGTAAAAGTCTTGAAGGTAAATTTGGCATTTTCCTTTACATATCCTTTTAAAGCTAAACTACAGGCAAAAAAAAAGTTAATTTAAATAGCTCCTTATTAGTCACAAAGGCTATAGATCAACTTTTTGTACATCAATATCCTATCTATCTAAACACACACACACACACACACACACACACACACACACACACACACACACACACACCTTCTCTGTCTCTTCCTGTCTTTGATAAAAATTGTTCATCAATAATGACAGACTTCTCAAACATAGATTTAATTACCTTATTACAAGCCAGGATAGAAAAAGGCCCGGTGCATCTTTTTCACTGATTGGTGCATCCTGAAAGATATAATTTTACTTTGTGGTTTCTATATTATGTTGTATTGATTTCAAAAGAAAACTCCTACATTTACAGGACACATTTAATAGTCTTCGATAAGATTAAATATGGCATTTATAGTACCTTTATCAGTGAGGCCATTTATGTACAGTGACATGGTAGTACATTAGAAAAATAGTAAGAAAACATGTTGCACATAAAGCACCAATGTCATCTGTATGCCAAGGCTAAAGTAAACCTGTCCTGAGAGATATATGAAGGCTGTCATTACTGACCTCTTTCTGAAATTCTTGTTGGCTGTCCATTATTCTGACCCAATGGTTTCAATGCTTTTTGAATCGCTACACAATCACAACCAATGCAGGGAAAGAAAAGTCATATCTTTATCTGCATTCTTGTTCAGTATCACAGACAAATTATTGAAGCATGAAGACCAGCATCATAGCCAGGCAACTAGCATGTTCTGTAAGGGTGATTGCATGGGCATTCTTCTTAATGGAAAATGGAAATACATAGTCCATTACTAGCCATGACCATGCTGTAAATATGTGCATTTTGTGTATCTGCTGAGGTCTGTTTAAATCACCACAATGGAACTGATCTCTGACACTGCAGAACCAGAATAGCTAGTTCCTTGCATATGAGAAATATGAAATCCTCTAGATCAGTGGTTCTCAGCTCCTGTCTTCAGGACCCGCTAACAGGCCAGATTTTAAGTATTACCTTAGGGATATGCAGACTAGAATACTGCAAATTATATCATCTGTGATGTATTCAGTTATCTTGCAAACCTGGCCTGTTAGCTTGATTCACACCTATGCATTTGTTGTGCTTTTTTGCATTTTGAAGATTTGCACTACAGTCCATCTAACATGGTTTCCTATGGAATACGATCTGTAGTGCAAATCTGCAAATCTGCAAAATGCAAAAAGCACAAAAAATGCATAGGTGTGAATCCAGCCTTAGTGGGCCCTGAGGACAGGAGTTGAGAACCAATGCTCTAGATGTTTTTCACTATTTGTAAAGCTTATCATATACTTGAGCTATATACGGTATCTCACAAAAGTGAGTACACCCCTCACATTTGTGTAAATATTTCATCATCTTTTCATGTGACAACACTTAAAGTGGTTGTAAACCCAACCAACTTTGACCTACAGGTAAGCCTAGATTAAGGCTTACCTATAAGTCCAAGAAATATCTCTTAAACCTACACGGTTTAGGAGATGTTTGCCGAAAGACAGGCACCGCTGTCTACGGCGCATGCTCCGTAGACGGTGGCGCACTGAGCGCGCCGCGGTCAACGGCAATATGCCGCGAGTGGCGGCTACCGTGCGCATGCGCGGGAGTGACGTCATCGCGGCTTCGCCGAATGACAGCGGCGGAGCAGCGAGACCCACCGAGAAGATGGATGCGCCGGACTACAGGGGACAGCGGTGACTTCGCTGGCTCTTGTGTCAGGTAAGTGACACATAATGGACTACTATGCGATGCATAGTAGTCCCATTATGCTTCACCTTTGCAGGGAATGAAAGAGGAAGTAAACTCATCAGGGTTTACTTCCTCTTTAAGACTTACACTTTGCTACAATGTAAAGTAGTGAGTGTACAGCCTGTCTAACAGTGTAAATTTGCTGTCGCCTCAAAATAACTCAACACAAATTGGGCCCAATTAGCCATTTTCCCTCCCTGGTTACAGGGTCTCAGGTGTGAATGGGGAGCAGGTGTGTTAAATTTGGTTTTATCGCTCTCACTCTCTCATACTGGTCACTGGAAGTTAAACCTGGCATCTCATGGCAAAGAACTCTGAGGATCTGAAAAAAAGAATTGTTGCTCTACATAAAGATGGCCTAGGGCCAGTCATGGCGAACTTTGGCACCCTGGTTGTTAACGAACTACATTTCCCATGATGCTCATGCACTCTGCAGTGTAGTTGAGCATCATGGCAAATGTAGTTCCAAAACATCTGGGGTGCCAAGGTTCGCTATCAATAGTAGGCTATAAGAAGATTGCCAAGACCCTGAAACTGAGCTGCAGCTAGGAGGTGGCCAAGACCATACTGCGGTTTAACAGGACAGGTTCCACTCAGAACAGGCCTCTCCATGGTCGACCAAAGAAGATTAGTGCACATGTTTAGTGTCATATTTAGAGGTTGTCTTTGGGAAATATACATAGGAGTGCTGCCAGTTTTGCTACAGAGGTTGCAGGGGTGGGGGGGTCAGCCTGTCAGTGCTCAGACCATATGCTGCACACTGCAATAAATTGGTCTGCATGGCTGTCGTCCCGGAAGGAAGCCTCTTCTAAAGATGATGTACAAGAAAGCCCGCAAAAAGTTCAACCTTTCTAGTGCTGTTAACCCTTGTTAAAATTTCCCAAGTTGTTATTGTCATAGCCTGGGTTGTCAGCGCCCAAGGCAAGACAAGTAATTTGCGCACCTAAGCAGTAGACATTTAGTTCTCCCTGAGTCCCTCCACCAAACCCCTTATGGTACACTTTAGGATGTACCACTCTTTGTTCTCCTTTCTTTCTCTTTTATCTCTCTCTATCCTGATTTTCATGTTTTTTTTTTTCTGCAGCCATCTTTCTTGTTCTCTAATTCTTTTTCTTTGTTCCTCCCCTCTTTTCCTCACCTTTCCATGTATTCTCTATTTTTATTCCTTTTCTTGCTCCATGGTGGGGGGATTGAGATGAGTAGCAGTGCTGGCAGAGAGTTGGGATGAGTAGCAGTGCTGGTGGGGAGTTCTGATCAGCCAACTTAGGTGCTCTTGATCAAGGTCAGCTGCTGATCTGAGAATTGTAGTGAGGACTTTTAATGGCAACTAATCACATGTAGTGTGATTCACTGTGTCTCTGACTTTGTGGTGTCTTGTAGCGGTGACACCTATGTTGAAATCAGGAGATAGGGTCTCCTCCAGCCCCTCCCACTTTACATTCCTCACCAGTCAGCTCACCTCTAGTCTCTGCCTCAGCCATGCCATGAACTCAGTGGGTGGCTGCGGGCTCCAGGGAAAACCCTTCTGGGCAGCCGCAAAAAGGCTGGGAGAGCGGTGTGGTCTTCAGGAACAGCCTAAGCTACCGTGACCCCTGGCAAATCTTCATTTGACCCCCAGGTTGAGAACCACTGATGTAAAGACAGCTAAGGCAGACTACTTGTCACCTTGGGAAGCAATCCTATTGGCCATGTTCCATTGCCAGCAGAAAAGTACACATACTTCATTCATTGTGAAATTTCACATATATTTTCAGTGTGGTACGCCTATGTTCTGAACCTAGTTGCACTTATAACAAGAGGTCACTGGATTTACGTTAGTCAATATGGCTATGAGAACGCTTTAGGGTGAAATCTTGGTGATGGAGATACTTAGATGCTGATTGAGTTGTTTTTTTGTTTTGCCCCTGTGTTGCCTGGAATTACAAACAAATAGCAAAGATTTTACTAACATCTTATTTCTGGTCCAGGTAGTTGCAGTGGCCTTTTCTTAAAGTGGAACTTTAGTCACAAAATTAAGTCCTGCCAGATCACTTCAGGCTGGCCCCTTTTGCAGGTAAAACATTAAAAATAAGTGCCTATAATGTTTAACCACTTCCATAGCAGGCCTATTCTGGCACTCCTCTCCTACATGTAAAAATCTTTTTTTTTTTGCTAGAAAATTACTCAGAACCCCCAAACATTACATATGTTTTTTTAGAAGACACCCTAGGGAATAAAATAGCAGTCGTTGCAACTTTTTATGTCACACGGTATTTGCACAACAAATTTTCAAGCTCATTATTTTATGGAGAAAAATACTGTTTCGTGAATTAAAAAATAACAAAACAGTGAAGTTAGCCCAATTTGTTTTGTATAATGTGAAAGCTGATGTTACGGCGAGTACATAGATACCCAACATGTCACGCTTAAAAATTGCGCACACTTGTGGAATGGCACAAAACTTTGGTACCTTTAATATCTCTATAGGCGACACTTACAGGTTACTAGTTTAGAGTTACAGAGGAGGACGAGTGCTAGAATTGTTGCTCTCGCACGCACTCGGCAATATGACACATATGTGGTTTGAACAGTATTTACATATGTGGGTGGGACTTACATATGCATTTGCTTCTGTGCACTTTAATATATATATATATATATATATATATATATTATTTTACTTTATTTTTTAAACTTTCTTTCATTTTTTTAATCGCTTTTATTCCTATTACAAGGAATGTAAACATCACTTGTAATAGGAATGGTGTGTGACAGGTCCTCTTTATTGAGAGAGGTGGGGTCTATAAGATCCCACATCTCTCCTCCAGGCTGGAAAGCATCAGAACAAAAAATAAAAAAAAGAACAATCTGATGCTTTCTAGCCGAGATCTCTGCTTTGTTTACATCTGCAGCCCTGTCAATAACGTTATAACGTTGTGCCCGGGCCTCCGACAGTCATAGAGATCTCTATGCTCTTCATCCGCCAATGGTGGATTCTCTCTCTGGGTCACTGATGGCACGGGCGAGCCCAGGGAAGCACCAGAGGGCGGCGGGAGGGAGGATGTCCCTGCTGCCTGTAACAACGATCAAGCAGTTGAACTGCCGCTATGATCATTCTCACAAAGCACAGAATCGCTGGCAGAAAAAGAAGATATTTGGATGATGCCTGTAGCTGTAGGCATCATTCAGATACCACCACTGAAAGTCAAAGATGACATATGATGTCCTTGGGCTGGAAATGGTTAAAAATCCAGTAATACACTGTCTCGCCTTTCTCTGCACATGCTCAGTTGCTCTCTATTTTTAGACATTGCTAAATTTGTAGAAGCCAATTTGCTGTCAGCCTTAGACCTCATTCACACCAGAGTGGTGCAGAGACGTCAGTTTTTCTGCATGCGTTCTGCAAGGGCACAAAAATGTGCCCTGTTCACACCACTACACTGGTATCAAGTGCAGATTTTTTTCTGAAGGGGGGAAAAAAAACAGCCATGACATCAACATCGGTGCGAATAGGGCGCATGAAAATTGATTTGAAATTGATGTCAGTTTTCCCATCAGTTCAGTCAGTTTTCTTGCAGGTATGATGTGAACGAGCCCTGAAAGTGGAATTTAACCCTCCTATCCTTTACAGCCAAGGAAGCTGCTTCTGTTTGATCTGCAACTACCATGGTGCTGCACATGTGCTCAGTTATGACAACAACCATTTGATGGTTTGACAGTTTGGTTAGGACACAAGCAACTGTGACAGTCAGAAATCCCGGCATTCCAGAAATGTAACTGTTTTCTGAAACTGTTAAATTGATGGGTTTAGTTACGCTTTATGACTTACTGCTGTTCAGTGAGAGACAGGGATGAAACCCTGAGCTATCGTGCCTGTATCACAAGTGTAACGGAATGGAAGGCCCAGAAAATAGAATTTTTTCACACTTCCTCTGCCGATAAGGAATCACAGTCCCAGGAACATGTGAACAAGGTCCAGTGGAACTAGGTATTTCTAAATTTCACTTCTGCGCCGTTCGGTGTCAACCATGAGACTTTCCATGAAGTGTATTTCAGTGATCTTGGAGAGCCACAGTGCAGGGAAGGGGGAGCCTCCTGCTTCTAGAGGGCCAGGATGAAAGTCCTAGCGACATTTACTAAATGAGACAATCTAGTCTTTTTGTAGTGTATCCTTGGCAGGTGAGACACGTGTAGCAGGTATTTGGTATGTACCGTGATCAAAATCAGTCAACTGCTTGATAACAGTGGACCAAAAATTTTGAAGTTTATTCAATTTTCACAAAACATGTAGGAGAGTACCCAGCACTTTCTGGAATCTCCAACAGTTGCCAGTGGTTTGGGGGAATCTTTATGTAGAAGTGGCGGGACTCTGTACCACGGCACCAGGATCTTATACCCCAGTTCTTGATACCTGTTAGCTATAGATAAGGTACCCCAAGTGTGATTTCCATTTAAAGTAAAATGTGGCGGAGACTGCATGAGCTGACGACGATGAGAGCGCACATATGCTTTCAAAATACATTTCGGAGTTGAAGTGCATGCCACTCTTCACAAATGAAATGAGGTAGGGCGTAGTTGTCGGAGTCTCTGTCCACAGTCCTGATGGCCCGTACACACGATCCGAAAATCGGAAGAAAAATACTGCATTCGACGCGATTGTGCGATAATTGGATCGTTAGTACAGATCTTTCGAGAGCCGATCACGAAAATTCATCCGATATTATTTGATAGGACAAGCACGAAAAATTTCCTCGTGCAATACCAGAGATTGTACAATTTTCGTTTCGTCGGTAGTTGTCGTCCGAAAATACAATACAAATACATTACAACACATGACATCACTTCCGTTTTTTTTTTTCTGTTGTACGAAAGTTTTCATAATTTTAGTAACCTATTCAATTTCTACTTGCTATTAAGCAAAAAAAGTCGGATGATCTGTCGTGTGTACGGGCCATAAGGGGGGGGATCAACCATTTTCTGAATAGAGTGGGCAGTTTTCATGCCCATATCCCAAACAAAATCTGGCGATCTGTGATTCCAGGTGAAAACGCCAGGTTCCCAAGCATCAGAGCAGGTAAAAAGCCTGCAGGAGGATTCTGCCAGAATTATTAGCCTGAGAAAGGGCTTGCAGAGTAGCAAGGTCTTTGAACTTGAATGTGCACTCATATTGGGATATGATATGAGAGAACTAGGAGCCAATAAAGTGTGCAGTATACAGGTATGCTGACCAGGGGAGAGAGAAAGGACCTCATCATTCTACTGCTGTTCTCTCACTGTCCAATCACAGGCAGTGCCCTTAACTGCAGTGGAGAGAAGTCAGGTCACCAATATAACTTGCAGAGCAATGTAAGGCTGTGATCACACAGGAGTAGACAGCTGTCAGAGCTATACGTCTGTGGCAGCTGTCCTTTCATCACTGCGGTCGAGGGACTATTCAATGTATCACACACAGCTTTTTTTTTTTTTTTTGTACATGTGCCATGCGATTCTGTGCTGTGCAGCTCCAGGCTTCATTGCAGTGTAAATGGGATACACAAAAAATAAACAATTGTTTTCTGTGTGTCCTTGCAGTGACAGGTGTTTTACAATGCAGTAAACCCCCTGTCACCTCATTTAAGTGCAAGGTCAAAATGATAAATTCTTTGGCAAATAAACAGCTCTGTGCTACTGTGTATTTCACTGTGTGCCAAGAGTTCAGCTTTAGCTTGTTACCAATCTTTGCAATGCTCCCTAAAATATCAATGTGTACCCAATCTTTTTCTCACTGTGGAATGTGCCAATATTTAAAAAGCACTTATCTAGTTTTGAAGCGTACAGCCTTTACCTTATTTTCCATGAGAAACTCTTTCACAAGCGGTACCGTGTGTTTAGAGAAAACATAGAAACATGGGCACTAAAAAAAAGAAAAAAATGAATTATATCTGGAAAGCGGTTTAACATGAAATGCAGCTTAGGCCCCTTTCGTACTGGGGCGGTGGGTGCGCCAGCGGTAAAACGCTTTTATTTTTAGCAGAGCTTTACCGCCAATTTCGTGGTACTATTCGGTCGCTAGTGGGGCGCTTTTACCCCCCGCTAGCACCTGAGAATAGGTTAAAACCACGCAAAGCGTTGCAGCAGCAGCGCTATGCTGGTGGTATAGCCACGCTGCCCCATTGATTTCAATGGGTAAGAGCGGTGAAGGTGTGGTGTATACACCGCGCCTTTATTGCTCCAAAGATGCTGCTAGCAGGACTTTTTTTAGCATCCTGCCGACACCCCGCTCCAGTGTGAAAGGCCTTGGGGCTTTAACATTGGAGACACAGCAGCGGCTCTTTCAGGGCACTTTCCAGGCACTATTTTTAGCCTGTAGCGCCTGCAAAGTGCCCCAGTGTGAAAGGGGAAAATTGTATTGTTGATAAACCCCAAAAAATTTAGAAATAATGACTTATTTTCATCAGGCAAATGGAAAAAAAATATTACATTTTCATTAGCTTGAAAGACTCATTTACAATAGCAGCAGTCCTTGGCACCTCTTTAAAAAGTGATCTGTGGTGGAACACTTTGCAGCAGACAATATGTTGCCTCTTTACCTGTTTTAACCCTGAAATGCCAGCACCACTCAGTTGCAGAATGGCTGTGGAGTGGTCTCATTTACATGCAGATATACAGCCTGCCAAATATGGCCACTGTGGTAGATTAGGGGGCAGTTGGGGTGGTAAAACCACAGCTCAGCTGCTGACCCCCCACCCACAAGTGTGAAGGAGCCATTCAAGAGACCCTGTCTTTAGAACGTACACTGAACTGCACATGCACAGCTCAGTGTACACTCTCCACACTCCTCGGCAGAATGGCCAGCTGGCTGAGGATTCAGCATCCAGATGAAACCAGGGAGATGATGATGCCCAGCACCCGCAAGGGACATGGTGAGTGTCGCATTGTTTGAGCATAGGTACAGTATTTGCAAAGTTTAATTATGCTTTAAAGTGATTGTTAAAGCTGTTCTTTTTTTAATGAATTAAAACATTAAACATGTTATACGTACCTGCTCTGTGCAATGGTATTGTACAGAGCGGCCCAGATCCTCCCCCTGCCTTTGCCCCTCCTCTTCTGTGTCTGTCCCATAGCAAGAGGCTTGCTATGGGGCAGACGTGCAGGCTCGATCCTGAGCTGGGCTGTGTGCATCCATAGACACATACAGCGTGGCTCATCCTCAACCCAGATAACCTCTCACAGGATTTGACTGACAGCAGCAGGAGTCAATGGCTTGTGACAACAGGAGAGGAGAACTGAAGCTGGGACAGCTCTTGATCGATACAGCACTCAGGCAATCGTCTATCTGCTGGGGAGCGCCGCTATTATAAGGTTTTTTACCTTAATGCTTAGAAACACATTGAGGTAAAAAAAAAAAAGAAAACCTTTTGGCTTTACAGCTGCTTTAAAGAGGTTTTAAACCCCCCCCCCCCCCCAAATAACCTGTACCATTATAGCAGATTAAACAGCACAGTGCTTGTGCTGTCTAATCTGTCCCTCTCTATGACGTAAAAAAAACCTGGTTGATCCTGCTTGTTTCTGTGTCCCCCTCAGTTCTGACCACGGTAATCATGGCTGCTGATCCATAATACCATGGTCAGCATACACGCCTTCATCACCCCACTGCTCTCCTCCCTCCCCCTCCCTCCCTGCATGTGAGCTTATGTGTGTGTGAGCCACCTCCTCTGCCCATCCCCTCCTGACAGTAAAGTTAAAATAGATTACTGACGACCCCTATGTTCTACTAAGCTATGCTACCCTGTGTACATGTTTATACAAAATTGTGCCTGTAAATAATTTATTTCAGTTCATTTCTGGCTGGTCACGTGACCTCCGTCTGCTCTGCTCTCCTGATCGAAGGGCTGAGCGGATAGCACAGCAGTCACGTGACCTCCCAACTGACATAAGAGGGTCCTCTCGCTGTAGCCCTTGGATCAGAGGAGCAGGGCAGCCAGAGGTCATGTGACCGGCCAGAAACGATCCGAAAAAGGGTATTTACAGGCACAATTTTATAGAAACATGTACACAGTGTAGTATGGCTTAGTAGAATAGAAGGGCTGGCATTAATCTTTATATGAATTTACAACCAGTTTAAGTTGAAACTAAATTCTTCCTTGTATTGCTTTTGTCTTGGAAAAGCAAAAAAAAAAAAATTTAATACAAAAAAAACACACAATGGTCAAACATTTTAAATGCTTAGTTGCAGTGTTTTTCATTTCCATAAGAACCTATCCAAAATTGCGCATTGCAATAACATGCATTATGCTGCTTCACTTGAATGGGTTGGTAATGCACAGTAAGGCTCTATTTACAACAGATGCGTTGGGAGCACGCTGGGTGGTTATCTCAGCGCAGTCCCACCGCCTGTATGACCGATTCACACCACTGCATTGCATGGTGTGTGGGCATGGGGCGCTGAAAAAGAGTAGAGCATGCTCTACTTTTTTTCAGCTCACAGCCAATTGATCTTTATCTTAGGTGCAGTTAGTTGTAATAAAGTTTGTTGTAAAAAAACAAAACAAAAAAAAAAACAATGCAGTGATTCCCACTATAACACACTGCACACTAGACGCTGTGTTATAAAGCAGAGCTTGGTGTGAATAGACCCTTAAAAGGGCACCACAATGCACAGCAGTGCAAGATTTATTAGTGTGTAAACCTAGTCTAAATGTTTTTTTTTTTTTTTTTTCATTTCACTTGCACTTTGCCTTTATACCTGCTGAATTTGAGAGTCCATTCCCTTTGAACAGTCCTTTCCTTGTTGCACGTTATAGCCCTCTCCTGGGTGTCTAAATACACTCTGTGCTGGCCCAGCTATCCTCACCTCACTACATAACCATATACACAATGCATTCTTATATTTCTTCCTACTACAAATTACAGAATCTTTCTAAACTCTTTAGGCTTACTCTTTACTATGCCTGAGGTAAAGCTGTAGTATGCATAATGCACACTCTCTGGATTCTCACAACACTTAATAACTAATCACTACACAAAGATAGCTCACAGTATTTCATACTTCATGGTTATCAGATACAAATATTTGAGATCTTACGGCTAGTCTTGATGTTGTATCCGTGGGTGAAGGTTTTTCCAGTAAAGCTGTGATTTTTTGGTTTTCATCTGTTTCCAGAATTCCATATTTCCTTATTTCTGAATGAAATAGAAGTTGAATGTATACGTCTTATTGAGAAGCACTGTGTATAGTTTCAAAGTATTACATATGCAAACTAAAAAAAGAAAAGTTTCTCAACTGTAATAAAATCATGGCGTTAATATGCGTTCATTATTATTATAGAGGATTTATATAGCGCAGTTTACGCAGCGCTTTACAGCAGACTAGACAGAAAATAAAATGCATTTCACACAATAGAGGTGAATACAATGGCTTTCTGTAATGAACATTCCTACATACATACTAGGGGGAGTACAACTGGGGGAATCAATAGTGGAGAAGGATCTGGGGGTTTTGGTGGTTCATAAGCTTAATAATAGCATGCAATGCCAAGCTGCGGTTTCCAAAGCGAGCAAAGTCCTTTCTTGTTGTATTAAGAGAATTATGGACCTCATCTGGAATATGCAGTTCAGTTTTGGGCACCGATTCTCAAAAAGAATATCTGGGAACTGGAGAAAGTGCTGAGAAGGGCAACCAAACTGATAAGAGGCATGGAGGAGCTCAGCTATGAGGAAAGATTAGAGGAACTGAATTTATTCTCTCTTGAGAAGAGGAGATTAAGGGGCAATATGATCAACATGTATAAATGCATAAAGGGTCCATCTAGTGAACTTGGTGTTGAGTCATTCACTTTAAGATGATCAGAGAGGACAAGGAGGCACTCTTTACATCTGGAGAGCTGTGAAAATGTGGAATAGACTCCCTCAAGATCTGGTTCTGGTCAGATCCATAGATTGCTTTAAAAAAGGCATGGATTCTTACCTTAATGTACATAATATAACTGGATACTAACATTTATAGGTAAATGATCAAGGCAATATCCACTTGCCTTTGGGGGATCAGGAAGATTTTTTTTTCCCTGCTGGAGCAAATTGGATCATGCATAATTGGAGTTTTTTTTTGCCTTCCTCTGGATCAACTGTGGGTACAGGATAGTGTATATGGAGGATTTCTATTTGTGTGTGTTTTTTTTCTAAGTTGGGTGTACTGGGTGGACTTGTGTCTTTTTCAACCAGATTAACTATGTAACTATGAAAATCTTTAAGGGAGAGACAAGGATGCAGAATGCTCCATTTTTGGCTATGATCTTGTCTGAATACAGAAGATATTATAATCGATATTGCTAATCTTAGCCAAGTTCCTTTATGTACTGGGTATTTATATTTTTGTTCCTGCTGTCCAATTTGCGTGTTTTCCCTGCATCTGAGATCTGTTCAGAGAAACCCAACTCATGATATGTTGGTTATACACTAGCCATTTTAATAGAAACATGGTGTCTTTCTGCCTTCAAGTTTAGAAATGTTAATTGTGCCTAAACAGTACCCTGAAAATGTAAGTTTTGTCTGGAATTTCCCCTAAGAAAAAAACAGTGCACTCGCTAATACATGAATGTGCCTAGGCACTCCT
Source organism: Lithobates pipiens (assembly GCF_037356315.1). Classification (NCBI taxonomy): domain Eukaryota; kingdom Metazoa; phylum Chordata; class Amphibia; order Anura; family Ranidae; genus Lithobates; species Lithobates pipiens. Next base: position 179,610,288 of record NW_027507784.1, on the reverse strand, counting down.
GTGTCTACAAGAGGGGTCTCAAACTGGCTGCCCTGCAGATGTTGCAAAACTACAAGTCCCATGAGGCATTGCAAGGCTGACAGTTACAAGCATGACAGGCAGAGGCATGATGGGACTTGTAGTTTTGCAACGGCTGGCGGGCGCCAGTTTGAGACCCCTGGTCTACAGCCTCATAGCTGCATATCTGCTGTGTGAGATCTAAGGCACTGCTGTCTCTGACTGCTAGTTGCAGATCTGGAATGACATTTTGTGATGTAACTACTGTGTTGCTCAATGTTCACCTACATAAGGCTTTGTCATAAGAAAACAAAGTCCTGTCTCTATCAAATGGCCACCTTTACACATACACACACACACAAGGCATGGTAAGTCACAAATGGGGAAAGGTCAGCTGCAGGGATATCACAGGCAATGTGCCGTAGACAGCGGTGCCTGTCTTTTTGTAAATATCTCCTAAACCGTATAGGTTTAGGAGATATTTCTTGGACCTACAGGTAAGCTTTAATCTAGGCTTACCTGTAGGTCAAAGTGGTTTGTAAGGGTTTACAACCACTTTAAAGGCAATAGATATTTTTAATATATGTAGCAGAGGAAAATGTTACTTACCTTCTTCTCTGCAGCTGTATGATAATACTAAGTTTGCTTGGCTATTGCCTTTAAGAAGGGTTTCATATTTCTCTAAAACATCTTGCAGATGAAAATCTTCATAAAATAAGGTATCCCTGAAAAAAGGTATTATGTTTCTGCTTATTCCATGTTTCCTTGTATTGAATGTTGAGCAATGTAAAACTATAAGGGCTAATTCACATGAGTGGAGAGGGTCTATACAATGCGAAAAGACATGCTTATGTGGCCGGTAAGTGTCCAGGAGTGACCGGTTCTTGCATACAGCTGGCCGTACAAATCAAGGACAAGTGTGGCTGTACACCTTTCACCGCACATCCAAGCATTTGCATGTATACATGGATGAATTGGTGGACCTAGACACATTCTGTTTGCATCCACGGCAGCTCATCCATCCCTGTATGCATGCAAACGCACAGATGTGTGGTGAAAGGTGTATAACCGCAGCTTGTGTGTAGGACTGATAATACATTTATCATTGTTACTGTGTTCAATCACTAAGATTACAGAAAGATATTTGTCCACACATACATACATATATATATATATATATATATATATATATATATATTAAATATACAAAATTCAGTTTCGGTTCACACTAACTGACTCTATAGACGTGGGATTTTAAGTGTGACTTTGGAGTGACTTTGATACAACTGACACTCTCTGACACTAACGCCATATCAAAGTCGCATCAAAGTAGTGCAGACGCCTTTTCTGAGGTCGCAGGGACTTCAGTAGTGTCAATTGGAACATCTCTCATGGAGATACATGGCATTTCGCATGTCAGCGACTTTGGGTCTTACAAGTCGGATCCTAAGTGGCGGGAAAGTGAACCGAGCATCATAGTTAAGCCATAATCCTGAAATTAAATAACACTTACCCTCCAATAACAATGACATGATCATCTATCCTAAATCTCTCAATGACCAGTTGAAGGCAAGAGACGGCACCTAGACGCTCCTAAAGAGAAGACATTTGAGATAAAATAAATACATTACAAATTAGACGTAGGCTCAATTCCAGGAGCTTCAACACAATGATAAGGATGTTTATTTTAACCAGGTGACTATAATTTTCAATTCCCATTTGATTCAGCTGAAACAAAATGGCACTTATTTAAAGTAGTTCTAAAGTAAAAAAAAAAAATCTAAAATTTTTTTTTTTTTACCTTAAGGCCTTTTTCATACAGGGGGATTTCCAATGCATTCTCTGCGTTAAGGTAAGAAAACAACCCCCCCCCCCCCATCCCTAAATACTTACCTGTCTATACTCACAATCCAGTGCTGTCCCAGCTGCAGCCCTGCTCTTTTCTTTTCCTGGTCTCACAGGAGTCACTGAGGGCAATGGGAGCCATAGGTTCCTGCTGCTGTCAGTCAAACTCCTGTGAGGAGGGAAAGTGGGTGGGACTCACCAGGGCTATGTGTATCTATGGACGCACACAACCCAGATCAGAAGTGCACCTCAACACACGGCTTGCTAAGAGGGTACTTAGAGGAAGAAGGTAAAAACAGAGCTGGCGGGGGTCTCCAGGAGAGGAGGTAAGGAACCACTCTGTGCAATACCATTGCACACAGCAGGTAAGTGTAAACCTCTTTTTTTATTTTAATAAAGACCCTTATGTGTTGTGAGCCTTTTGTCTGTTATACAACAAAATAATTCAAGGGGCAGGGCAAAAGCTGCTGTGTACAACCAGCCATAGAAAGCAGTTACAGGATGCAACTGTAAACACCCACATAGACATACAAATCTGTGCGCAGACATTCTGCATCCAAAGTTGTACGTCTATTGCGCATTGCCTTTTGTGTACAACCACCTTTTAGTTCCTAATGGAAGAAAGGATTTCTTTAAAGTTGAACCCTGGGATTAGAAAATATTTTCTAAATACAAAAGCTTTGTGTATTCTCACTTTAGATTTAAATAGTGCAAACAGTTTTACAGTATAAAAAAGGAGACAGTACAGATATGATATAATACAATACAAGAGGGTTTGGAGGGCCCTACTCATAAGAGCTTATCATCTGATAGTTTATATTTTTTTTCCTTTTTACAGCACTGAATTTTATTTATTTAATATCTATCCACAATTTTTGTGCATTTTATATCCATATTAAGGAACGTTACCTATGCACCATGCTTTTCACACACCTTATATTTGCTTTGCATTTTCGGTTCTGCACCAACCTACCTCATTAGTGGACGTGCCATCATTTATTACTTTTACACAAGGGTAATTCTCGGCCCACTCCTTGAATTTACTGTAGTACAATTCATTCGTCTGGAAAAGAAATAAATACTGTATGTAAAGGTTTAGAATACATAACAGGGGAGTGACAGGCATAAATAGATTGGGAATGGCAAGTAGTGTGCAGAGCCAGGTGTATATACTATATGCTTTTAGACTCCAGCAAGATGAGCGTCATATTACCAATCAGCTAGGGGGATTAGGCAGGCTTTTATTGAGAAGCACAGTGTTGCCAATATATACAACAAAGTGAGTTGCATGCTACCAATGCAGTTTGAGAGTAGGTAGCATATACCAGAAAGTGGCCAGTTTTCATATACATTTACAGAATAGATAGTTACTTTACTACTAATAATGGAATTGAAATACTCTTATCCAGTAAAGAGTGGGAATGAACAACATATTAACCCAAGCCTGTGAGAGAGAATAATATTCCTATGGCACCCTGGGCAAGCACTAGAGATGAGAAGTGGACAACTCATCCCCAAAGGAGCCCAAGAGCAATGTCCAGTCTTTGGCTTGATAGTCATATCTTAAAGTGGTAGTAAACTCTGTTTTACCATTTATACCCACAGGTAAGCATCGTTATCTGATTTCTCTGCGTCCACTCACCTGTTTTTATATTTATATACCAATTTGTGTAAGTAACCAACTCTAACTAATGTTATGATGTCTGTTTGTTTGCACCAGAACATAACAAACAGACAAAAAATTTGGCCAGACACACGAACACCGTTAATGTCTATGAGACATGAACATGAAAAATCAGAAGTGCTAATTTTAAAGGCTTATATGCAAGTTATTGTCTTAAAAAGTGTTTGGGGACCCGGGTCCTGCCCCAGGGGACATCAATGCAATTTTTTTTTCAGACCGGACCATTTTGCAGGCCAAAGACCAGACCACTTTTTGCGATTTGGCACAGCGTCGCTTTAGCTAACAATTGTGCGGTCATGCGATGTGGCTCCCAAACAAAATTTACATCCTTTTTTTCCCACAAATAGAGCTTTCTTTTGGTGGTATTTGATCACCTCTGTTGTTTTTATTTTTGTGCTATAAACAAAAAAAGAGTGACAATTTTGAAAAAAAACACATTATTTTTTACTTTTTGCTATAATAAATATCCCCCACAAATATATATATTAAAACATTTTTTTCCTCAGTTTAGACCGATACATATTCTTCTACATATTTTTGGTAAAAAAAAACGCAAAAACCGATTGATTGGTTCGCGCAAAATTTATAGCGTTTACAAAATAGGGGATAGTTTTATGGCATTTTTATTAATATTTTTATTTTTTTACTAGTAATGGCAGCGACAATGTAATGTGATTGCGACATTATGGCGGACACATCGGACATTTTTGACACATTTTTGGGACCATTGTCATTTAAACAGCAATCAGTGCTATACAAATGCACTGATTCCTGTGTAAATGACACTGGCAGTGAAGGGGTTAACCAGGGGGTGGCAGTGTAGGGGTTAAGTGTGTCCTAGGGGCGTGTTACTAACTATGGGGGTGTGGCTGTGTGTTAGTGAACATTGATCTCTGCTCCAATCACAGGGAGCAGAGATCAGTGTCACTTGTTGCTAGGCAGAATGGAGAGATGCTGTTTACATTGGTATCTCCCCATTCTCCCTCCCTCCCCGTGCGATGATCGCAGGTATCCCTGATGGAGTCCGCGGGACCCGCGGTCAGACTCACGGGGGTCCCGACCGGCACTGCCAGCAGTGCGCATGCGATGGCATGGCGGCAATTTTAAATGGACGTACCTGTATGCCAGTTTGCCTGTCCGTGCCATTCTGCCGACGTACATCGTCGCGCGGCAGTCGGGAAGTGGTTAAAGACTAAGAGCAGTGATTTTCATCTTTTAAAGCCCCCCGCCCGCATACCCCCTCAACCACCAGGTAATGGTTGTGGGGATGAGGCCCTTGTCAGACCCCAAAAACACCCTCCCCATGTTGAGGGCATGTGGCCTGGTATGGTTCAGGTGGGGAGAGGGAGGGCGCTCTCTCGCCCCCCCCCCCTCTTTTTCTGCGGTCTGCCAGGTTGCATGCTTAGATAAGGGTCTGATATGGATTGAGGGGGACCCCTATGCCATTTTTTTAAAATTTGGCACAGGGTTCCCCTTAATTTCCATATCAGACATGAAGGGCCTGGTATGGATTTTAGGGGGACCCCATGCAATTTTTTTCAAATTTTGGTTCGGGGTTCCCCTTAAGATTCATAACATACCCAAAGGGTCTGGTAATGGACTGGGGGGGGAAACACATGCTCTTTTTTCCAATGAGTTTTATCTATGTTACCGAGACCCGTCAATTCATTACAGCCGCGATCAGTTTTAAATTACAAATTTTCCTTAGAAAAATTGTCATTTTGTCATTTTGCTATGGTACTGTTCTAAACACGGGAAAGATGCACCACTTTACAGGCATACTGTAGACAAACCCCATGCACGATATTTAAAGGAATATTTCATTTTTATTGTTTAAGCATTAAAAAAAAAATGTAAGACAAAAACAATTCCATAGCTCAACTCACCAACCAGTCTGCTGACCAACCAAATTAACCTGTTTAACCGTCTGTTAAAAACAGGGGTTTAGTTAGCACACATTTGCATGTGAAAGCTGCAAGGCCTCGTCACGGCACCCTGTGTTGCTTGCAGTCCTAACACTAAAAAATGTATAAGTGTCTCCACAGCCTAGATTAAGGCTTACCTGTAGGTCCAAGAAATATCTCCTAAACCTACACAGTTTAGAAGATATTTACTAAAAGACAGTCACTGCTGCGGTGCGCAGGCGCACTATCGCCGTTAGCAGCATGCCGCTGCTAACGGCGAAATGCCGCTAGTGGCGGTTCCCGTGCACCGTGAGTGGCCGGAGCAGCAATACCCGGAAGAAGATGAACGCTCCGTACTACAGGGGACAGCGGTGACATCACTGGCTCCTGTGTCAGGTAAGTGACACATAATGGGCCACTATGCTTTACCTTTGCAGGGAGACAAAGAAGAAGTAAACCCATCAGGGTTTATTTCCTCTTTAAAGGTAGCCATGTATGGCTTGGTTTTCTTTTGTTCATTTAAAAATAATCACTCATTTAATTCCTCTATCCATGCTAATATTGTAGTCAAGCAACTGCAGCCAAGCAAGCACTACCTGGGTCAACAAAAGTCAATTTAAAAATCGAATGAGCATAGCAACCAAAAACCAGTCACAAGGCAAAATCAATAACTTATTAGATAGATAATGTACAGTTTAAACATAATATATAGTAATAATAATGTTAAAGGGACACAATATAAAAATCTAACTTACCACTACAAAAATATTTTCTGTGTCCTCTCTTGATTTCAAGGCCTCCACCCAATAAGAAATTAGAGGAACTTTTCCAATCGGGAGTAATGGTTTGGGTACCCCTGCAAGTTTCGTATATTGCTCTTCTTTTGCTTCCTGTAAATCTTTAAGAAGTCTTGTGCCATAACCAGCAGCCAGGATCACCACTTTTATTTTAACCCTAAAGAACAGATTAATATGACTGGTAAGCATCTTTTTGAGATTATTTTCAAAAGCATCAGTGTTACTAAAGGCAAATGGGCAGTTCACTTTGCAAAATAAATTTCCCTTAGCTTAGTGAATGCGGTGAAAATTCACATTGAAAAAGATTACCCAATCACTTGCAAGGAAAATTTGAAAACAGTGTACTTTTGCTTGCCCGTGATTGGAAGATAGAAGTCCTCCCCATTCATTAAAGTGACTGTAAAGGAAAACATTTTATTAAAAAACAAAAAACAAAAACAAACATGTCATACTTACCTGCCCTGTGCAGTGGTTTTGCACAGAGCAACCCCGATCCTTCTCTTCTAGGCTCCCCCGGCAGCACTCTGGGCCCCTCCCTCTTGCCGAGTGCCCCCATAGTAAGCCGTTTTCTGTGGGGGCACTCATGAAAGCTTGCTCTCGAGATGGCTCTCTGCGTCTATAAGACACAGCGAGCGTGACTTAGCCCTGCCTCCCACTCCCTCCTCACTGGCTGTGATTGACAGCTGTGGGAGCCAATGGCCCCCGCTACTGTATCTCTGCCAGTCAGGAATTGCAAATGGAGATGCCCCAGGGATTGTACAGGCATAGGAAATAAACCAGATATACAAAAAGTATTATAAAGTAAAAAAGTACAAAATTTATTCAGATACACATAATAGTAGTTAGTACACAAATAAGAACACCTAAAAAAGAATCTGTTCCACTTTTTCCATCTGACCACAGAAAATCTGCAGATAATCTATAGGTGTATGGCCAGTCTTAATTCCTTCCTCAAGGGCTGAACTGAAGTATGCTGTTTTTTCTAATAGCAAAAGAAAAAAAAACAAATAATACATAGTACACAGTAAATATATGGACATAAATATAAAACACAGCAGTTTTTACAAAATAGCTTACACTGGCAATCAATGGAGATAGGTGGTACTCACATAGTTTGTGTCTTTTTACACATCAGAATGCATATGGAAGCGGGGCTTATGCTTCCGTGTTTTGCTAAGTCGCATTTGTGCACTAACTCTACTATTATGTGTTTCTAAATACAGTTTGTACTTTTTATACTTTATAATACTTTTTGTATATCTGGTCTATTTCCTAGGCCTGTACAATCCCTGGGGCATTGCCATTTGTAATTTCTGTAATTGGGATGTGGCATAGGTTTCCAGCTCTGACACTCATTAGTGGTTTCTCTTAATAATCTTTTTCCAGTTTTAGATAGTAGATACCCCTATAAGCCCTCCTCATTGAAACCTCTTTTTGAGTTCACAGCAGTTTTAACATGGCAGAATTTTGTGGTCAACCATGGGATGACTTTGCATGCAAACTAATCTCAAGAATCTGAACTAATTTTTCTGTTCTCTGGCCTTACCAAATGACTTGAGAAGAAGTCACTCATATACTGGTATATGAAGACTTTTGAGGAATATATCAGGGAGGATTTAAATTCCCTTGGGCTTTGCGTACAAATTTTTCCCTCTTTTGAGAATATTAATTCTACCTTCAAGACAACATAGGAGAGCAATTTAAAATCTTGCTCTACCAAAATGATGATTGTTCTCATTGACAAATATCAAAAGCGTCTAACTGATATAGACACCAATATAGAAAAAATATACTCACAAATTAAAATTACTACAAACCCATTCCTCTTTTCAGGAACTAAATGAAAAAAATGTAAATTCATATAGAGCTTTTCAATAAATCTATACTTTATAAGAAGGAAAGCATTTTTTTGATAGAAAAACAGGCCTTCCAAGAAGGAAGGGCCTACAAATGGCATCAAAAGACGAGTGGTGGGGGTCTCCAACGTGGTCCGACACAGCATCCAGGGCAGTCGGATATGTCGGACACCTCTTCTATGTCATCTAATGCTTCTCATTTTTCTTCCAAACAGTCTATGCACTAAATGCACTAGATGACCAAAGAGACGTAGTAATGGTGATAACCTTTTTGACGAATACTATGCCCAAACGTCCTCCCAAGCACAAGTCCCGAACCCCTTCCAGTAGTGCTGTGGGCGCGTCGGTGTAGACACCCAATGAGATGGTGGGTTCCAGAGCACCTTCAGCCATCGGAGCTGATACTTCTTCACTTTTTGTTACACCTAAAATTCCCACTATAGTTTTTCCAAAAAAACAGGGAAACTTTCCCGCTCCCCCCAATCCAAACATCCCCTTGAACACTCACCAACTTTCACTCCCACAACTTAACATAATGAACCTTTACTCTCACTCCCTCACAACTGATGAAACTTCACTTTTGCTAAAAGGCCTTACCTTTTGCCCTAATCACAAATTGGACAAATTTGAAGCAAAGATTTACATTTATATACACATAAGCTCGTATTAAGAAGCATGTTTGAAAAAGAAAAACTGGGATCTGAGGGATGCCGTACTTTCAGTGAACGCCAAGCCCTGGAGAATCTCAACTCCTTGTTAGAGGAAAGTGACTCTAGAGACCTGATCGATACTTTGGACCTAGAGTCCCTTTTAAAACAAGCAGATGATCCACCCACTGAGACTATTACCACTACCATTAAACCATCACTAAAGAAAAAATCATCTCTGTACCCTGTATCCAGCTTTAATCATGGAATAGCCACCTTTTTAAAATTGGCCTGCTAAGAAATAAAAGCCTTAAAATCTACACCTAATGATTCAGGAAATTTAACCATGAGTGAAAGGACAGCTTTGAAAAACGTATCCACGACTTATGATATTACTATTAAGCCCTCAGACAAGGGGTGCAACATTGTTCTGATGGACAATGAAAAATGCAGTCAGATGTGTACCAAAATCTTGAGTCACACTGACTGGTATCGTCCTGTAAGTCCTGATACTGTTGATACTATTAATAAGCAGTTTTATTTGCTTGTTGGCTATGCCTTTTATATAATAATAATGGTATAATGTAATTTCCAAACAATCATGAAACTCTGTTCGTACTCCTTTTCCTAGAACAGCTACCTTTTATTCAATTCCTAAAGTTCAATAAAATGCAATAGAACCCCCAGGCAGGCCCATCATATCTGGAAATGGTGCCATCACAGAGAATCTGTCCAGATTGGTGGATGAACACATCAGACCCTTTGTTCTTGCCCTTCCTTCCTATGTTCGTGACACTATCCATCTTCTACAAATTCTTGAGGGGGTCCAGGTAGCCCGAGAGTTCCATTCTACCCACCATTAATATAGATGCTCTCTACATTTTGATTCCACACTCCAGGGGGCTTGTATGTATCCACAGAGTGTTGTCCCAGATAAGGCATCATAAGGGATCTTTCAATAAGTTCATACTTCTTTCTTTTAAATTTATACTTAACCATACATTTTTTTCATTTGATGGTCAGTTTTTCCTCCAGGTACAGGGTGTGGCCGTGGGCACTTATTGTGCCCCTGGCTACACCAATTTGTACCTGGGGGAATGGGAATGTGCCATTTCTGAGGATGAGGGTCTCTCCATGTACCTGTACCACGCTGTCATGTGGCACAGGTACACAGATGACATCTTCATTGTATGAGACGGACCTGAGCAGATGCTCCTAGATTGTTTTGCAGCTCTGAATCAGAATGAATTTAATTTGAAGTTTACCATGTTCTTTTATGCCTCTGGAGTCACTTTTTGGGATTTTGAGATATACAAACATGCTACAAATATGCTCTCATGGAAACTATTCAGAAAACCCACTGCAGGCAACACCATCCTGCACTCATCCAGTTTTCATCCCAAACCTCTTGTCAACTTAATACCATATAGCCAATATATGTGAATCAAATGAAATTGTTCCGACTATGCAGATTACAAACAGGAAGCGAACAACCTCAAATGTTTGTTGGAAAGAGATTACAGCCACAAATGTCTTAAGAAGGCATTTAACCAGGGGAGCGCACTCGAGAACATCCGTGACTGCCGGGTCCTGTGCATCACGGCTCACTGTAAACGGCTGCTCATCGTGGCCGTTTACCACGTGATTTCTCCGTCAAATGACGGAGCGATCACTTGTAAACAAACTGGCGTCACGGCATGACGCCGGTTCCTCCCTCCCCTCTCTGTACCGATCGGTACAGTGCGAGGGGAGAGATCGGTGACAGCATCGCTGTGGGCACTACAGATCCAGAACACAGTCACTGCCAATTAATCCAGCAATTCCCTGCCAATATTCTGCAGTACCCTGCAATGCCCTACCAATACTCTGCAATACCCAGCAATGCCAAATGTTTGTTGGAAAGAGGTTACAGCCACAAAAGTCTTAAGAAGGCATTTAACCAGGGGCGCGCACTCGAGAACATCCGTGACCGCCGCGTCCTGTGCATCACGGCTCCCTGTAAACGGCTGCTCATCGTGGCCGTTTACCACGTGATCGCTCCGTCAAATGACGGAGCAATCACTTGTAAACAAACCGGCATCACGGCATAACGCCGGTTCCTCCCTCCCCTTTCTGTACCGATCGGTACAGTGCGAGGGGAGAGATCAGTGACAGCATCGCTGTGGGCACTACAGATCCAGCCCACAGTCACTGACAATTAATCCAGCAATTCCCTGCCAATACTCTGCAGTACCCTGCAATGCCCTGCCAATACTCTGTAATACCCAGCAATACCCTGCCAATACTCTGCAATACCCAGCAATGCCCTGCCAATACTCTGCAATGCCCTGCCAATACTCTGCCATACTCGGTGATACCCTGCAATAACCAGTCATGCTCGGTGATACTCTGCAATACCCAGCCATACTCTGCAATACCCAGCCATACTCGGCCATACCCTGCAATACCCAGCCATACTCGGTGATACCCTTCAATACTCAGCCATGCTCAGCCATGCTTGGCTTCACTCAGCCTCTGTATGTGGCCAGGCTGTGGAAGTCTCACACATGTGGTATCGCTGTACTCAGGAGGAGTAGGAGAATCTATTTTGGGGTGTCATTTTTGGTATGTACATGCTATGTGTTAGAAATATTGTATAAATGGACAACTTTGTGTTAAAAAAAATGCATTTAACCACTTTCCGCCCGCCGGCCGTCATATGACGTCCTTGACTTTGGATATCTGAATGGATATCTGAATGATGGGTGCAGCTACAGGCATCATTCAGATATCAGCTTTTTCAGCCGGCGATTCCCTATACCATAAGGACAATCATAGCGGCTGTTCCGCTGCTTGATCCTTCTTACAGGAGGTGAGAGGGGATAACCCCCTCCCACTGCCCTCCGGTTCTTCTACTGACTCACTGCAAAGATCAAAGCCAGAATCGATTTTTTTATTTTTTTTATTTTGGGCTTCCCAGCCTAGAGGTGAGATGTGGGGTCTTATTAACCCTATATCTCACTGTAAAGAGGACCTGTCATGCCATATTCATATTACAAGGGATGTATACATTCCTTGTAATAAGAAATAAAAGTGATCAAAAAAATTATTTTTGGAAGGAAAAAGTGTCAAACTAAAACAAATAAAGTAAAATGAACAATAAAAAAAAAAATGTTTTAAAGCACCCCTGTCCCCATGTGCTTGCATGCAGAAGCGAACGCATACGTAAGTCCCGCCCACATATGAAAACGGTGTTCAAACCACACACGTGAGGTATCGCTGCGAACGTTAGAGTGAGAGCAATAATTTTGGCACTAGACCTTGTCTGTAACTCAAAACATCTAGCCAGTAAAAAATTTTAAAGCGTCACCTATGGGGATTTTTAAGTAGCGAAGTTTGGTGCCATTCCACTAGTGTGTGCAATTTTGAAGGGTGACATGTTGGATATCTATTTACTCGGCGTAAATTCATCTTTCACATTATGCAAAAACACTGTGCTAACTTTACTGTTTTTTTTTTTTTAAAGCACGAAACTGTTTTTTTTCCCCCAATAAAACGTGTTAGAAAAATTGCTGCGCAAATACCGTGCGAAATAAAAAGTTGCAACGACCGCAATTGCATTCTCTAGGGTTTTTGCTAAAAAAACATATATAATGTTTTGGGGTTCTATGTAATTTTCGAGCAAAAAAATGATGATTTTTACATGTAGGAGAGAAATGTCAGAATTGGCCTGGGTGCTCCAGAACGCCTGATGTGGCCACACGGTGTAAAAGTCTCACACATGTGGTATCGCCATATTCAGGAGTAATAGCAGAATGTCTTTTGGGGTGTAATTTGTGGTATGCATATGCTGTGTGAGAGAAATAACCTGCTAATATGACAATTTTGTTAAAAAAAAAAATTTGCAAAGAATTGTGGGAAAAAAATGACAACTTCGAAAAACTCACCATGCCTCTTACTAAATACCTTGGAATGTCTTATTTCCAAAAAGGGGTCATTTGGGGGATATTTGTACTTTTCTGGCATGTTAGGTCTTCAAGAAATTAGATAGGCCATCAGTACTTCAGGTGTGATCCATTTTCAGTTATTGGCACCATAGCTTGTGGACTCTATAACTTTCATACAGACCAAATAACATACACCAATTTGTACTTATTTTTACAAAAGATATGTACTAGTATAAATTTTGGCCAAAATTTATGAAGAAAAATTACTAATTTGCAAAATTTTATAACAGAAACAAAGAAAACGTTATTTTTTTTTATTTTTTTACGGAATTTTTGGTCTTTTTTCTTTTATAGCACAAAAAATAAGAAACCCAGCGGTGATTAAATACCCCCAAACGAAAGCTATATTTGTGTGAAAAAAAGGACAAAAATATAGGTACAGTGTTGCATGACTGAGTAATTGTCATTCAAAATGTGAGAGCACCGAAAGCTGAAAATTGGTCTGGTTATTAAGGGGGTTTAAGTGCCCAGTGGTCAAGTGGTTAATCGTGTAGATGCAAAAAATAGACACGATCTCCTATTTCCTAAGAAGGTTAAACAATTGGAGAGTGAGAGTACCAGGATCATTACCACATATACCAATGATCACTCCAAAGAGAAAATGGAAAATTCCTATCAAAATACTTGCCGTAATTTTCCTTTCCTGATGGACTCCATGGCAGCAACGTGTGGGTTAAGTCCCGCCTCCACTACCCATAGGACACTACTCCCATAAATCTTTGCTCCCTGCCCCTGGCCGTGTTCGGTAACTAGCCTACTCCAGCCATTTGGGAGGGAACTCCTGCTGCCATGGAGTCCATCAGGAAAGGAAAATTACGGTAAGTATTTTGATAGGAATTTTCCATTTTCCTGACAGACTCCATGGCAGCAACGTGTGGGAAATAACTCGCCAAACACACCCGGGTGGGCAAAATGCTGAACAAAAGATTTATTTAACACTGTCGGCCGACAGGACTTTCAAACCAAAATCAACAGAGGATAAAGATGCTGGTTCAACACAATAGTGAGACATGAAAGTATGAATAGAAGACCCGGAGGCCGCTCTGCAGATTACATCAGGTGCAACGTGGCGCGAAGCCGCCCATGAGGTTGAGAGACTTCTGGTAGAGTGAGCTGTAACCGCCTCAGGAGGAGCCAAGCCCTTCTCTCTATAAGCCCATTGAATTGCCTGGACCACCCAAGCAGCGATGGATCTAACGGAGGCCTTGGCGCCTCTACTTTTCCCGTTAAATAGCACGAAGAGGAAGTCAGATTGACGAAAAGAAGCTGTAATATCCAGATATTGTTTTAGAGTAACTCCCAAATCGAGTGGATGTGGATCCTGACTTCCAGCAGAATTGAAGGTAGGAAGAGTGATTTCCTGGTTTTCATGGAAAACAGAGGTCACCTTGGGATTTGTCCCCAACATCGGAATTAGGACTACCCTATCTGGAAAGAAGATGAGAAAAGGTTCCTTTGCACCTAGAGACTGAATTTCGGAGATTCTCTTCGCCGAAGTTATGGCTACCAGAAAAGAGGTTTTAAGGGTTAATTCTCTGATTGAGAGCGTTTTGTCAAGTTGAGAGAAGAAATCTAGAACCAATGGAAGGTCCCATTTGGGGAATCTAGGCTTCCTTTGTGGCCTAAGCCTGACTGCTCCTTTGAAGAATTGTTGGACCAAGGGATGATTGGCCCATGCGACTCCAGAAAAAGCTGAAATTGCTGAAACCTGGACCCGGAGAGAACTAACCGAAAGGGAGATATCCAATCCTGATTGCAAAAAGCTTAAAACGTCCCGGACTGTCAGGGTATTACAGGAACTGGACCTTGAAGACAAGTGATCTGCAAACTTCGCCCAAATTCTCTCATATACCCGGTTAGTACTGCTTCTTCGAGCACTAAGAAGAGTGGGAATGACTTCTTCAGGACAGCCTAAAGCCTTCAACCGTCCCCTTTCAAAAACCAAGCCTTTAGGCGCAGGTGATCCGGGCAAGGATGTAATCTCGACCCTTGAGACAGAAGGTCTGGCCTGGATGGTAAAGGTATTGGATCCCTGACACTGAGGAGCATCAGAAGCGGAAACCAGGGTCTGTTGGGCCAATAAGGGATTATGGCTATCACTTCTGCTGTCTCTGACCTGAGTCTCCTCAGGAACTGATGAATAATAGGAGTTGGGGGAAAGGCATAGGCCTTGTGGAACCACCATTTCTCTGTCAAGGCATCCACCCCGTAGGCTTGAGGATCCCTGTACCTTGAATAGTACCTCTCCAAGTAAATTGAAAATGGCTTTCGCCCACGGAGAAGCGGAGATACTGCTGGTAATTTTCTGCAACTGGGACATGAAAATAGGCGTCCTTGAGGTCTATGGAGACCATTCAGTCCCCTGCTTGGACAGATTGTTGAATTGTGGATAATGACTCCATCTTGAATTTTTCTTTTTTGATAAAACTGTTCAAGTGGGTTAGATCTATGACCGGCCTCCAGGCCCCGCTCTTTTTCCGGACCATAAACAAAGGAGAGTAGATTCCCATGCCTCGCTGAATGACTGGAACATGGATAATGGCGCCTTGAGCCAACAAAGATTCCACGTAGGCTAGAAGAATTAGCCTTTTTTCGTCTGAGGCCGGGAGAGAGGTGGGGACCCATCTGAGTCTGGGAGATTCCTTGAAGGTCCAAACATGACCTGAGGAGACGGTCTTGACGGTCCAGAAGTCTTGGATCGAGGCCGCCCAGACATGGCGAAAGTGGAAAAGACGAGCCGCCACCTGCCCTGTCTGAGCGGGCCCAACCTCAATAGGATTTAGTTGGTTCCCTCTCTCCCTTCAAATCACTTTTTGTAGATTTTTTAAAAGAGGATTGTCTTGATTTCCAGGACCTGGAAAATTCACGGCCTGGTCTGTAACTGCGAGCTTCCCTGGCTCGTTCCTGGTACTGTCTCTTTGGAAAAGACCTTCTCTGGGCTTGCAAACGCCGGTCCTGGGGGAGGAACCCCGACTTCCCACCAGTGGCTCGGGTAATAGCCTCATCCAACTTATTTCCGAAAAGGGAGGACCCTTCAAAGGGGATGCGGCACCATACTTGTTTTGAGGCTGGGTCTGCCAGCCAAGGACGGAGCCAAAGAGCCCCTTTAGCCGTAACAGAAGAAAGCATCACCCGAGCCACCAGGCGTATGATGTCGATAGAGGCCTCCCCAAGAAAGGCGGAGGCCAGCCTAAGCTCTTGGATAGGCGAGCTCTTAGCTGTATCTTCAGAGATATTTCTAAGTGTCTCATCTACACTATCTGTCCATATCTCCATTGCTTTGGACATAGCGGCCAGAGCTAGCGCTGGCTTACAGGCCATTCCTGCTGTGAGATACACTCTCTTCAAATCAGCATCAATTCGTCTGTCCAGAACGTCCTTAAAAGACACGGTATCCTCTAAGGGAAGAGTGACATGTTTCACCAGCCTCATGACTGCTGCGTCTACCAATGGCGCTGACTCCAAATGCTTCACCTCTTCTTCATTGAAAGGATAGAGTTTCGAAACCTTCGATAGCATGGAATTTTTCTTCTCCACCTTGCCCCATTCATCTGTGATAATCTCACCTAGCTCAGAGATAAAAGGAAAATTAATCCGATCCTTCTTTAATTGCTTAAATAATTTTCTTTGTTTGGAAGGAGCAGCCACAGAATCTTCCCAGTTCAGTGTCTCTCTAACAGCTCTGACCAGAGGAGGCAGTAGAGCGAAATCAAAGCCCACACAGGGATCACTTTCATCAGAGTCACTGTCAGATATGGCAGCTGAGGGGTGGCTATGCGCAGAGGATTCCCAAGTATCCTGCAGCTGAGTCTCCCTTCCTGGAGAAAGTGGCGGCTCTGCCGGGGGAACATAGGACTGGCCCTCAATATTTCTGAGGGACTCCTTAACAACTTTTTCCACCAGGGTTTTAAGTTGTTGATCCGCGTCACCCCTTTCATTGGAAGCCTTGGCGTAGCAAGGATCGCATAAAGATTTTCCTGCCGGTACAAGAGCTCTGCACCCCCAACAGGCACTAGCTGAGTGACTAGATGGAGTCCTCGAGGAGTGCGATCTTTCTTCACTACGGTGTCCTGATCTTGAGGAGGAACCATAATGTTTAGATTTGGAAGAGGAGTGCCGGTGATGCGACTTGGAGGAGTCGCTCCCTCTATGAGAGCTGCGATGCTGTTCTGACCTGGAAGGGCTGAAACAAGAACAAGACAAGAAACCACAAGAGACAAGACATCAGGACAGAGCTAACAGATAATTACCCCTCCCCCACCAGACCTTCAGGTGAACATTAGAAATACCTTTTATGAGAGGGCTGGCCACAAACAGGCGGTAAAGAATCCATGTCCTCAGCGATATCCATACGCGCTGAAAAGATGACAAGGGATCAGTGCAAGGGACAGGGAAGGGATAGCCACCCTGTCCCAGAATGCCACTTACCAGTAGATGCAACACAGAGGCAGGGGGAAGTCACCGCAACAGCCCGCAAGCATTCCCAAAGCTTGCAGACTAATTCCCCGTTTAAATAGCCCGCCCCTGTGATGTCACCGCCGTGCCTGTGCGCATGCGCGAAACAGCGGCAATTTGCCGCTATCGCACATGCGCGAAACCAAGCCTCGATCTCAACCGCGTTCGCGCATGCGCAGTACGGCCGAAAACGCAAACCCGGAAGTAGAACGCCGGCTGGAACGCGGAAGAACCAGCCGCCATGCCTGCACATACAAACAAACAGAAACAAACGAAGACAGATAAAAAAAACAAAAACTGCTGCCATAAGAACTTTTAGAACCTCTCACCACTCCCACCACGATCGATCACTCGGCCGAAGATAAGGTAAGATGACACCGGACTTTCCAGGGGGCAAAACAGGTCACCTGCTAATAGCTGGCTATCCGACCAATGCGCAGCCTGCCTGCCAGTGGCCAGGACATGGGCTTCTTCACAGCGCCTCTTCCACTGCCCACTCCATACCCTGCTAATAGCTAGGGCTTAGCGGAGTAATGCGACTTTCCAGACCCAGAGTCGCAGACCGGCCGACCTCGATCGTGGCGATGATAAATCTTCAGGTAGAAAGACCACCTCTGGGTCCTTCGGAGGAGGACAAAAAAAGAACACGGTCAGGGGCAGGGAGCAAAGATTTATGGGAGTAGTGTCCTATGGGTAGTGGAGGCGGGACTTAACCCACACGTTGCTGCCATGGAGTCTGTCAGGAAATGTATTTTTGATACATACTGGCACCTTGTAATGTCTGATCCCACTGTGGGACCCTTTGTACCCCCTGCCCCCCTAGTCATCTATAGATGTACCACCTCTGTGGGTGACCTGTTAGTCAGGGGTGAGTTTTGGGGCTCCACCCATGGTGATCCTTGGAGGCTTACTGGGACATTTCCTTGTGGATCGTGTAATTACTGTAAATACATGGACTCTAGGAAGAACATACATCTATCCAATGGCAACTCCTTTTATCCCCAGACATTTTGTCAATTGTAGTCAAAGTCTTCAAGCGGGAAATGCGATACTCCTAAGAACCAAGGCCTGAGGTGTGCCTTGGCCTAGCTGGTCAGTATGCCTGAGAAGAGGGCATACCCTGAATGTAAGAATAAGAACAAAATACTATGAGAATGTATGAAAGTGGGGAGCGGGTGGGTGGGAACCCAGAAAACCTAACGACACTGGCCCTGACAGAGGAGGAGGTTTAAATAGCCCTCTCAGGCTCCTCCTACAAATACAGGCTGGCCTGCGGCCAGCCTTACAACTTGTAGTCAGAGTCTTCAAGCGGGAAATGCGATACTCCTAAGAACCAAGGCCTGAGGTGTGCCTTGGCCTAGCTGGTCAGTATGTCTGAGAAGAGGGCAAAAAGACACAAAATTTAGGTGAAGAAGGGAAGGTAATGAACCATCACAGATAAAAGGTGTGCTCCCGGACGGCAGCAGTACGTATCCAGCAAGTAACCGGAAAGTGTTCGCAGTGGCAAAAGAACACACCGACTCCTGACTTGGCGATGAGAAGGAACCCCCTAACGAACCTTTGACACTACCCTGAACCCAACTGAACATCCCCTGAAAGATTGAATTCAGCCGGATGCCCGTGACACCCAGACCCGAGAATGAACTGCTTGTGAAATGAGAGGATACGAGAGGGGAAAGGAAACAAGGCCTGGCCCGAGGAAACCCCTGAAAAGATGGCGAAATACCCCAAAGACCACCAGTGAAATAGCCCAGAGACATACCCCCCCAAGAGGGTGAGTGGCAAAAGACCACTAGCAGGAGTGTGAAAAGCTGGAAACCTGAAGGATGTGACGGAGTAAGCGGATAAGACCCATGCACCATGGCAATAATACTGTCAACCTGGAGAGACCATACTGGACGCAGGACCCAGGTCCCACCAGATACGATCGGCATGCTACAGCCTGAACCCAACAGCTGGGACAGAAACCTGAACCAAGGAGGGCCAGACTTCCTCCCGGGGAAATAATCCCCATGGCATGATAGACATACCCAAGCCCCCCCTACTAGGAACAAGCTGGGGATCGGAAAAGAAGACTGGACTGATGTCCCTAAGTGGAACTCCAGGCAATAAGTTCAAACAAGATCAGAGCCAAGAGTGGAATCCAAAACCATTATGACATCTGCCCAACCTACCCCACCCAAGGACCGTCACGGGGAC
Organism: Lithobates pipiens; assembly: GCF_037356315.1. Taxonomy (NCBI): domain Eukaryota; kingdom Metazoa; phylum Chordata; class Amphibia; order Anura; family Ranidae; genus Lithobates; species Lithobates pipiens. Next base: position 179,590,918 of record NW_027507784.1, on the reverse strand, counting down.
GTGGCTTAACAAACACCCTGAGAGAGACTATACATCCCTGGGCAGTAACCAGGGCCTCAACACAACAGGACATCAACTGAAGGAAATTTTTTTGACTGCTTCTGACCCAAGGGTGAGCCCAGTGGTGAAAAGACATCAGCACCAATCAACTAGCCCCCAGCAATGGCCGGGCTGAAGGAAGTGATAGCAAGCATGGATGATATCGGTATGGATGCCAAGACGGCCCAACCTGAAACACAAACTAGAGAAATGACAGACAACCAGACATGAGAACAACAATACCCCCTGCCTAACTAAGAATGAAATATGAGCAGAAAAGTCAAGACCACTGCGCGTAAAAGAACCTGACGAACGGACCCCCCCACACACATGTAAGTGGTAAGTGAGCCCGAGTAACCTGCAGTGCAGAGACAGGTAATTAACTGAAAACTCGGGGCTAGTGTACCCACAGGCAATGGTGGATAGTCGTATAGATGTGGTGAATGAACATGCAACGTATGATGTATGGTATACGGGCGAGAAGATTGTGGACAACAATCAATTAATAACGAAACCTCAGCCCATATGGATCTATAGACGTGACAGATCCTGACATGTGAGCCCTAGCTACCTGACCCAGGTACAAAACATGACACAGACACAATGGGACATGACAATCAACAAAGACGAACGACTACCAGAGTATGCCATGAGTGAACAATAGAGGTCGACCGATATGGGTTTTTCTCTGGCCAATGCCGATGCCGATATTTAGAAATCATGGCGGCCGATGGCCGATATATGATGCCGATTTTTTTGGGCCGATATGTTAGGCCGATTTTTTTTTTTTATCCCCCTTCATCTCATAAAACCTAACAGACACCTTTCCCACTGGGGCATTTTTTTAGGCGCTTTTGGGCTAAAAATAGCGCCTGTAAAGTGCCTGCAAAACGGCTCCCCTGCAGTCTGTGTGAAAGACAGAGTGCTTTCACACTGAGGCAATGCAAGCAGCACGTTTGGAGTGGTGTATACCGCTTCTCCACCACTCCTGCCCACTGATATTAATGGGCACCACTGCCCAAGCGCATGCAATGCGATTTGGCAGCGGTGCTTCACGGGCGCATTTAACCTCTTCTTCGGCCGCTAGCTAGGATTATATGCGCCCCACTAGCAGCCGAATAGCACCGCTAAAATTATGGTAAAGCACTGCTAAAACTAGCAACATTTTACCATCAATGTCTGCCCGCTCCAGTGTGCAAGCAGCCTATAAAATAAAAACAAGTACTCAAAACTTTTGGACGAAAAAAAAAAATGGACTAACTTTACTGTTTTAGTTTTTTTTTTTTTTTTTTAAATCATTTAGTGTATTTTTTCCCCCCCAAAAAATGCATTTGAAAGACCGCAAATGCCGTGTGACATAAAATGTTGCAACAACCGCTATTTTATTCCCTAGGATCTCTGCTAAAAAAATATATATACTTTTTGGGGGGTCTAAGTGATTTTCTGGCAGAAAATACAGGACTTTTACTTGTAAGCAACAAGTGTCAGAAAAGATTTAGTCTTTAAATGGTTAAACTGAGAACTTCTACACACAGAGATGATTTCATTCATTCAAGTGTAAACATTGTATCTTTCTGTTCTTTTCTTGGCAGAGCCCAGAGAGGAGGAAAGACGTTTCTATGACGACTCAGGCAACTTGCACTGACTTCTATTACAGAAGTCATTTCCAAGTCCCGCTGTTCTAAATCGGCCTTTTTATCAGCTCAATCGGCCGATGCCGATTAATTAAAAAATGGCAAATATCGGCCAATATATCGGTGGACCTCTAGTGAACAACGCCCCTCTGAGAAACTCTGAGACTGAACACCAAGTCTGAAATACCATGACAGGCATGCTGGCAGCAACGCTGAGACAGGAAAACGCTGAGACAGAAACACAACATGCCATGATGAAAAAACACCATGACAAAAAACGCTGAAACTTAATGCTGATGCAGAAACGTAGTGACAGAAATCCTGGGCCAGAATGCTATAACAGAAAAACTGAGACAGCGACGCAACAGCAGAATCCTGGCCAGAAATGCAAAGCCCGAAAACACGCTGAGACAGAAATGCAAAGACAGAAATCCTGGTTCAGCACGCCATGACAGAAATCCTGGTTCAGAACACCACAGCAGTCCAGGGGCAGCACGCTATGACAGCAGTCCAGGGGCAGAACGCTATGACAGCAGTCCAGGGGCAGAACGCTATGACAGCAGTCCAGGGGCAGACAGAAGTCCAGGGGCAGAACGCTATGACAGAAGTCCTGGGGCAGAACGCTACGACAGACATGCCGGGGCAGAATGCTATGACAGGCATCCAGGGGCAGAAACGCTATGCCAGACGTGCTGGACAGAAACGCTATGACTGAAAAGCTGGACAGACCGCTATGACAGTAATGCTGGACAGACCGCTATGACAATAAAGCTGCACAGAAACGCTGTGACGGAAATGCTGCACAGAACGCTGTGACGGAAATGCTACACAGAACGCTGTGACGGAAATGCTGCACAGAACGCTGTGACGGAAATGCTGCATAGAACGCTGTGACGGAAATGCTGCACAGACCGCTGTGACGGAAATGCTGCACAGACCGCTGTGACGGAAATGCTGCACAGACCGCTGTGACGGAAATGCTGCACAGACCGCTGTGACGGAAATGCTGCACAGACCGCTGTGACTGAAATGCAGCGCAGAACGCTGTGAAGGAAATGCAGCGCAGAACGCTGTGACGGAAATGCAGCGCAGAACGCTGTGACGGAAAAGCCGCACAAAACGCTGTGACGGAAATGCTGGACAGAACACTGAGACAGAAACGCTGAGACAGAAACGCTGCGACAGAACGCTATGACAGAAATTCTGGACAGAACGCCGTGACAGAAATGCTAGACTGAGCGCTGTGACAGAAATGTCACGTGGAGCTCAGGCGGGGGGGAGACCCGCCATGTGGAGCTCAGGCGGGTGGAGAGACCCGCCACGTGGAGTTCAGGTGGGTGGGGGGGGGAACCCACCACATGGAGCACAGGCGGGGGGGGCCCACCACGTGGAGCTCAGGAGGCCCACCACGTGGAACTCAGGAGGGGGGGAGACCCACCACATGGAGCTCAGGAGGGGGGGAGACCCACGACGTGGTGCTCAGGAGGGGGGGGACCAACCACGTGGAGCTCAGGAGGGGGGGGACCAACCACGTGGAGCTCAGGAGGGGGGGGACCAACCACGTGGAGCTCAGGAGGGGGAGGAAAGACCCACCACATGGAGCTCAGGAGGGGGGGAAAGACCCACCACGTAGAGCTCAGGAGGGGGGGAAGACCCACCACGTGGAGCTCAGGAGGGGGGGAAGACCCACCACGTGGAGCTCAGGAGGGGGGGGGAAGACCCACCACGTGGAGCTCAGGAGGGGGGGGGAAGACCCACCACGTGGAGCTCAGGAGGGGGGGGAAGACCCACCACGTGGAGCTCAGGAGGGGGGAGAGACCCATCACGTGGAGCTCAGGAAGGGGAGGAAAGACCCACCACATGGAGCTCAGGAGGGGAGGAAAGACCCACCACATGGAGCTCAGGAGGGGGGGAAAGACCCACCACGTGGAGCTCAGGAGGGGGGGGAAGACCCACCACGTGGAGCTCAGGAGGGGGGGGAGACCCACCACGTGGAGCTCAGGAGGGGGGGGGGCCACCCCGTGGAGCTCAGGAGGGGGGGGGGACAACCTACTCCATGCCCTTACACATAACATTAAATAAATCCCTGAAAGTTATCAGCTTCTAAAGCGCCAAGATCTACCAAGACCAAGGTGGAAATGACAGAAGCTATGGACTCTCACTAGCTATTTGCCCCGATAAGTTACTCAAAACAGAAAAGGATTATCTAGTTATTGGAAAGACAATCCTGTTTTTAAGAAACCACCAGGAAGTGGTTCACTCTGCTCAGGTTGCAACGTTCTTAAATATTCCATAATTCCATTTGTTTATATCATAAAAGTGCTAAACATTAACCACTTGCTCCTTGTAATTTTTTCCCCATATGTGTGTGAAGCAATGCTGAATGGAGAAAGTGGTTATACAATCTAGGATTTACATATGATCTGCTTTGTGTCAAAAAATGAAAAAATCCAAACAATGAGCATTAAACTCCAAAGAATAATGAAGATGGTGATCTGTACAGGCTAACCCAGAGAGTGAATTGGAGCAGCTGACACAAAGGTCAGAAAAAAGCACTGCTAGTGCGAGCAATGGTATAAATGCATATCCCGATGAAGGATCCTCTTCCAAGTCTAATCAGCCAGTACAGACATCTTATTTTGCTGTTTTTAATCATGCCAGTGCATAGGGATCATTTGTAACTCAATGCCGATTTTGGGTTCACTGTGTCTACTACCGGACGAAAAAACGCCTATGTGAGGGGGAGCTGGCGCAGCCGATCCCCCTCCCCCTCCCCCCCACGAGGAGAAATGGCGGACGCTCCGTACCTGCGAGGGGAGAAGGGGAGCCGGCGGCGGCCGACTACCTCCACCTCCCCTCACCAGGAGAATCGGCCGCCCTGCATATGTGAGGGGGGAGGGGGAGCTGGCGCGGCCGAACACCCCCCCCCCATGAGGAGAAACAGCGGGCGCTCAGTACCCAGTACTCAATGTTATGTCTCTTCCTTAATTGCTTAGTTGCTAATTATTTAACCGCCTGCGCCATGGCCGAATGACAGCTACAGCACGTCTCGATAACTCTGGGAGGGCATACATTGACGTCCTCCCAGAATCCCACGATATACGGATCACGGTAAATGGCCACTCATATCATTTACCACGTGATCGCTCTGTGAAATGACAGTGTGATCACTTCTAAACAAACCAGCGTCACGTCCGGTTCCTCTCTCCCCTCTCTTTGCAGATCGGTACAGTGCAAGGGGAGAGATCAGTGGCAGTAGCGCTGTGGCCTGGATGTGTAGTGCCCACAGAGCTGCCCTTGCCCACTCCAGCCATCCATCTATATTCAGCCATCCATGCTCAGCATACCCATCCATACTCAGCATACTCATTCATGCTCAGCCATCCATACTCAGGATACTCATCCATCCATCCATCCATACTCAGCAATCCATGCTCAGCATACCCATCCATACTCAGCATACTCATTCATCCATCCACGTTTAGCAATCCATGCTCAGCATACCCATCCATGCTCACCCATCCATACTCATCTATTCACATTCAGTATACCCATCCATACTCAGCATACTCATCCATCCACCTATGCTCAGCCATCCCATCGACATTCAGCCACGCCCAGCCATGCTTGGTCATCTCATCCATACATCCATACCCATCCATCGCTCATCCATCCAAATTCATGTCACATCAGTGCCTCACAAAAGTATAATATGTAGTCACATTAGATTTGAAACTTATGCCCCTAGAACACCTGATGGTGCTCCCAGCATGTTGGGCCTCTCTATGTGGCCAGGCTGTGTAAAAGTCTCCCACATGTGGTATCGCCATACTCAGGAGGAGGAGGAGGATCTATTTTGGAGTGTCATTTTTGGTATGTACATGCTATGTGTTAGAAACAATGGACAACATTGTGTAAAAAAATAAATAAATATATGTGTGTTCATTTTCTTTACACATTTTCCAAAAACTTGTAGAAAAAAAATTACATGTTCAAAAGACTCATTATGCCTCATAGATTATACATTGGGTGTTTTCTTTCCAAATGGGGTTATTTGTGGGGCATTTCCATTGTCCTGGTTCTCCAGGGCCTTCAAAAGGTATAAGAGGTAGTCAAGAAATTATATGTGTAAATTATGCTCCAAGAACGCCTGATGGCGCTCCCTGCATGTTGCTCCTCTGTATGTGGCAACACTGTGTAAAAGTCTCACACATGTGGTATCGCCGTAGGAGTTGTAGAGTCTCAAGAAATGAGATAGGCCATCAGTACATCAGGTGTGATCAATTTTCAGAGATTGGCACTCTCTAACTTTCACAAAGACCAAATAATATACACTGATTTGGGTTATTTTTACCAAAGATATATAGTAGTATAAAATATATGAAGAAAAAATACTAAATTTGCAAAATTTTATAACAGAAACAAAGAAAAATGCATTTTTTACAGAATTTTCGGTCTTTTTTCTTTTATAGCGCCAAAAAAAAAAAAAAAAAACCCCAGTGGTGATTAAATATCACCAAAATAAAGCTCTATTTGTGTGAAAAAAGGACAAAAATTTCACATAGGTACAGTGTTGCATGACTGAGTAATTGTCATTCAAATTGTGAGAGCACCAAAAGCTGAAAATTGGTCTGGTTAGGAAGAGGGTTTAAGTGCCCAGTGGGTAAGTGGTTAAATGACATGCCTAAATATTCTCTCTGGATTATCTATGGATTTTCCATTCCTTGCATTGTTTTTCCTTGTTTTTTTGTCGGTTCTCCAGTAATACAGAATGCTAATTGTTTTCAAAGCAATTTCTACATTCTGTATGGCCCCTAAAAATGTACTTTAGCTCTATGCAGTTACAGCAAGTTTTTTTTTCTCCTTTTGGGATAAACAGTTTACATAAATGAATAAAAGATAATCATTGTAAGCACCCCTGTTAGTAGTAAATGGTTTGTTCCAACCCTCTAACTGCTATATCTGAAAGACAGCTTGTTCTGTTAAATGAAGTAGAAAAACAACAGAATTACTGGCTGAATCAGCAGGTGAAAATAAAGGAAAAAGCCTGAAAAAATAAAACAAAACGAATGCACCCACTACATCTAATAATTGATAAGCTGCAACTTAATTTTTTATTTTGAGTTTAACCACTTTCAGACCGGACCATTTTGCTGGTAAATGACCAGAGGTCTTTTTACACTTTTGGCACTGCGCTGCTTTAACTGGTAATTGCGCGGTCATGCAATGTTGTACCCAAACAAAATTTGCGTCCTTTTCTTCCCACAAATAGAGCTTTCTTTTGATGGTATTTGATTGCCTCTGCGATTTTTATTTTTTGCGATATAAACGTAAAAAGACCGCAAATTTTGAAAAAAAATGATATTTTCTACTTTTTGTTATTAGAAAAATCCAATAAACTCAATTTTAGTCATACATTTAGGCCAAAATGTATTCAGCCACATGTCTTTGGTAAAAAAAAAGTCAATAATTGTATATTTATTGGTTTGCGCAAAAGTTGTCACATCTACAAACTAAGGTACGTTTTCTGCAATTTACGCAGCTTTTAGTTTACGACTGCCTATCTCATTTCTTGAGGTGCTAAAATGGCAGGGCAGTACAAAACCCCCCCAAATGACCCCATTTTGGAAAGTAGACCCCCTAAGGAAATTGATAAGAGGCATGTTGAGCCCATTGAATATTTTATTTTTTTGCCTCAAGCGATTGAATAATGACAAAAAAAAAAATTTTTTTTTTTTTTACACAAAGTTGTCACTAAATGATATATTGCTCACACATGCTATGGGCGTATGTGAAATAACACCCCAAAATAAATTCTGCTGCTTCTCCTGAGTACGGGGATACCACATATGTGGGACTTTTTGGGAGCCTAGCCGCGTACGGGGCCCCGAAAACCAAGCACCGCCTTCAGGCTTTCTAAGGGCGTAAATTTTTGAGTTCACTTCTCACTACCTATTACAGTTTTGAAGGCCATAAAATGCCAAGATGGCACAAAACCCCCACAAATGACCCCATTTTAGAAAGTAGACACCCCAAGCTATTTGCTGAGAGGCATGTTGAGTTCATGGAATATTTTATATTTTGCCACAAGTTGCGGGAAAATTACAAACTTTTTTTTTTTTTTTTTTTTTTCACAAAGTTGTCACTAAATGATATATTGCTCACACATGCCATGGGCATATGTGAAATGACACCCCAAAATAAATTTTGCTGCTTCTCCTGAGTACGGGGATACCACATATGTGGGACTTTTTGGGAGCCTAGCCGCGTACGGGGCCCCGAAAACCAAGCACCGCCTTCAGGCTTTCTAAGGGCGTACATTTTTGAGTTCACTTCTCACTACCTATTACAGTTTTGAAGGCCATAAAATGCCAAGATGGCACAAAACCCCCACAAATGACCCCATTTTAGAAAGTAGACACCCCAAGCTATTTGCTGAGAGGCATGTTGAGTCCATGGAATATTTTATATTTTGCCACAAGTTGCGGGAAAATTACAAACTTTTTTTTTTTTTTTTTTTTTTTCACAAAGTTGTCACTAAATGATATATTGCTCACGCATGCCATGGGCATATGTGAAATGACACCCCAAAATAAATTCTGCTGCTTCTCCTGAGTACGGGGATACCACATATGTGGGACTTTTTGGGAGCCTAGCCGCGTACGGGGCCCCGAAAACCAAGCACCGCCTTCAGGCTTTCTAAGGGCGTTACAGTTTTGAAGGCCATAAAATGCCAAGATGGCACAAACCCCCCCCAAATGACCCCATTTTGGAAAGTAGACACCCCTAAATTTAGGGGTACACTAGTGAGACTAGGTAATAAATGGCGGGTGCCCTGAAACTATAAAAAAATAACTAACCAACCAGCGTCACCTGTAACAGTTATATGGTGATCACTGGTGAAAGGGTTAACTAGGGGGCAATCAGGGGGCTTTATGCGGTAGTATATGGGGGTCCCTGGCGCTATAAAAAGCTGCGGCGAACCTAAATACCTACCTGCCTAACTAGCGTCACCTGTGACACTAATACAGCGATCAGAAAAACGAACGCTTATTAGGCTGGGTTCACACTGGAGCGATGCGGGAACGCCACGAATGCGCGGCGGGTTCCCGCATCGCATGCCTCCCGGCGGCAGTTCACACTGCCCTATGCGAACTGCTGGGAGTGTCAGTGAAATGTTACTGACACCCCCAGATCAGTTCGCATATCGCAGTGCGATCTGCAAACTCGGATCGCATGGTGTGAACACCCATGCGATCCGATTCTGCTGCGGGCCAAAAAAAGGGTCCCGTGCGAATTTGCGGCGGGTGCGGCGGGTGTGGCGGGTGCGGCGAATGGCTGAACTCGAATCGCACAGAGATCGGATGTGATTTGCACTGCAGTGCGGTGCGAATCACATCCGTTCTCATAAACCGCTGCAATGTGAACCCAGCCTTAGTGACACTGGCGACGGGGGTGATCACGGGGTTAAACCTTTATTGGGGGGGTTAGGGGGGTACCTTAGAACTAAAGGGGGCTAACCCTAACTGCCCTAACAGTTATTAGTCACAAATGACACCCGCCGGGTGATCAGGGGGTTAAACCTTTATTAGGTAATAAATGGCGGGTGCCCTGAAACTATAAAAAATAACTAACCAACCAGCGTCACCTGTAACAGTTATATGGTGATCACTGGTGAAAGGGTTAACTAGGGGGCAATCAGGGGGCTTTATGCGGTAGTATATGGGGGTCCCCGGCGCTATAAAAAGCTGCGGCGAACCTAAATACCTACCTGCCTAACTAGCGTCACCTGTGACACTAATACGGCGATCAGAAAAATGATCGCTTATTAGGCTGGGTTCACACTGGAGCGATGCGGAAACGCCGCAAATCCGCGGCGGGTTCCCGCATCGCATGCCTCCCGGCGGCAGTTCACACTGCCCTATGCGAACTGCTGGGAGTGTCAGTGAAATGTTACTGACACCCCCAGATCAGTTCGCATATCGCAGTGCGATCTGCAAACTCGGATCGCATGGTGTGAACACCCATGCGATCCGATTCTGCTGCGAGCCAAAAAAAGGGTCCCGTGCGAATTTGCGGTGGGTGCGGCGGGTGTGGCGGGTGCGGCGGGTGCGGCGAATGGCTGAACTCGAATCGCACAGAGATCGGATGTGATTTGCACTGCAGTGCGGTGCGAATCACATTCGTTCTCATAAACCGCTGCAATGTGAACCCAGCCTTAGTGACACTGGCGACGGGGGGTGATCACGGGGTTAAACCTTTATTGGGGGGGTTAGGGGGGTACATTAGAACTAAAGGGGGCTAACTCTAACTGCCCTAACAGTTATTACAGTCACAAATGACACCAATGCAAAAAAAAAAAAAAAAAATGACATTGGTGTCACTGTGACTGGGGGGCAGGGGTAATTGGGGGGGTGATCGGGGGGTAAAGGGGGGGTGTGAGTGTGCCTGGCATGTTCTACTGTGTGTGTAGAGTGTTGGTGCAACTCACCGATCCGCTCTCCTCCGTGTCGGAACGAAAAATACCGACACGGAGGAGAGAATACATCACTTCCTCTCCTGTGTTTACATTACAGGAGAGGAAGTGATGTCACGGGGGATTCCTATTCGTCGGGAGCGATCGCGAGGGGGTGGCCATGAACGAATGGCCGTCCCCTCGTCCGGGATCGCTCCCGCACGAATACCGACCGCCGCAGGCACCGGGCGGGGGCCCGATCGGGCCCCCGACCCGCGGGAGGCAAGGGACGTACATGTACGCCAATATGCCTGCCCGTGCCATGCTATCGACGTACATCGTCGTGCGGCGGTCGGCAACTGGTTAAAGTGGGGTACCCCCTAAAAAAAAAAATTTAAAGTCAGCAGCTACAAATACTGCAGCTGCTGGCTTTTAATAATCGGACACTTACCTGCCCCAGGGTCCAGCGATGCGGGGGAACGAAGCCGCCCCCTCGCTCCCCGCTCCGCCGTCATGCATACTGTGGGCACCCGGCTGTGGCTTCACAGCCGGGCACCCACTGCGCATGCGCGAGCGGCGCAGGGCGCCGTGATACGCCGTACAGTCACCTGGGACACATGACAGGTCCCAGGTGAATGTGCGGCGCGAGGGGAAGTGATGTCACCAGCCCGGGCAATGAAGAAGGCAGACTACGAGGGACCCCCTAGCAACCGGTATTTAGAGGTGAGTAAAAATTTTTTTTTTTGCCAATTATTTTTTTTTTATTTTTTTTACGAATTTTAAGTAGTTTTATTTTTTTGGTGGCAACACCACTTTAATTCTGCTTTAAGATAAACTTTCATTTAGTGTTGAATCTTCTCTGCCCACTATTACAAAGTGCAGAATAGTCCACTGATTATTTTTGAGATATGTGATGGAAAAAAAAACTGTAAATATGTTCTACTGTATTCAAAGTGTTATGCATGTACGGTAGTGTTTTTTATGCCAGTTGATTAGCAGTCTCCCCTGGCAGGAGACAGAAACAACGCTAATACCAACAAAATCATTCCACGTAATTCACAAACATCCAAATAAATACCACCAGATCACGTGAGCCACAAGTTTGAAATAACATATTTACATAACATATAGTATATGTAGAGTGCTAGTTCTTCAGTGCAGTAACCCATGGCAACCAATTAGAACTGACTTAATCAACGTCAGACCAGGACAGGATTTTTCATTAGATGTTATAGGTTACTGTTCCTATACTGTAACATGAATTAGGAAAATGTCCCTTCCCCCAGATCTACATAATAATAATATATAATAATACGGAATAATGTAGAATGTGTCCTTATATAATCTGTAAAGGACAACTCTTGTGATTGATATGGCTGATGTATGACATTTTGTGCTGTTATAATACTGGGGTCTGGAGATCAAATGCAAAAGGTAAGTAAATAATCTGCAATAGTACTGCACTGGTATTTGCTGGCATCATGCACTGGGATTATTTATGTATATAGACATCAGTTCATCACAGGATGTATAAAACAAAAGAAATACCTACATTTTCTTTCTGAAAGCACCCGAAGCACCGGAGAGCATTCAAGAGTTCCACATAAAGAATGTCTTCTTCCCTTCCAGCTACATACAGCATAAGAACTGTCCGCACTATAGGAGCCATCTTTGTGAAGACCAGGAAGTGACCTGCAGCCACGCTCTCTCGGGTTACTTAGCAACAGAGTAACAAGCAGGGCTGAGCATAGGACTGAGGAGAATCTGCACAATTCCTGAGGACTGGAAGTGGCGGGTTTTGGTGTCTTTGGAAGAAACTGAAGGAAGGTGATAGTCTAGGTAATGTATGGATTCTGTGCATTACTGTCTCTGTTACTATAATCCAGGGGTGGGCAACCTTTTGAGTGCCGAAAAATGTTTTCAAAGAAATTCAGAGTGACGATTTTTTAACAAAAAAATGTCAACACTACTTTAGTAGTGAGAAATTAACCACTTAAGCCCCAGAGGATTTGGCTGGCCAAAGACCAGAGCACGTTTTGCAATTCGGCACTGCGTAGTTTTAACTGACAATTGTGCGACGTGGATCCCAAACACAATTGATGTCCTTCTTTCCCCACAAATTATTATTATTTTGGTTACTTATATAGCGCCATCAATTTATGCAGCGCTTTTACATATACATTCACATCAGTCCCTACCCTCAAGGAGCTTACAATCTAAGGTCCCTAACTCACATTCATATACTAGGGACAATTTAGACAGGATCTAATTAACCTACCAGCATGTCTTTTGGAGTGTGGGAGGAAACCCACGCAGGCACAGGGAGAACATGCAAACTCCAGGCAGGTAGTGTCGTGGTTGGGATTCGAACCAGCGACCCTTCTTACTGCTAGGCAAAAGTGCTAACCACTACACCACAAATAGAGGTTTCTTTTGATGGTATTTGATCACCTCTGCGGTTTTTATTTTTTGTGCTATAAACAAAAAAAAGAGCAACAATTTTGAAAAAAAATGCATTATTTTTTACTTTTTGCTATAATAAATCTCCCCAAAAAATATATACAAAGTTTAGGCCGATACATATTCTTCTACATATTTTTTGGTTAAAAAAAATCACAATAAGTGTTTATTGATTGGTTTGCGCAAAAGTTATAGCGTCTACAAAATAGGGCATAGTTTTATGGCTTTTTTATTTTTATTTATTTTACTAGTAATGAAGGCGATCTGCGATTTTTATCATGACTGCGACATTATGACGGACAGATCGGACACTTTTGGCACTATTTTGGGATCATTCACATTTATACAGCGATCAGTGCGATTAAAAATGCACTGATTACTGTTTAAATGTGACTGGCAGTGAAGGGGTTAACACTAGGTGGCGCTGTAGGGGTTAAGGGTTCCCTGGGGAGTGATTCTAACTGTGGGGGGCTGGGCTGTGTGTGACACATCACTGATCAGCGCTCCCGATCACAGGGAGAGCTGATCAGTGACACTCCCACTAGGAATAACAAATATAAACAAGCATCTACCCGTTCTTCCTCTCCGTGAGGCGATCGCGGGTATACCCGCGGACATCGAGTCCACGGGACCCACTGTCAGACTCACAGAGCTCGCGGCGGGCACGCGTGCGTGCCCACTAGACAAGCCTCGCGAGATCATGTACAATAACACGATTTTGCGGAGCCAGCCTGCCGCAGTAAAACTGTGGTGGCGAGTCCGCAAGCGGTTAACATCCTGCAACTCCACACCTCAGATCAGCCCCAATTCCTGCAGCTCCACACCTCAGATCACTGTCCATCCTGCAAATCTGTTTCACCATTGTACCCCCCTGCACATCTTCCCCACCACTGTAACCCTATACACATCTGCCCCACCACCGTAACCCCCTGCACATCTGCCCCACCACCGTAACCCCCTGCACATCTGCCCCACCACCGTAACCCCCTGCTCATCTGCCCCACCACCGTAACCCCTGCTCATCTGCCCCACTACCGTAACCCCCTGCACATCTGCCCCACCACCGTAACCCCCTGCTCATCTGCCCCACCACCGAAACCCCCTGCACATCTGCCCCACCACCGTAACCCCCTGCACATCTGCCCCACCACCGTAACCCCCTGCACATCTGCCCCACCACCGTAACCCCCTGCTCATCTGCCCCACCACCGTAACCCCTGCTCATCTGCCCCACCACTTTAACCCCCTGCTCATCTGCCCCACCACTTTAACCCCCTGCTCATCTGCCCCACCACTTTAACCCCCTGCTCATCTGCCCCACCACTGTAACCCCCTGCTCATCTGCCCTACCACTGTAACCCCCTGTCCATCTGCTCTTCTGTCTCAACAATGAACCATCTTCTCATCTGTCTTAATACTGAACTTATCTGCTCACCTGCCCTACAACTGTAACCCCTTTCTCATCTGCCCCACCACTGTACCTCCTGCACATCTGCCCCACCACTGTAACCCCCTGCTCATGTGTTCCAATGATGTACCTCCTTTCTCCTCTGCACATCTGCCCCTCCTCTGTACCACCCTGCTCCTCTGCCCCACTGCTGTAACCCCCTGCTCATCTGTTCCACCGCTGTACCTCCTTTCTCCTCTGCCCCAGCACTGAACCCCCCCGCTCATCTTTTTCACCACTGTAACCCCCTTCTCATCTGGCCAAACACTGAACCCCCCTGCTCATCTGTCCCACTGCTGAACCCCCTTCTCATCTCTCCACCACTGTACCTTTCTGTATATCTGCTCCACCGCTGTATCCTCTTCTCCTCTATGATATGCGTGATCTGCAGAGTGGTGAAAGGAAGAAGAGAGGAGGCACATCCTACCTGTCCTGGCACACACATCCTGCTGATCCACCTCTCACACCCAGCTCACATGCTTGTATGTGATGTTTGGTATGTATGTGATGTATGTGATATATGTGATGTTTGGGATTTATGTGATGTCACATACAAGCATCTGGAATGGATGCGCAATGATGAGCTCAGGTCAGGGACATTTTCTGAAAGCAGTGGGCCAGTGTGCAGGATCATAAGTTGGGCCCCCACAGCTGAGAAAGTGCGGCACTCAGCGCCACAGGAAAAGTTGGGTGTCATTTTCATTGCTCTGAATACTGGCTGTGGCTTAAAGGGACACAGAGTGCTGGGGTCCAGAAATAAGTGACGCAAAGGTCCAGGAATAATTTCAACAAAGTTCCCAGAAGCTCAACAGTAATTCCTCAAACTGTCACCTACCTGTGGTTTTGTCAGTCACAGTGAAATCCCTTCTTTCTGAGATTGGTAGTGGCAACCAAGCGAGTCATCTTCCTCCAGATGGTGGGCGGTGCTAGCGGGACCATGATTGGCTTTAGCAGCTTTAGCAGTGGCCAATGACAGTCCTCCTCCTCCTGGAAACAGGGACCCCCCCCAGCAGAACTTCACCCAATCTCTTCCTCATCACAAACGCTGCCTATCGCACCTACAGCACAGTTAGAGAACCAAACAATGTTTCCCATCTTTTACAATGTGTAGGATGCAGTGCCTCCCCCTCAGTGCAGGTGCGGTGTGGGGAATTCTGAAATTGCAATTCATTAGTGTCTAACTGACACTTCCCTGCGCTGCTCTGCTGATGGGGGGGGGAGTCAAGTGCTGGCAAAAGAGGCTTCAAGTGGCGCTTGTGGCACCGGTGCCGAGGGTTGCCTACCCCTGCTATAGTCCATTCATCCAAATATCACTGAGGAGTAAAGCCATACATAGGTGAGGGCTGCTCTGGAGCTCTTACGTTATTGTATAGATTTGGAACGTAAATGTTCATTCATCCCCTTGTGTACTGGTGGTTTACTAATAGTATCTGCAGCTGAACGTGTCCGTTGTACCCAAGGAGCGCCTCATTCCCCTTCCTACACCGCACAGAAATGCACATGAGGGAAATAAACGATCTGTATAAATTGTAAGCGTAGCATTTAGATAAGGTCGAGTTGATGAGAACACAAAATCACGTGGTGGCAGCTGTCTCACAGGTTTGCAATTGCTAAAACATCAAATGACATTGCACTCAATATTTGATGCTTCTGCGGTAAACACAAATGTCACCCAGTGAGAAAATGACTTAGAACACCCAGTCTAGAGTCAGTCTAGAGTCAGAGGCCCTGTAAAATAAAATAGTGGTTGTTGCAATTTTTTTATGTCTTACAATACTTGCACAGCTATTTATTAAACTATAAAAACAAATGGCAGCCACCTCAACCTATAACTAGCCTTTGCAGCAAGGAGCTATATTTTTGGGGGATATTTGTTATAGCAAAAAGTAAAAAATAATGCGTTTTTTTCAGAATTGTTGCTCTATTTTTGTTTATAGCACAAAAAATAAAATCCGCAGGGGTGATGAAATACCACCAAAAGAAAGCTCTATTTGTGAAGAAAAAAGAGCGTCAATTTTGTTTGGAAGCCACGTCGTACGACCGTGCAATTGTCAGTTAAAGTGACGCAGTGCCGAATCGCAAAAAGTGGTCTGGTCTTAAAGGGGTTGTAAAGGTAAATGTTTTTTCACCTTAATGCATTCTATGCATTAAGGTGAAAAAACATCTGACAGTGCCGGCGCCCCCAGCCCCTCCATTTTACTTACCTCACCCCTCGAAAGTCCCGCGCTCATCCCCCGACGTCCTTTCCACCGTTCAGCCTGGCCGCTGATTGGCTGGAGTGGATGGATGGAAAGCAGCACAGCCATTGGCTCGCGCTGCTGTCAATCACATCCACTGTCGCGGAGCGCCGGGGGGGGTGGGGCCGTGTGATACAGCGAGCGGCTATAGCCGCCGGCTGTATCACAGGAGCGCGCCCGCGGATGCTTCTCACCATGTGATAGAGCTCGCATGAACGTGAGAAGCACCTGCGGGAGGAAGCTGAGACAGCCGCCGAGGGACCCCAGAAGAGCAGGTTCGGGGCCACTCTATGCAAAACGAGCTGCACAGTGGAGGTAAGTATAACATGTTTGTTATTTAAAAAAAAAAAAATTCACTTTACAATCCCTTTAAGCCAGCAAAATGGTCTGGTCTGAAAGTGGTTACACTCCCTTCCTAACCAGACAAATTTTCAGCTTTCGGTGCTCCCACATTTTGAATGACAATTACTCATGCAATGCTGTACCTATATGACATTTTTGCCCTTTTTTTCACACAAATAGAGCTTTCTTTTGGTTGTGTTTAATCACTGCTGGGTTTTTTATTTTTTTGCGCTATAAAAGAAAAAAGACCGAAATTCTGTAAAAAAAAATGAATTTTTCTTTGTTTCTGTTATAACATTTAGCAAATTACTAATTTTTCTTCATACATTTTGGCCAACATTTTATACTGCTACATATCTTTGGTAAAAATAAGTACAAATTGGTGTATATTATTTGGTCTTTGTGAAAGTTATAGAGTCCACAAGCTATGGTGCCAATATCTGAAAATTGATCACACCTGAAGTACTGACGGCCTATCTCATTTCTTGAGACCCTAACATGCCAGAAAAGTACAAATACCCCCCAAATGACCCTTTTTGGAAAGAAGACATTCCAAGGTATTTAGAAAGAGGCATGGTGAGGTTTTTGAAGTTGTCATTTTTTCCCACAATTCTTTGCAACATCAAGATTTTTTTTTTTTTACAAAATTGTCATATTATCAGTTTATTTCTCACACACAGCATATGCATACCACAAATTACTCCCCAAAACACATTCTGCTATTACTCCCGAGTATGGCAATACCACATGTGTGAGACTTTTACACAGTGTGGCCGCATACAGAGGCGTTCTGGTGCACTCTGTCCAATTCTGACATTTCTCTCCTACATGTAAAAATCATCATTTATTTGCTAGAAAATTAAATAGAACCCCAAAACATGATATATGTTTTTTTTAGCAAAGACCCTAATAAATAAATGGCGGTTGTTGCAACTTTTTATCTCGCACGGTATTTGCGCAGCAATTTTTCAAACGTATTTTTTTTTTTTTTTTTTTTATTCTTTATTTCTTCGCAAGAACAAAAGAATATATAGGTTATCAACAACCGTTATACATAAGAAACACTTTCTCATAACCGTATCTTGCCATTTTTATAAACAAAACAACACAGTATTCGTATGATCTCAATACCGCATCAATTCCCCTCAACGATTCCCAACCCTCTCCTTAGAGAGAGAAAAAAAAAAAAAAGGGGGGGGGGGGGGGGAAGAAGAAATAAAGCAGAAAGAGGATTGGGAGGAGGGGGAGGAAAAGGAGGAATCCGACATCACCCTTCCAATAGGTAGGGTTTACATCACTCAACCATTTAATTTAATCCTCAGTTTCCTCTCCAATCAACCTCCTCCCTTCCTCTGACTGTAAAAATATTTCCCATGGAGCCCAGACTTGCACTATAGCCTCCCTTTCCTCGAGAGGCATCGGGATCAGACTCTCTAAGATCCCAATTTTCCTAACTTTATTTAACCATTGAGAAATTCGTGGAGAGCTCGTTTCTTTCCAACATGTGGTGATGCAGCTTTTAGCTGCATTCACCAAGTGGCACAGCATTGAGTTTTTGTATCTCTCTAGTGGGATATATGTACTTTGTAGTAGAAAAAAGGCCGGATCTTCCTCAAGATGATATTCAGTAAACATCTGAGAAATTTTCCGAACCTCTTCCCAAAACTGTCTAATCACTGGGCATTGCCAGAAAATATGGACAATAGTGCCTCTCTCCTTGCCGCACCTCCAGCACCTATCCGATAACTCTGAAAAGAACGCATGCATTCGTGATGGAGTATAATACCAACGCATTAATACTTTATAATTTAATTCCTGTATCTTAACACATCTGGATGATTTAAAAGTCAAATGTATTATTTTCTTACGTTGGGCCGGGGTAAAGGTTTTTCCAAGATCTCTTTCCCATTTATCAAAACTCCTTATATCAATATCCTCCGAAGGAGAGACTAGTAAAACATATATTTTAGAAATAATATGAGAGAGGGGCTCCTTCCTCTCACAATACTCCTCAAACTTAGTAAGGGGTCGCTCAAAATCCTCAGATGAGCCCAGAGTATCCAAAAAGTGCTTAACCTGTAACGCCTGCCATAGGGGTAGTTCATATTGTCCTCCTACTTCCATTAACATTTCTATTGTTAGCCATTTTTTAAATTTCAGGAAATGTGATGCCTGAAAGCATCCCCTCTCTCTTAATTTCCCAAATATTCCTGATTCCAGACCGGGTAAAAAAAGTGGATTCCCAAGAATGGGAAGTAATGGAGATTTTATTGTTGAAATTCTGGGGATGCGTACGGCTTTATCCCCCATCTGGAGCGTAGGTCCTATTAAAGGATGGGCTCTTAATAACGGAGGTATAGCTGTACAACACCACATGGCTCTATCTAAGGGAATAGAACTTACTTGTTGTTCCATGACAACCCGCCTTTTACTGTCTCTATGTCGGCACCAGTCCAAAATTCTACCAAGCTGAGTAGCCTGGTAATATTTGTATAAATCTGGTGCTGCGATTCCACCTGCCTTTTTAGGCATTGTTGATAACTTCCTGTTAATCCTAGGGCGCTTACTTGCCCATATGAACTTTGTAAAAATTGTTCGGGTTTTACTAAAGAAGGCTTGTGGAATCCGGATTGGTAGTGCCTGAAACAAATAAAGAAACTTGGGGACTATATTCATTTTCAAAATATTACTTCTCCCGAACCAGGAATGTGAGGATTTACTCCATTCAGTCAACGTTGTACTAATTACCCTTAGTAAGGGTGGGAAGTTCAATGCATATGCATCTGTTAACTTAGGTGGAATCTGTATCCCTAAATAATTCAGCGCTGTAGCTGTCCATTTAAACTTAAAGTTGTCCTCTAAATTTTTTTGAATGGAACCCTCCAGTGATATCCCCATCGCCTCTGACTTGCTATAGTTTATTTTAAAACTAGACAAAGCTCCGTAGCGCTCTATTTCCTCTAGTAAATTAGGTAGTGATATTTGTGGATTAGAGAGTGAAAATAATAAATCATCAGCATATGCTGAGAGTTTATATTCCTGGTCCCCTAAGGGAATACCTTTAATATCAGGATTCTGTCTAATTCTATTTAACAGAGGTTCTAATGACAATGCAAATAGAAGAGGCGACAGGGGACATCCCTGACGGGTCCCATTGGATATCGAAAAATTTTCAGAGTTTAACCCATTGACCCTCACCAATGCTTGTGGCTTTGAATACAATCCTTCTATCCAATCCAACATTCGATCACCAAAGCCCATTTGTTTTAAAACTCCTAACATAAAGGGCCAATTGACCCTATCAAAGGCCTTTTCTGCATCTGTATTGACAAAGATACTCGACAGCTTCCTATGATTTGCATATTGGATTAAATTCAGGACCTTAATTGTACTATCCCTAGCTTCCCGTGTGGGAACAAACCCCACTTGGTCCAAGTGGATCAGCTGCGTCATAAATGACTGTAGGCGAGATGCGAGTATCTTTGTGAATATTTTATAATCAGTATTTAATAATGATATTGGACGGTAGTTACTACATATTGATTGATCCTTTCCTTCTTTTGAGATAAGTACAATATGTGCCTTTAATGCTTCTACAGGTGGAGGCTCGGTTTTTCCTTGTATATTAAATGTTTTAACCATATAGGGGACTAGTTGTGATTGAAAACTTTTAAAATATTGCATCCGGGCCGGGAGCCTTTCCTTGCTTTAACATCTTTATTGCCCGAGTAACTTCTTCTACTGTTATTGGTAACTCAAGCTTATTTCGCGCTGGAGATGACAGTCTTATTAAGTTTGAGGATTTGAGATATTCTTCTAATAGTGAGGAGGGATAGGAGGGAGCTGAAAGATTGTATAATGACATATAATATTGTCTAAATTCCTCTGCTATATCTTTCGGAAGTGAACATTTGAGATTTCCTTTTGTTCTAATATAGGGTATGTATGAACGGAGTTGTTGCTTTTTTACTTTCCTTGCTAATAGTTTACCACATTTATCTCCAGATTCATATGTTATTCTTCTCTCTTGTTGTAAAATAGCCCTTGCCTTATACCGTAGGATATCAGATACCTGTCTTCTTAAATGTGCTAATTCAATCCCTGTATCCCTATCCATTAACCTCTTATGTTGTATCTCTATCTCTCTTATCTTCTCCAATAATCTACCTGTTTCCTCTTCTCTGGCTCTCTTTATTCGGGACCCATGTTTTATCAGAATTCCTCTAATTACTACTTTATGGGCTTCCCACACTGTTCCTATTTTAGTCTCTCCGTTATCATTCGTTTCAAAATACGAATCGATTTCCTTTGCCACCTCTTCTCTAATTTCAGGACGTTGCAAAAGACTTTCATTCAGTTTCCAGTTCCAATCAGTCTTATATTTAGCTTCCTTCAAAAAAATATTAATCGTAACTGGCGCATGGTCAGACCATGTTATATTTCCATTACTTATGTCCTGTACTAGTGATAGTGATTGTTGAGGTAGCAGAAAGAAATCGATGCGTGAGTACCGTTGATGGGGGTTTGAAAAAAATGTATAGTCCCTTTCGTCTGCATGAAAAACCCTCCATACATCAACCAATTGAAATTCATTTAATTTACGTAAGATATTTTCCTGATTTTTTTCAGAGACAGACGATGTCCCATTTGAAGTATCTAGTTTTGAATCTAGGGGGACGTTAAAATCCCCCCGATAATAAGAATCCCTTCCTTAAATTCCATTAATTTTGATAAGGTTTTGTTCAAGAACTGATCTTGATGTATGTTTGGGGCATAAACTGTAGCGAGAGTTACTTTAACCTTTCCTATAAGTCCTTTAAGAAATAAATATCTTCCCCCTGGTTCTTGACATTTATCCAACAAAGACCATGTTATTCGATTAGAGATCAGAATGGCCACTCCCTTGGTTTTAGCTTCATGATTTATGGCATGATAAACATTTGGAAAGTTTCTATTTTGAAGGTAGGGACATTTTCCCTCCTTTAAATGTGTTTCTTGTATCATGCCAATGTCCGTTTTGGAGCGTTTTAAATCATTTAATAACATTTTACGTTTTTCGGGAACGTTGAGTCCTCTAGTATTAAGCGACGTTACTCGTAGTGCCGTCATCGTGCCTGGGCTAGAATGGGAAGAAAGAAAAAAAAAAAAAAAAAAAGGGGAGAGGGCCGAACCCCCTTAGGGAATATCAAGTTTCCCCCACACCTACCTATGGGTTCTTAGTTTCCTGTAGGTGTAAGGTATGGGAGGGTGGCTAGCAGATACAGAGCACATGCAGTGCCACTCCCCCTCCAGGTAATCCCTTTGTATTCACATCTGTTCCCGCAGCTTCAGTAATTTTTTTTCCTCTCGTCAATTCCCTTTCCCTTTACTCAATACTATACCACCGGCCATATATATAGTTTTCCCCTACCCTTATCATAACTATTAAAGGACAAAACTCATTTCCTGTCGCCTACCCCAAAAAAAAAAATATATAATTTCTTTTCATTTTTATCAAATACTCATAATCCTGATCCCCTTAACCGAACAGTGAGTATATATTTTTAATGTGTACATTCTAGTGTATATTCTAATGTATTATAATTGTGATTTTTATATCTCCCTCCCACCCACCCATTTCCCCTCCTTACTCCCCGCCCTACCCGCCCCCATCCTTTTACCCCTAAATCTTCTATTAATCCAAATACCTATGAGTTCTAAATCAGTGATGTCAATTCCCCATATTTTATTGTGAGAAAAAAAAAAAAAAATTTGGGAGGGGTATCCTGATATTCATATGCATATTATTTTATATCGTCCTATATGTATATACTATAAAGTATATTATCCAGGGACATATTATACCTTGATCCTTAATAATGAGGAGCATATCTCCCCCATATATATATCTAGGCCTTATTCTCTTATGACATTTTTACCAAGGAGAAAATAAAATTTAGGGCAAAGAGCCCGCATCAGCTATTTGCTGTGCAGGTATTTCTTTGCTCCCCATCGGGACTTTTTCCACATCTGTCCTTGAAACTCCCACTTTTTCACGTCTTTTCTTTATTGGCTGGAGCCAGTCCTGCACCTCGCACCCATCAGTTTCCAAAAAAGCAAATAGTGCCGGGATATCTTGTAGAGATGAAAGCACAAAAGAGGCCCCTTCCCTTTTAACTATCAGGGAGATTGGGTATCCCCATCGATAAGAGCCCCCCGAAGATTTTATTTTCTCTAATATTGGCCGTAGTTGAGCTCTCCACTGTAAGGTAGCTTTTGATAGGTCTGGTAGGATACTAATCTTGGCACCCTCATAAGTTATCGGGCCTACTTCCCATGCTTTCCGACTGATTGTCTCCCTGTGAGCGTATCTATGTAAACATCCGATTACATCTCTCGGTCTGGATAAGTCTGTAGAGCGTGGGCCTAGGGCTCTATGAAGTCGGTCAAATTCAATTTCCCCTGGTATCATATTAACCCCCAGGTTGTGGCAGATAGAGATCACGGTCCTGTGTAGATGTTCCTCCCCAATACTTTCTGGGATGCCTCTAAATCTGAGATTATTTCTCCTACTTCGGTCTTCAGCCGCTTCAAATTTTAGTTGTGTGATACATGTTTGAGCTGTCTGCTCTCTTTCTAATTTAGACACCCTTTCCTCTATACTCTTAAAGGTTGATGCTTCCACATTTACTTTTTCTGTTAAAGCCTGAACCTCTGTACGTATTGCTTGCATTTCCCTTCTGTGTCCCTCCTCCAAACGGGACACTAATGCTTCCATTTCTTGGCGGGTTGGGAGGGCCTGCATAATTGTTCTCAAGGCCTCTATTTCTTGGTGAGTTGGAAGGGCTTGCATCATTGATCTTAGATCCATACCACCTGAGGGTTCCCCCGTTGTATCCCAACATCCTGCCCCTGACCCTATTTCAGATCTTACACGGGCCTGATTTATGTCCAATACTACTTCTGGTGATAACGGGAGACTCATACGAGGTGCTGCCATTGGAATCTCGACTCCAGCTGTTTCCCTTGTCTCTAATGTGGATGCACGAGCTGTTGCTGCTCGAGTATTCGGAAAAAAAACTCTAATCTCCTGTTGGGATAATTCTTTTTGCACGATTTTTTCCTCTCTTTTTCTCCTTATATTGTGCATCCCCAATGAGGGAACAAAGTCCAAACTTAGAGGAAAAAAAAAAAAAGAAGGAGGCAGTTTCCTGTATAGGTCCTGTAATCTCAATCAGTTTCAGTATCTGCCCTATAATAAAGTAATGTAGATAGTATAGGTATAGCGCTCTCCAACACTCTCCAACTGTTATTTAGCACAGGCTTCACTGTAGATTTCTTTAACACTTTAAACAGTTTTTAACAGTCTTATCTCAATCTATGAGACAATATAAATTCAGCACAACTCCAGCATTTATACATAGGCTCACTTCTCCATATACTATATGCTTTCCTCCAGCTATATAATTCAGCAAATCGGCATATTTGTTCCAACTGTACTAACTGCTGCTGTTACTTCTATGGCGGTTTCTCATAGTAATACAATCAAATCCGTATTTACCTCCACATTCTCTTATATCTTCTCAAGTCTACTCCTCCATTACCTCCGATCCCATTTCCATTACATGTGCTGCTGCACTATTCATCCACTCACCACGTTGCTCATCCACTCGTCTGCTCACCGTACAGCCAGGTTGGTTCCTTAGCTGGAGAGAGAGAGGCAGCGCAGCACAGCTCAGCGTGAGCGCTTAAGAGCACAGCGGGTCCGGTGGTGGTATCGACAACGATCGTTCGACAAAGACAGAGGACAGAGCTCGGCAGGGACCCGGCGGGTCCAGTGACGGTATCGATAACAGTCGTTAAGCAAGAACGGAGCTCGGCAGGGGCACAGCAGGTCCGGTGGTGATATAGATAAGGAACGTTCAACAAGGACGGAGCTCGGCAGAGACACAGCGGGTCCAGTGGTGGTATCGGTTATATCGGTGACGATCGTTCAACAAGAACGGAGCCCGGCAGGGACACAGCGGGTCCGACGATGGCTTCGACAACAGTCGTCTAACAAGGTCAGAGCTCGACAGGGACACGGTAGGGAAACAGAGTTTGCCGCTGTTACATGCTGAACGGGACGCTGGAGGGGGGAGGTCAGCGCTCACACACTACGCCGCCATCCGCTAAGCCACGCCTTCCAGAAGAGCCTCCTCTCAAACATATTTTTTTATTTTTTTTAAAAAACTGTTTTGTGCTTTTAAAAAAAAAAAAAACAGTAAAGTTAGCCCAATGTTTTTGCATAATGTGAAAGATGAGGTTATGCCGAGTAACTAGAGTCTGTCACCCTTCAAAATAGCACACACTCGTGGAATGGTGCCAAGCTTCGCTACTTAAAAATACCCATAGGTGACGCTTTAAAATTTTGTACTGGTTACATATTTTGAGTTACAGAGGAGGTCTAGGGCCAAAATTATTGCTCTTGCTCTAACGTTCACAGCAATACCTCATATGTGTGGTTTGAACACCGTTTTCATATGTGGGCGGGACTTACTTCTTTTTTATTCTTCATTTTACTTTATTTATTTTATTTTGACACTTTTTCCCCAAAAAATACATTTTTTGATGACTTTTATTTCTATTACAAGGAATATGGCATGACAGGTCCTCTTTACAGTAAGATATGGGGTCAATAAGACCCCACATTTCACCTCTAGGTTGGGAAGCCTGAAATAAAAAAAATAAAAAACCGATCCTGGCTTTGATCGTATCGGCGAGTCGGTAGAAGCACCGGAGGGCAGCGGGAGGGGGGGACATCCCCTCTTGCCTCCCATAAGAATGATCAAGCAGCGGAACAGCCACTATGATCGTTCTTTTAGGGAATCGCCGGCTGAAAAAGCTGCTAAAGGCATCATTCAGATATCCCTGCACAAATTTAAGGACGTCATATGATGCCCAGCGGGTGGGAAGTGGTTAAAATGCTTTTTTTTTTTTTTAACACAAAGTTGTCCATTTATACAATATTTCTAACACATAGTATGTACATACCAAAAATGACACGCCAAAATAGATTCTCCTACTCCTGAGTACGGCGATACCACATGAGTCTTACACAGCCTGGCCACATACAGAGGCCGAGTACGGCTGACAATGGCTGGGTATGGCTGAGTATGGCTGGGTACAGTTGGGTATCGCCGAGCATGGCTGGGTACAGCTGGGTATCGCCGAGTATGGCTGGGTATTACCGAGTATTGCAGAGTATGGCTGGGTATCACCAAATATTGCAGAGTAGGGGTGCACCGAATGGGTTTTTTGGTGCCGAAACCGATACCGAAAATGAAAAATACACTAGGCCGAAAACCGAAACCGATACCGAAATTGCACTGATACCGAAACATATATATATATTTTTTTGAAAATATTTTTTATTGAGTTTTAGACAGACAAACAAACATTCAACGAAGAACAGTGACATGCCACAGTATTATGGTTAGACCCACGCAGGGGCCATCAAGCGATTCCAACAGTATAAATCGACAACTGTAGCACATCCACAACAACAACAACTAACTTAGTGCTAGGTTGGCTCCCACTCCATATAAACAACTTGGGACCAAATTCTGCAGTCGGGCGGCAAGGGACACCAGAAGAAGTGAACTAGACTCATAATAGTGGCTACACTGAATAATATAAGACAGTGAAGTGGAGCAATATCAGGGACCCACCCCAACCACACTCCCATCCTCCCTCAGAATGACATCCCGGACATGTTAATCTGTAGTCACTGTGGAGGCTTCAGCCAGCCACTTAGACCACACTCTCGTGTATTTTTTGGGGCAACCCCTATTATGATATGTTTCCTTATAATGTGGTAAGACTTTATTGACATGGGATTTCCACAGTAGTAATGACGGCGGGGCCTGCTTTTTCCAGCATAAAGTGATCATTTTTCTGGCATAAAAGAGTAGAAGTCCTATCAGGGTTCTGTCTGCTATCCTGGGGGCCACCCCCTCCACCAATCCCAGAAGGCATATCCGCGGGGTCTGGGCTACATCTATTCCCACCACTTCATGAATTACGGATAGTATCTGTGACCAATAACGCTGAATTACCGGGCAGGACCAGAAGATGTGTATAAAGTCACCCGGATCCCCAGTGCATCTCCAGCATTCCAAGGACAGGGAGGTTCTCATTTTATGTAATCTATACGGGGTAATATATGCCCGGTGTAGAATTTTTTTATTGTATGAGACGGTCTCGAAGGGAGACCAGGATGGTGAAGGGAAAGTCCCATATGTCCTCCCAGTCCTCGGAATCCAGGTCCGGTATGTCTTGAGTCCATCTCTGTCGGAGCTTTGACAGATCTGGAAATGAGACCCTAAGAAGGTGCGCATAGAGGATCGAAGTCGGCTTCCTAGTACATTCAGATCTTGTAACCTTTTCCAGGGCGGATTGCACAATTTGCGTGGTATTGGGCACCACTTGGGCCTTGAAAGCATGGGATAGCTGCAGATAGCGGAATAGATGCGAGGGGGGCACATTATTGCGAGATACCAGGTGATTAAAGGGGTGTATAGTCGTACCGGATGTGAGGTCAGATATGAGTTTTATGCCACATCTGGCCCAAATTTTGGGGTCTGGTAGTGAGTAGAGGTGAGGTAAGGTAGGATTGTTCCATAGGGGGGTGTGTGGGGAGATCGCAGTCCCCGGAAACCCCTCCAGTCCCAGTCCCGCCCACCAGGCCCTTAGAGTTGTGTGCATGGAGGGTGTCAGGTCATAGGGGGCTTTGGGACCCCGCAGGGGTAAGTGTGTCAGGGCCTCCACGGATCGGACCACCGCAGCCTCCAGAACCGCCGCAGGGTTGGACATGTCTGGTGCCATCCACCAGACTACCGTAACTAACTGTGCTGCCAGAAAATATTTCTGGCAGTCAGGAAACGCCAACCCCCCCCGCAGCACCGGACGCATCAGCGTGGATAGTTTAAACCGATGGGGGCCGGAGCCCCAGAGGAAGGAAGAGAACAAACGATTCAATTTCGTAAAAAATGAGGAAGGAGAACTTTCCTGCATATTTGGTGGTCCTGCCCCATGTTGGTCCCTTTCTGGACAGAAGTTTGCAACATAACTACCCAGGTCACTACATACAACATTGAACCTTCCCCAGCTCAGTGTTTACTGCATATCTTTCCCGGATCTCACAACACTTACCATAAATCACTAGCTATGTTCATGATAAACGCAGCAAAACAATGTATTCCGACCAAATGGAAATCCACCCAGGTACCCACCATTAAAGAATGGTTTTGCAGAATCAATCACTCGGCAACGATGGAAGAGCTGATCCACATTGCTCGTGATACTCCTTCAAAATTTAGTTCGAAATGGGCCTGCTGGACTCACTTCAAAACCACTCCATCCTACACTAATCTCATGAATAGTCGTTCCTGAACACTGCAAATGCAATAGACACAAAGATCGTTCTACCTTCTCCTGTAACAGTTAAAAACACAACTCCCCTCTTAGGAACAATTGACTACTCGAAACAATCCCGGGAGGCAAACTCACTTACCTTGCCTTTCTTTCTTCTATATATGCTTTTTCTCTCTCATTTTCTCTATAGCCTCTGACTACCCTTTCCCTTCTTCCCCACTCCCCCCCTCCTGATCCCTCTCTTCTGAACTTATGATCCCCCTTTTGATACACGTTCATGCTCTTCACCAGCCATCATCCTTTGTAAGACCCCACACTCCTGGATGGTTTCCACTGCAGCGCAGGACCCGGCTCACCCCAAATCGGGCGACTTTAGTCCATTATCTCTACGTAAGATACAGATAACGCTTTTCCCATAATCTATTAGACACATGATTCAAGGGTTTTCCTATTGGTCTCTGAGAATATGTATGGATATATACCCCTTGAATCCACATTATATATATATGTTGATATGTACACAAAGCTTATTATTCCTAGGGGACATAGCCTTTGGATTAGAGCTCGATTCCCCAGTCAAACTACTTACATCGGGTCCGCTAGGTACAATCCTAGAAAATTCAGTCAGTACTCGCAGCGCTCCTCTAAGAGAGGGGTCCATGTCATTCAGAAAAAGCAGGAGGTCGTCAGCATACAGTGCCACCCTCTCCATTTTCAGTCCTTTTATATGGGGCGAGACCCGCAATGCCTCCGCCACTGGTTCCATAGCAATGGCGAAAAGTGCTGGAGAGAGAGGGCAGCCCTGCCTGGTACCCCTGGACAACGGGAAGGGAGCAGAAACATCCCCCGCCAGCCTGATGGCCGCCTTCGGGGATCTGTACAGAGTCTGTAGCCACCCAATAAAAACCAACGGAAACCCCATCCTCCGCAGAACTTCCCAAAGATAAGGCCATTCGATCGAATCAAATGCCTTCTCGATATCAAAGGAGGCAACCGTTCTAGTGCCCACATTATCATGTTTGGCATGCAGATTAGTGAAAAGTCTGCGGAGGTTGATATCCGTCGATTTCTGGGCCATGAACCCAGTCTGGTCAGGGTCTATAACGGATGGCAGAAGGGGGTTAAGTCTAACCGTGATTAATTTAGATAAAATTTTAAAGTCAGTGTTAAGAAGAGCAATGGGTCTATATGAGGCGCATTGTTTGGGATCTTTATTGGGCTTGAGAATTAGAATGACATGAGCATCTGCCATGGAGGGTGGGAGCGCTCCCCCCTCCAGACACTGGGTATACAGGTCAGCCAGCAGAGGGGCCAGAAGATCCGCGTGGGATCGGTAGAACTCGACGGGCAGACCGTCCGTCCCAGCTGCGAGCGAGTTAATAACAGCATGCACTTCCTCCGCAGTAATAGGTCGGACCAGACGGGACCTCTCCTCATCTGAGAGCCACCCCAAGGCCAGGGGGTCCAGGAGAGGCGCCATCTCGCCCGGATCCACAGCAGGAGGGAGCGTGGAAGTGTATAGTGTCTGATAGAAGGCCCGAAACTCC
Organism: Lithobates pipiens; assembly: GCF_037356315.1. Lineage (NCBI taxonomy): Eukaryota > Metazoa > Chordata > Amphibia > Anura > Ranidae > Lithobates > Lithobates pipiens. The sequence continues at coordinate 179,561,363 of NW_027507784.1, read as the reverse complement.
CTTAGGATGCCCTCCCGGGATGTATATAGAGTCCCCGGTAGGAGAAACCAATTCGGGAATCAGGGTCATAGGGGTATCATGGTGAGACATCATTGCCGGTAGCCTACCATTCCTATCACCCTGTTCAAAAAACTTTTGTTTAGAGTGAAAAACCTCCAAAGGGGTAATCTCAGAGAGGTGGAGGTGGAGACACCGTTTTGTGGAATGAAGCCGATCGAAGTTGGAGACCGAGGGGTCAGACCCATAGTCAGCAGCTGCCTCCTCGATCTCTCCCTCCAACTGGGTTTTTGTGGCCTGTTGATTTACCTTGACCGCCTGAATTTCTGACATATATTGCCCTCTAGTGTATGCCTTAAAGGCATCCCAAACTGTGGGAGGAGAGGCTGACCCCGTATTACGTTCCCAGTATTCTCGCAGTGCATGTGGGATTCGCCCCGCTATCTCTTCATGGGAGATCCACTGCACCCCGAGGCGCCACAGGGATCTGTTGCGCAGCTCCGTCGCCCGCATAGTAATTTTGAGGGGGGAATGATCAGACAGCCCACTAAGCAGGTATGTCGCCTCTACCACGTCCGGTAACATAAGTTGATTTGCGAACGCATAATCTATTCTAGAGGAGGTTTTGTAGGACGTAGAGAAGCATGAGTAAGCCTTAGTGTGTGGGTGTAGCCATCTCCACACCTCCGTAACCCCCGCCGCGTCTGTCCACCCCATCAGGTCTCCCCTAGAGGATTGCGATGGAGTGGGCCTATCTAGATCAGGGGAGAGGGTGTTATTAAAGTCCCCCAGGATTAGTAATTTAGCTGGACAATACGGGGTAATCCTCTCCAAAATAGTGTACAACACTTCCGGTCTAAAAGGTGGCGGAATATACACCCCTACCAAAATATACCTTTGTTGCCAGGCCGTGAATACCACAATTACAAATTTGCCATGAGGGTCCGTGTGAACAGCTTCCACTGTGCACATAAAGGATTTGTTTATCAGGATGGAGACCCCCCTGGCATATGAGGAATACGTGGCATGAAAAGTCTTCTGAACCCAATGTTTTTTCAGGGTCCACAACTTACTCCCCATCAGGTGGGTCTCCTGTAGGACCAATATGTGTGGATTGTGCGTCTTGATATACTGGAACATCAGTGCCCTTTTAAACTTAGAGTTGAGGCCCCTGACATTCCAGGATACCACTGACCAAGTACCCAGATCACGTGACGCCATGATTCCAGGGGGGAGAGTCTAGCAATCGGATGATCGAGTCCCACCTGAGACCCACCCGACAAGCAGTGAGAGAGCACGAGCCAATCCGCACATAACATATACAAACCATACAAAACTATACAACTTCCCAAGCACTGGGTGCTTTTCCTACCGGTACCCGGTGCCCCCCAAAAACACTGGGGGTGGACCAGGAACCGGTCTATACCCAAAACTAACCGTAACATTGTGGAGTGAGAACCCAAACTCTAGGCCACACTACAGTCCTCCGCAGAACCGCGGATTCAACCTTTAAGGCGTGTGTTCGGTACCAGCACACTGATGTTCACGTGAACCATGGAAGTCCTCTGAAGGGCCAGAACAGCCCCCCTTTGGCATACAGAGGCCCCCTAACGTGGGGTGGGGGGGGAGTAGTAACCTTCCACGGCAAAAGAGTTCAGTGAGAATGCCTCCAAGTGGGTGGAGAGCAGTTGGTTCCCAACTTCGTGTAGATGAACCCAATCGTAGGGGGTTCAATGGGGGTCACCTATTCAAGTACCTGTGAGGTGGCTCCGGTACTAAGAGGAGGTTGCGCCAAGAAGAACAAGCAAGGTCCAGGGTCACTCTGCGCACCAGAGACCTTCACGAGGATAGGCCATCAATGCAGGGTGGTCAGCCAGTCGTCCGCTGGGTTATCAAAGAATCGGAGTGTGCCATCATGTTGGACACGCAGGCGGCTAGGGTACAGCATACTATATTTTATGTTCTTGTCCCGGAGCCGTCTACGAACATCATTGAATGTTTTTCTCTTCCGCTGTAAGTCAGCCGAGAAGTCAGGGAAAAGATGAATGGATGCGTTTCCATATGTGAGAGTAGGATGCTTGCGGGCCTCCGATAGAATTCTGTCTCTGTCTCGATAATTAAGGAAGAGGACCAAGAAAGGCCTGGGGTGGTTCCCAGGGATGGCACGTCCGGAGGGCACCCGATGGGCCCTTTCAACCACATAGGTAGGAGGGACATCGGTGAGATCCAGGAGATTTTTAAAGAACTCTTCCGTGAAGACAGCCGGGTGGTCCCCTTCTTCTTTCTCAGGAAGCCCCAGGACTCTAACATTATTCCGTCTGAGCCGGTTTTCGGCGTCATCTGACTTCGCGACAAGGGACTGTACTGTGCGCTGCAGCTCAGCAATGGAGGAGGTATGTGCAGCGGTAAGATCCTCCGTGACGGAGACTCTGGTCTCAGTTTCAGTCATTCTCCCTCTGATTTTATCAAGGTCATTCCTGATAAAGTTGCACTCCTCTGCCAGGTGGTCAATACGCACAAGCAGTGACGTTCTGCTCTGCTCGATTGCAGCAAGAATGGTGGCCGTGCTGTCCTGCGGCGGGGGGGGGCGGCCCCGTGGCTGCCGGAGCCTCCGTAGTGCCCATCTCCATCTCAGACAGCAAACCGAAACATATTTTAAAATTTATTTTTTATACAGGAGATGGTCAGAGACTGGGGACATGGTACAGGAGATGGTCAGAGACAGAGAAAATGGTACAGGAGATGATCAGAGACTGGGGACATGGTACAGGAGATGGTCAGACTGGGGACATGGTACAGGAGATGGTCAGAGACTGGGGACATGGTACAGGAGATGGTCAGAGACTGGGGACATGGTACAGGAGATGGTCAGAGACTGGGGACATGGTACAGGTGATGGTCAGAGACAGAGGAAATGGTACAGGAGATGATCAGAGACTGGGGACATGGTACAGGAGATGGTCAGACTGGGGACATGGTACAGAAGAGTGTCAGAGACTGCAGACATGGTACAGGAGATGGTCAGAGACTGGGGACATGGTACAAGAGATGGTCAGAGACGGAGGACATGGTACAGGAGATTGTCAGAAAGGGCACACATGATACAAGAGATCAATGCAGCCTCACCAGTGCCCGTCAGATGCAGCCAGCCAGTGTGTCCCCCATTTGGCAGCCAGCGTGTCCCGCATTTTGCAGCCAGCATGTCCCGCATTTTGCAGCCAGTGTGTCCCCTATTTTGCAGCCAGCGTGTCCCCCATTTTGGAGCCAGCGTGTCCCCCATTTTGCAGCCAGTGTGTCCCCTCTATTGCAGCCAGTGTGCCCCCTCTATTGCAGCCAGCCTGTGAAGGGAAGAAAGGAGAGCCACCTCCGCCGCCTGTTCGATCACAGTGCCGGGAACATCACATCTTTCATTTCAATAACTGTGTGTTCCCGGCCGCGTGCCGTCACACACAGCTCCTCCCCCTTGTCCGGGCACTTTGATAGACAGATCATCTGTCCAATCATGCAGCATATGGCAGGGTATTGCAGAATATGTCTGGGTATTGCAGAGTATGTCTGGGTATTGCAGAGTATGTCTGGGTATTGCAGGGTATGGCTGGGTATGGCAGAGTATTGCAGGGTATGGCAGAGTATGGCTGGGTATTGCAGGGTATTGCAGAGTATTGCAGAGTATGGCTGGGTATTGCAGGGTATTGCAGAGTATTGCAGAGTATGGCTGGGTATTGCAGGGTATTGCAGAGTATTGCAGAGTATGGCTGGGTATTGCAGGGTATTGCAGAGTATTGCTGGGTATGGCAGAGTATTGGCAGGGTATGGCAGGGTATTGCAGAGTATGGAGGGATGTCTGAGCATGGATGGATGGATCCATGGATGTGACTGCAATTGTCACTGAGCAGCGCTGTGGGCACTACAGATCCAGCCCACAGCGCTGCTGCCTTCCGTTCTCTCCCCTCCAATGTACAGATCAGTACACAGAGGGGAGAGAGAAACCGGCGTCATGACATGACGGCAGTTTGTTTACAAGTTATCACTCCTTCATTTGAGGGAGGGATCACATGGTAGACGGCCACGATCAGTTTACTGTCATGCGTACCTGGCAGTCATGGATGTTCTCGGGTGCGCGCTCTTGAACCATAACAGGCCACATGCCCTGCAGTAAGAAGAAAAAATAGCACAGGGTTCCCATTAAAATCCATACTAGAGCCTTCCTAGATAGGGATATGATTTGGATTTTTATATATAAAGCCCACAGTAGCTTACGATGATGGATACCGGGAAGAATGCTCCTTAAATTCATGGTCATTGGGAATAAATCTGTAAATTACAGATACCTAAAATCATTGTCATGTCAGTAGTTACTCATTTGAGAGGCAGAGGTTGTTCAAGAAATCTTGGTTGAGAAAAGCTGATCTAATGCATTGTTGGGTATGTACATGTTTTTCCTTTCCGAACATTGGATAATTCTCTGTATTGTTTATCACCCTATAGTTAGGGTTGCAACTTTTTCTTCAAGCCAAACCCGAACACTTTAGCGACGCACAGCAAAAATATATATTTTTTAGCATACACTATAGGATTGTAACAGACCTGGAACACCTTTGGGCGCTCCAAAGAGAATAGTAATGTGGCATGCATTGTGCCCCCTCACCCTCCTATGGGGCCCTGTTCTGAGCCACATTCCTGTCTGAATATTGTGTCCAGGTTTAAGGTGGACTGAAACCTGAACATATGATTCAAAACCCAAACTGTCTGGGTGAATCCCAGACAGGTGGCAACCCCACCAAAGTGCAATCACAGCATTGCTCCTCTCACAAAAGTTGGCAATATCTTAATACATAATCTTATTATTCCAATCCTATGTAATACAATATCATTGTTGCATATCGTATAGCATTGTTTTGAGAAGTCCATTGGTGCCATGGCAATATGGTCATAAAATTATAAGCTAGATTTTTTTTGGGCTACTGTCTATGCAAAAAGTTAATTTGAATTAATAACCTGATCCCAATTTACTCTCTCCTATGCCTCCTTGCCTGCTGAAGCCAACTTTGAGTTTAGGGCTGTTTTATTTCTATTAAATAGGTTGCTAGGGATCACATGGAGCATCATTGATCAAATATGGCCATAATCACACTTGGTCAGTGACCTCACCCAGGATCCTGCAATTACAGCAATTCAGTCATATGTGATTTACATCAGGGGACTTTGTTTACATTTGTATTTTTTCTGTGATTTTTTAAAAGGATTTTTATGGTGTCAATGTGTTTATTTACTTTTTTTTTTTTTTTTTTATAATTAATGTTTATTAAAGAAGAGAAGCGTGTACAAAGCATAACGATCAATACATAAACCAATATCAAGGGCAGCAACATTATATCGTTAGTTACAATGGAACAGTCAAATACACCCACCTCTTCTATTATGAAAGAGGGAATATAGTGGACAGAAATAGAGGGAGAGTAAAGGAAAGGGAAAATAAACAGAAAGAGAGAGAAAAAGAGAACGAAGGGGGGGGGGGGGATGTGGGAGACGGGGGGGGGGGGGGGGGGGAGGAGGGCAGACCACCCTCAGATAAACAATTGCAAAATTACAGTAGAGATAGTAAGAACAAGAGTTATGATCACATCACACTGGTTGAGACATTATGGCTGCATAACTAGATGAATATTTAAAGGCAACCCAACAGGCCCAGATCTTCGTTGCCAACTCAGATTTACCCCGGAGGGAGAGAGTCATGTCCTCCATGTAATATGTGGTATCCACGTTGAGTAACCAACGCCGGAGCGTGGGGATCGTCTTCAGCTTCCAAAACTGAGGAATGAGGGTTTTGGCAGCGTTTAAGAGGTGTGGTGTAATCGACCTCTTATAGGGGCCCGTCGGCCTCCCCGTGCAATGGAACAGAACATACCACGGGTCATTAGGTACCTCCCACCCCTGGATTTCTTTAATCGTGTAGAAAATCGCCAGCCAGAATGGGCGGATCCTCGGGCAGTACCACCAAATATGAGCATGAGTGGCTACCTCCCCGCACTCCCGCCAACAGAGTGGGGAGGACTGAGGAGAAAACCTATGTAAAACAACCGGTGTGTAGTGCCATCTGGTCAAAAGTTTATACGCCATTTCTGATGTCTTAGAGGATCCAGAGGAGGTATGAGCCAGGGTTAGGATTTGTGACTGCTGGGACGGAGACAGAGCCGTATGCAGTTCCCTTTCCCAGTACCGTAGGAAGGAGGGAGTACCCGTAGAAGTGAGGGACAACAATGCCTGGTAAAAGTACGAAACCGGCCGCTCAATCGGGCCAGGTTCGGCAAATGCGGTTTCCACAGGTGTAAGCTCCGCCAAGGTGCGCAAGGGCTTTGGGAGCATGCGAACAAAGTTCAATAGTTGATGATGTTTCCAGCGATCCATGTAGGATATGGGGGAGTCACCCATGATGGAAGAAAGAGGCAACACTCCGGATGGGCCGGTGAACTGATGTAGACATGTGTTAGTGCCCAGCCGCCACGGGTGAATCTGAGGGTCCATGTTACCCGGGGGGAAAAAATCGTGACCCACCAAGGGCATCAGGGGGGAGTTATACAACCAGCCATACATCTTACAGATAGAGTCCCACACCATCAAGGAGGAGTGTGTAAGCGGTGACGTGGTAGGCAAAAGAGTCCGGAACTTCCTCGGGATCCACATCAGTGTGGAAGGTTCAGCGCCACAGAGGTCCGTTTCTAAGTTTACCCAGAGTTTCGTGTCCTTGCAATACTTCAAGTCAGAGAGCCTAGTCAGCACAACGGCCCTGTAGTAAAGCTTAAAGTCTGGTACAGCTAAACCCCCGCTACACTTAGGGCGGATGAGGAGAGATCTATTCAGCCTGGGTCTTCTCCTATTCCATATGTACCGGTATACCAAAGATGTCAAGATTGTAAAAAACCCCACCGGTATCCCAAACGGGACCATCTGAAGCATGAAGAGCACCCTGGGCAGCAAGTTCATCTTAACCAGACCAATTCTGCCCAGCCAAGAATGTCGTAGCTGGGACCACTTTTGGATATCTGACCTAAGTGTGTTGAGCAAAGGCAGAAAGTTAGCGCGGAACAGGGACGATAGGGAGGGCGTAAGTTGAATGCCCAAATATTTCATGGAGCTCAACTGCCAGGTAAAGGGATAGTTCTTTTTCAGGTGAGATACCTGTTTGGCGGGGACAGAGATGTTTAACATTTCCGATTTGGACATATTGATTTTAAAATTTGACACCGCGCCGTAGGCCGAAAACTCGGACATGAGATTTGGAAGGGTGATCAGAGGCTGTTGCACATAAAACAAAATATCGTCCGCGTAAGCCGCGTATTTGTGTTCCGTCGTACCTATTGTTACGCCACGTATATTCAGGTTTCGCCTAATAAGGGATAAAAATGGTTCCAGGGAGATCGCAAATAAAATCGGCGAGAACGGGCAACCCTGGCGGGTGCCGTTGTATAGGGTGAAGGGGTCACTAAGGGTACCGTTAATCCGTATCTGAGCTGTGGGGCAGTGGTACAACGCCGCTATTTTGGAGCGCAAAGTGGGTCCTATACCCAAGTGTGCCAGCGTAGCCATAAGGAAGTCCCAGGCCAACCTGTCAAACGCCTTCTCAGCATCCGTGGAAAGTAACAGGGTGGGCTGGGAAGTCCGCCGCACATAAGCCATCAAGGAAAGTGTGCGGAGAGAATTATCCCGCGCTTCCCTCCCGGGGATAATTCCTGTCTGATCCCGTGAAATCCACTGTGGCACCAAGGGGAGCAGCCTATTCGCTATGGCTTTAGCATAAAACTTCGCATCAATATTCAAGAGCGAAATAGGGCGGTAGCTCGCGCAGTCACTAGGGTCCTTGCCCTCCTTGGGTAATACCGTGATGTGGGCATGAGTGGTCTCCGGGCGAAGGTCCCCGCCGTCCGAGGTCACGTTAGCGTATCTGGTCAAATACGGCAACAGTATGTCAGCGTACGTTCTATAATAAGATACCGTGAGGCCGTCTGGTCCCAGTGCCTTACCGCGCGCCATAGCTCTCATGGCGCCCAGAAGCTCCGCAGCCGTAAACTCCCCCTCCAAGGAAGCCAAAACCTCCTCAGAGAGCTTCGGGAGGGCGGCACGGGCCAGATAGTCCCCAATAAGGCGTCCCCGAGCCTCTCTATCATGGACACCCTGGTGCACCTGATACAGACGCTGATAAAAGTCCCTGAATGTCTTGGCTATACGGGGGGTCTCGAACACCAGGTCTCCCGAGGGGGTCTTAACTTTGGCAATAAACGCCGCGTTTTTACGCTGTCGCACCGAGTTGGCCAACAGCCTACTGGGCTTATCTCCCCACTCATAAAATCGGTGAGCTACTATCTGCGAGCGTCGCTTTTGATCTAAATGAAGGAGGGACTTCAGGGTCTCCCGTTTTTCCGTTAAGGCGTGGGAAAGGGCCGGAGTCTGGTTCAGCTTATGCCGGCGTTCTAAGTCTGTAATGTCACGTAACAAGTCGGACTGTTGTAGTAAGCGCTCTCTCTTTTTCCTAGAACCCAATTCCATGAACTTTCCCCTAATGTACACCTTGTGGGCCTCCCATAGCACTCCCGGCGAAACTTCAGGACTGACATTAGTCTTAAAATAAAACTCCAAACTGTCACCCATCACCTTTTTATCCGCCTCTTCGGCTATAAGTTCCTCGTTCAACTTCCAGTTAGTGGATTTCAGGGGTACGGACGCCACTCTAATGGTTAAGGAAATCGGAGCATGGTCCGAAATGGGGGATGAGTCAATGCTTGACTTCACTATGAGCGGGAGGTGCTGGTGATCAATGAAGCATAAATCAATTCTAGAGTATGTTTGGTGCACCGGAGAGTAGTAGGTAAAGTCCCTTTCCCACGGGTGATTAATTCTCCAGACATCCATCAACTGTAGGTCATGGAGTCGAGAACGTATATACCTCACTCCCCTGCCGGAAAGCGAGGAACCACCTCTAGAGGTGTCCAAAGTAGGTTCCAGGGGAACATTAAAATCGCCCGCTAGTAGAATGCATCCACGTGCAAAATTCCGTAGGGAGGTGAGTGTGGAAGCCAGGAAACGCACCTGGTTTTTGTTAGGGGAGTATAAGGTGGCCAAAGTACACTGCATGCTGCCCAGGGTGCCCCGCAGAAACAGAAAACGTCCCGCAGGATCACACAACATTTCCTCAAACGTGAACGCGGTTCCCCTACGAATCCCAATGGCCACACCTTTTGCTTTAGAAATGTCGGAGAGGCTGTAGTACCACGTGGGGTACTTCGGTGAGTGCAGTCTAACTCGAGTCGTCTACGTGAGGTGGGTCTCCTGGAGGAAGACCACGTCCCCCCGCAAACGGTCCAGCTCCCTATATAAGTTGTGTCTCTTCCCCGGGGCGTGAAGGCCCCGTACATTAAAAGATACAAGGTTCACAGTAGCCATGGGGTCTCAGGAGGAGGAACCGCGATCACCACAACATTACCGATGCAATACAGAGGCGGTCTGCCGCTAAATAGGGGGGAGGGGATCAGAGGAGGTGGAGGCAATAGACAAGAGAGGTGAAAGAGAAAAGGAAAGGAGAAGGAAAGGAGACAAGAAAATGAAAGGCCCCACCTTAGTGGGAAAAACAAAATGAACCAAAAAAGGTGCTGTCGAAGAACAGCTAGTAGTGCACGCATTTCCATGCCGTGCGCGAGCGGGCTGCGTGACCGCCACAGGGCCCCCACTCCCGCCACCCCAGCAGGGGAACGGACGCCAGGGCCCCGCGCCGGGCAGCCCCCACTCAAAAAGGGGGGGACGGGACTCGGGCAGCCGGGCGCAAACCACACCATAAAGGTCCAAAGTAGCGCCCTGCGGTCCGGTGCCGACACCAAGGCATAAAAATCTAGAGATAACATCATCCAAAACATAAAACGGTAAAACGCCTGTAAAGAACAATATGGGTATGAAGCTAAGGCGGTAAGATACATAATGGGGGGGGGGGTACCGCGAGTCAGTCACGCTCCAAAGGCACAGAGAGGGAGAGGGAAAAATAACACGCCATTAAATAAGGCAAAAGAACAGCAACGTTCACCTCCAGACTGAGGCCCCCAAGGAGGTACCGGGGTGTGGGCCACACGGCCAAAGGTGACTCAGCCGTGGCCTTGCAAAAACTCGTTGCCGCCAGAGGCGGTCAGCTTCCTCGCACAAACTTGGTAAGGGAGCCCCCCCAATTGCGTTCAGGCGGTATGTCCCACAAATGCAAGTAGACATCCTGAACAGGTAAACAAGCTAAAGGGCAGGTTGCCATTTCAAGGGCGGTAATCAGGTGCAGAAGTGCGGCGGGCACGGCTCACTCTTTGCCAGCCCTGGTCGGCCCCAGCGGGCAGGGGCGGGATGCCGTCCTGCCATCCAGGCAGCTCCGGGATAGGAACGGACATGTCCGTGCAGAATTTGGGCAGCTCCTCCGGGAATCGAAGTATTGTGGTTCTGCCATCTCTAGAGGCGATCAAGGCCGCAGGGAAGCCCCACTTATATTTAATGGACGCCGCCCGAAGCAGTTCCGTGAGGGGTCGTAGGGCCCTGCGTCGATCCAAGGTTTCCTTAGCTAGGTCCGGGAAAAAGGATAACATTGCTCCATGAAAATCAAACGGAGTAGCTCCCCTAGCTTTCTGCATAATCAGTTCCTTTTCAGGATAATGGTGGATCCGGCAAATGATGTCCCGTGGGACGTCTGTAGCAAGATTGCGTGGTCGGAGTGCCCTGTGCACCCGGTCAATCTTCAAGGGGCGTCAGCTGCTCGGCCCAGAAGACTGTTGAAAATGCCCCGAACGGACGGTAACAGGTCGTCGTCCCCAGTCGCTTCGGGAAGTCCCCTAATCCGAACGTTATTACGTCTGTTACGATTCTCTTGATCTTCGATCTTGTAAACGGTCATACGATGCGAAATGGCAAGTTGTCGTGTAGTCGCCTGTAAGGATCGGATAGCGTTCGCATGGCGATCTAGACGTTGCTCCGACTCTTCGACACGAACCAATACTTGCGAGAGATCCGAACGAACTGCGGAGACCTCCTTCTTAATGACCCGCTCGAGGTTCAGTAGCATGGAGGCGAGATCGGAGGTGGTAGGGAGACCGCTCACTCTCGGCGCCGATCCGGCTGAAGGATGTTGCTCCCCTTCATCGCCCGAGCCCGCCGAGGACTCGGGCGAGCGCGACCTCCGGTCCGGCCCATCGCGGGAGGCGAGATCTACTCCACCCCGCGGCTTGCGGCCTAGGTTGTCCTGCTCTTCCACCTCGTCCGGTTCCACGGAAAGGAATCGTTTAATTGACCCCGTCGAGGCACCTTTCTTGGGCAGAGACTTGCCCGTCCGCCGGCCCATCGTCCAGGTAGCAAAAATATTGTTTTTTGGATGATTTTAAGTACTTTTCTCGGTGTCGGCCTCGGAGCTCACAGAGCACACGTCTGCTCTAGCACATCACCAGGCCACGCCCCTGTTTATTTACTTTTTTACACTTTTTTGAAAAGTGTGCCTTCCCTTTCTGGGTCACACCAGGCCACATGCCCTCAACGTTGGGGTGGGAGAGAACCTTGGAAGTGGGAGAAGCCAAACTTTCTCCCTTCCCTTACAAGGCACCTGATCCCTCTGTTGAGGGACAAGCACCTCTCCCCACATCTGGTCCCCCAAGAAGTATGTAGGGGAAGTGAAGTGTTGAAAGGAATGTCACCTGGTCATGTTAAGAAAATGGGGGTTGCACACCTACTGCCCTCCCTTTCCTGGCTACCCAAAATTGCTGGATAACGGTCTTGTTGAAACTTTAAAGTGAACTTCATGTTGTATTTTGCCCTCTTCTTTTTTTTTTTTTTTTCTCTCACTTTTAAAGAACTATATACATGGTACTGTTCCGCCGTAACAGCATTTGAAGCTTTAAGACATTATTAAAACATGCTATTTAAAGGGTTTGTGTATCTTTAATTTTGCCCCTAAGCCACATGAAAAGACTGTTTCCACTGAACTGTATATTTTAGTAATCATCGTATTTTTGCACCCCCAAGGCAGTACTTAGCTACCCATGCCTTCGTCTGACTTGTTTATTCCAGGCTAGGTTTGCTCTTCCCAACCCATGAGCATTCAAAAAAAATTAAATCACATACACGCTACCATCACCTTTTAGGCCTTCCTACCAGTCAGTGATGCCGCGAACACACGAGCAGAATGTCCGATAGAAAAAGTCAGACGGAAGCTTTTCATCGTATATTCCGATCGTGTGTATGCCTCATTTTTTTTCGAAAATTCTGACGGACGTAGAAATAGAACATGTTTTAAATATTTCCGAAGGAACCAATTCCTATTGGTTCGTCTGTATGCTGTTCCGATGGACCAAAAATGGCACATGCTCTGAAGCAAGTACAAGATGGAGGTTATTGGCTACTGGCTATTGAACTTCCTTTTTCTAGTCCCATCGTATGTGTTGGACGTTACTGCATTCTTGACGATCGGACTTTAGTCTGATCATGTGTGCGCAAGACAGTTTCAGCGGAACTCCGCCTGAAAAACATTCAGAGTTTATTCCGATGGGAAAACCTGTCGTGTGTATGCGGCATGAGGATGTCCAGTACGTTAAAGCACCTATATGGGGCCTGGAGAGGTGAGGCTCGATCCAATGTATAGAAACTGTATGCATAGAAATTCAGCTGCCTATAGCTCTGATTTACTAGTCAGTTTTACATGCAGCTGTCATTGAAGGTAACCTCAGATTATACATTTATTCCCAATGCAAGAACCTTTGCTATGGTGTTTGGAAAAAAACAATATATTTTTCTATTTTGCTTCATATTCTTTTCTTATTCAGTTTAGCAACATATATGAATTAAACATATATATGGTTTTGTTTTTCAGATTCATTTAAAGATGGATAAAAAAGCAATTATTAAACACTTTATGTTATTTTTATTGGATAGGCCTTCTAGTGAATGAATGCCTTCAGTTTACATTGATGGATATCACTGTGCTTACATCACTACAGCAATTCCTTTAGTATATGACTGTATAAGCATCTAAAAATGTTAAGGACAGTCAAGAAAAACATAAAAAGCCCAGTGCAAGATGAAGACTTTATGGCTGAAATGACAGTTCAGAGAAATGCAAATGCATTCTTTGACAAATTTGATCGAAGTGAATTACAAGAACTTTTGGCCCATACTATGTCCAGCTGGCTTGTGTCTGTGGATGATGTTCAACTACCTCTCCAACTTCCCAGTGGTTTGATAACTCAGCTGAAAAATATCACCAATCCAAATGTTCTTCTCTTAGTTCCAGTTGACAATGATATCCCATTGGACTGTCGTGAGGTTCACCAGATACTAAGGGAGCTTGTTTTTGGAATTTATTGCTTTCATCAAGTGCCATCAATCTCTCTTGATGCCAACTACGACAGCAGTACATCATGCCAATTACCCCCTGCATACTTTGACACAAGAGTTGGGCAAATAATGATCAGCGTGGATTACATGATAAAGGCTCTATGGCATGGTGCCTATATGTCAAAAGACAAAAGGACAAGATTCTTGGAATTTTGGAGATCTGTCATGGACATTGACGCAAATGGACTTCCTCAGACTAAGAAAAACATTTTTTCAGAGTTCTCATTAGCGGGTAAGCATTTTCTATGGGCTAATTAAAGCTATGTTACTGTCACTATTTTAAATAATCTAATGTAGACCAATGGTGTAGCAATGTTTCTTTTACAATTTAATAGAAACTCAGATTTATATTGGTAAAATAAGAAGAACTTGTAGTGGTAAGCTGTTAAAAATTAGGAAAACTGAACCCCAGCCATAAAATTTCTACTGCTCCCTTTCATTTTGATTATTTTGTTGTGACTAAAAGCCACAAAATCAAAAGTCACTGCTGTATATGAAACTGTATACTACAGACAACCTTTCAGATATACTGGAGCTCTAATAACCGCTATATGCCTATTTACATAATTTTATTTCATACATTTTCTTAAGGATATTGCCTGCCACAGCAGTAGTATACAGGGTTGTCTAACAGGATGAAATGTAGTTTGCTAAAGCACTGTGTATCTCAGAAAAGTGTTTTATCCTTCTCATAAAATGCGTTTTTCATTTATTTATTTTTTCAGCTACTTTCTGTTTACTCACTCCATTGTGGGGGGCTAACCTTTGCTTAAAATATGATAATAGGTGCAAACAAAAGCTGTCAAAGGCTAATGCCCCGTACACGCGATCGGACTTTCCGACAACAAAACGTCCAATTTTGTTTGAAGATTGTTGGCTCCAACTTTTTTTGCACACACACGGTCACACAAATGTTGGCCAACAATTGGGAACGTGATGACGTACAAAACATATGATGAGCCTAGAAAAAGGAAGTTCAACAGCCAGTGCGGCTCCTTCTGCTTGATTCCGAGCATGCTTGAACTTTTGTGCGTTGGACAAATTTTGTTGGCGGAAAATTTGAGAACCTGCTAGCCAACATTTGGTGGCGGAAAGTCCGACAGCAAATGTTCGATGGCGCATACACATGGTCGGACTTTCAGCCAACAAGCTCACATCCAACATTTGTTGTCGGAAAATCTGATCGTGTGTACGGGGCATTACAGTTTATTTAGAAAGCCTCCACATCCCGAGCAGAAACATCTGTCCCCCACCTGCATGCCGTAGAGATGGAATCTTGCTGTCTGTGTGGAGGCACAGATGGATGGGGCTAGCTGTCACTGTGGAGGGATTCATGTGGGGGGGGGGGGCGACTCTGCAGCAGACTCAGTAGCCCAGTAGGGGATAAGGCTTCCTGTGGGAGCTGCAGGCAACTGTGAGGGATGGGGTCTCTGGAGGAAACTGGGGGTTTTGCAGGGAACTGGACAACATTGCATAGGCTGCAGGGGACACTGGAACATTGTTGGGGGCACTATGGGGGCCAGGGGCTCTGCAGCAAGCTAGGGGACTGGAGGCATTGTGGGATGTGGACTGAGGACTCTTAAAGCAGTAGTAGACTGCCCAAAAAAAAGGGTCCTCTGCAGGTTTTTGACATAGCAGGTTATTTACCAAAGCTGGAGAGTGCAAAATCTGGTGCAGGTCTGCATAGTAACCAATCAGCTTCCAGATTTTATTGCCAAAGCTTAATTGAACAAGCTGAAGAAGCTGATTGGCTGTTATGCACAGCTGTACCAGGTTGTGAGTGCTCCAGTTTTAGTAAATCGACCCCATAATGTACTGTACTAGTATGCACCGCATACTAGCACATTATGACAGACATTCCTGCAAACAGAGCTCTCCAGTGCAGCGCTGTCATGGCTCCCCCAGTGCTTCCATCTTCACCTGGTCTTCCTTCCAGGTTTGTGGGCTCTGGGTGTTTGAATGTCTGGGGCTGCTTCAAAGCAGCACAGAGCTTTGCTCTGAACAGCATACTGTATGTCCTAAAGGCAGGGCATCACTGCGCATGCATGGGTGACTTCATTGGATATTGCAGATGTGAATATCTCCTAAATGCTGTACGTTTAGGAGATATTAATTGTACCTACAGGTAAGCTTGATTGTAAGCTTACCTATAGGTACAAGTTTAAATACAGACTTTACTACCACTTTAAGTGGCCTGGGGGCACTGCGAGAGGTTGTGGGGCACTGTTGGCCGCTATGGGAGGTTGGTTGGCACTATGGGAGCTGGGAGGTATTGTGAGAGGTTAAGGGATTGGCAGCTAGCTGATGGCTTGGGAAGAAGGAAGTTGTGGGCCAGCAGTGGGTCACAACCTGGTGTTTGAGAACCATTGTTCTAAAATTCATGAGAATTTGTTAGCATATTTATCAAAGGAACAATTCACAAAATGATTGTTAGGTTCCTGAAAGTGTATCTGAAAAAAAAAAATCCTGTAGCAGGACAGTTCATCTAACTCATTGTTTATTGGACAGGTCTAATCGATATTTCCAGTGATTCAGACTTTGATGGTATATACTCACAGAGCTTTGACTTGGACCCCACTTATGAACCAAATAAACAAGAAGAGAAAAATCTCTTTATGCGGTATGTAAACAAAATGACAATAAAGATGACCTGCTCTACTGTTCAGGTGCAGCAGTACAAGAACTTGTTTGTATATGATGCCTCATACACGTTGTCTAATGTAATAAGGCTGACAGAGGAGTATATGGATTCTGTAACACATCAGCAGCTCCAGCAGAGGCTAACTATTCATCGGAAGCTTGTGGAAGAAAATCTAGAGAAGAAAGCAGAAATACGCAAAAACATTGCCTACCTCAAACTCATCAGTTTTCTTGTGCCATTTCTGCTGGGATTGAAAAAGAAGATGAAAGTGCCAGATTTCAGTTGCCTTCTACAACCATTTTCTGGTGAGTTATTTTTACAAATAAAATATATAAATAGTATTTGATGTGTAAAATTTACCATATTATGCTGACAACACTCAAATCTACTGTGTCTTTCTGCCCCTCAGCTCACCCCCTCAGCATCTTCACAAGTCATTCATTTACTAACTGACATATCAGTATGGATGTTACATCGCTTCCTCAAACTCAATCTATGCAAAACTGAGCACATAATATTTCATCCCCACGTACCCTTTCCCCTATGATTGATGGTACAACTATCAGTCCTTTCCCAAATGCCAGAATGTTAGGTGTAATCCTGGACTCTGAGCTCCACATCCAATCACTGTCCAAATTTTGCTGTCTCCACCTCCACAACATCTCAAAAATATGCCCCTTTTTAACCAATAACATCACAAAGCTTCTAATTCACTCTCTGATATCTCTTGCCTCAACTATTGCAACTCCTTCCTCATTGGCTTACCTTTACATAGGCTATCCCACCTTCAGTCCATGTTGCTACCAGACTCAGCCACCTTACTAACCATTCAGTGACTCCTACCTCTCTCTACTAATGCCTCCAATGGCATTCTCTCATCCAACAAATATAAAATTAAAAATACTAACAACAATTTATAAAGCCATCCACAACTCTGTCCCTAGCTGCATCACTAACCTAGTCTCAAAATACCAACCAAATAATTCTCTTTATTCCTCCCAAGATCTCCTGCTCTCTAGTTCCCTTGTCACCTTTTCCCATGACCACCTGCAGGACTTCTCCAGAGCCTCTCCCATCCTCTGGAATTCCTTACCTCAATCGGCCCGAATCTCTTCAACTCTATACAAATTTATGCCGTGTACACACGAACAGACTTTCTGGCAGACTAGGTCCGACGGTCTTCCCGACTGACTTTCGGCAAACTTCCGACGGACTTTCCAAATGAACGGACTTGGCCACACACAATCACACCAAAGTCCGACGGATTCGAACGTGATGATGTATGACCGGACTAGAATAAGGAGGTTCATAGCCAGTAGCCAATAGCTACCCTAGCGTCCGTTTTTCGTCCGTCGGACTAGCATACAGATGATCAGATTTTTCGACCGGACTCAAGTCCGTCGGAAACATTTGAAACATGTTCTAAATCTAAAGTCCATCTGATTTTTTCGACAGCAAAGGGCCGATGAAGCCCACACGCGGTCGAATTGTTCGACAGATTCATTCCATCGGACCTTTGCTGTCAAAGTCTGGCTTTGTGTACATGGCATTAGGCGATTCCTGAAAAGCCATCTCTTTAGAGAAGCCTATCCTGGATCCACCTAAAAAAAAAAAAAAAAAAATTATTTTCTCTATCAGCTCATCCCCACAATAATGACCTTTTGTATCACTTGACCCTCCCTCTTAGATTTTAAACTCTGACTAGCAGAGTCCTCTGATTCCTCTTGTATTGAATTGTATTGTTACTGTACTGTCTGTCCTCACCTTGTAAAGTTCTGCACAAACTGTTGGCATTATATAAATCATGTATTATAATAATCTTCTGTTTTGTGGAATGGCAGGGTGATAGTACTCTGACTGTCACTTACATTGCTTCTTTCACTGCAAGCAGGGACTCATAGTATCTGCAGCCTGCTAACAATTTGTGGCACAACTAGCTTGCTGCATAGTATATATGTGAACCTTTATCTTGTAAAACAAGCCTTTCAATTTAAAATAGAAAGTCAAAACGTTTGTGTATACATTTAAAAACACTTTTTAGAAGTGATCAATGTGACCTCTGTTCTCAGTTGCATAATGAGCTCAGAGAGCTAGAGGAGGAGAAACAGCAGTACACTGGTCTTCCCAGTAAATGGCTGTGCATGGGAGGAGGGCATGTAAGCAGAAATCTGATCATTGGAGGCGAGCAGGCTGAGTTCCCAGCACAGCCAGAAAACCAACCAGCTGCGCTCTCATGCCCAGTTTGGTCAGTTTTTAATAGGAAAGCAGAGTGACTGGCAGGATCATCAGGGATTTCACACAAAGGAAGCAATACAAAAAGAAAAAGGTTATGAAATATTGGGGTAACATATTCTGTAACAGTAACAGTAAACTCTTTTGATCTCTGATTCCCGGTAATGCTCTCTGCACACATACAGTAATTGCCTTTCTCTGATGTCAATGCAGAAGCTGTGACCCAACCAAAAAGAAAATTGCTCCATCATGTTGACAGGCATTCTGCTCAGCATGGCAGGAGAAAGAAGGCGCTGAGCACCAAATTTAGTGTTTTGGTGTAATGCGATTTGAAAAAAAAAGGTATATGCTCTACTTTAGTACAACGTCTTTGCATTGGGCAGTCCATTCAAATGAACAGGCCACTCAACACCACGTACATAAAATACACATCTATGTACATGCGTTGCTGCACTGCATAGATGTGAACCTAGACTTAAAGTCTTAAAATCCTATTTGAATATACAGTATGATGTGTATATATAAAAGTGATACATTTTGTATTTCCTAAACATTCTTTTGGGTGCAAACGTTAATAAATGATCAATTTTTTTTTTTTGCAGATGATAAAGTAAAGACTGAGCGTGAATTTCCTCCACTAATGCAGGGGCAAGATTTTAAGTGCCAGCATTTTCAGTATACATCAAATGAGTATTTTCACCTTCATGGAGGTATCGATTTTGACCTAGGCACACCGCCTCTTCAAAGCGTGTCCGAAGAAATAAAGGTCTGAAAAGTCAGTTTATTATTTTTTTCATTTTAGACATTTTGTCAATTTAAACCAACTCTGTTGCCTGAAAAAACATTCTAAAATGTGGCTGGAAAAAAATATTAATCTCCAGAGGACTGCAACTTCTAAGTTTGCTCCCTTAAATAGCTATGATGGCTGAATAATCTTCAGTACCCAATACACTTCCAGGCTGTGTATAGGATGTAGTAGTGACATAGCGGCTGGTGGAAAGAACCATAGCACATAGTGGGGACCAGGCATCCAGCACACCTAGATGTGCGACAGATGCTGAAGTTAGTAGTATTTAGTCACATTCAACTGGACTTGTTCTGCAATGTTTACTATTTATCCAAGTCATTTCTTCCATGTACTCAATAAAGTGGAACTAAACCCTCCTATCCTTTACAGCCTTCTCAGCCTCTGTTTGATCTGCAGTTGCCTTGTTGTTGCACGTTTGATCAGCTATGATACCAGCCATTTAATGGCTTTGACAGTTCAGTTGAGAGCAAAAGCAACTGTGGCAGTTATCGATCTCAGTATGCCTTAAATGTAATTGTTTGGGAAAACCGTTAAATCGATGGGTTTGATTCTGCCTTAAGGGTCCATTCACACTATTGCTTTGCAGTAACACAAAGCAGTAGACCTTATATCTGTTGGTGCAATGCAGTGCCATTCATTCTGAATGGCACCTTAACGCACCTTGCAGACAAACATGGATTGCGGTTCACTGCACTTCCACACATGCTACATGCAATGTTTTGGTGCATGAGCTCATTTAAATAAATGACCTCCTTAATGCAACATTAACCGGCAGCATGGTACATATTAACACACCACAATAAATGAAAGCTTTACAAGGTATAAAAAAAATTTAGGTCAGCAAATGAAGCTGGCCATACACTGTCAGTTTTTTTTTTTATTTAGCCAGCGGGCCAAACAAAAAAAAAACTAACAGATTCTGCTTAATGGAGTGAATGAAGGGACATTGTATTCTGATAGTAGCACATGCCGCTGCCGGAATACACTTGATTGCCTTCTGCAGCCACTGCTGGAGAAGTCATTTCCATCGATCAAATGACCAACTTCCCACCTAAAAGGGATGGCCACACACTGATCGAAATTTGGCTAGTCCTTGATGAACTGGTTGAATTTCGATCTATGGCCAGGTTAAGTCATGGAGTTACTGTCTGGTTAGTTGACACATGCTGATGCTGCTAAATTTGGTCTGCACATATAGGCATCAATAAGCAGTTTATTTTGTTTAGGAGGCTTATGAAGACATGCTGGACATGGCAACAAAGCACATGAATGACCTGCTTGATCTCGATACAACTTACAGGGAACATTATCCCCTTCCTGTCAAGAATTTTAATGGAAAGAGGCAAGTGACCTTTTCTTATATTTGCATTAGACATGAATACTGAAAATGGGGCTCCCTTTATCTTTATTCATAAATAAATTGTTATCCATACTCTACTTCTTAGGTGATTCTATTTCAAACTGGTTATATTGGCTGTCATTAACGTATAACTAAAGACAAAACGTTTTCTTTAGATTTGGAGTGATGCAAGGTTAGACCGCTTGTCAGGATTTTATTGCTGTCTGTGTCCCCAGTTGTCCTAATCACCAATCTCACCAGCAATCAAAGTGAGGATGAATCCAAAATTTTTATTTCCACAAAAACAGGACCAGTGGGGAAATCTTTTAATGGGGACACTTGTTGCTATGACAACTGTCTAAGCCCTTGTACACACGGTCGGACATTCCGACGGAAAATCTGACTGTGTGTGGGCTCAATCGGACTGTTTCCGTCTGAATATCCGACGGACAAAGTTTTAGAGCTGGGCTATAAAACTTTCTGACAACATGATCCGATCAGACTTTGTCCGATTGTGTGTAGAGAATTCCGATCGGACAAAGTGCCACGCATGCTCAAATCAAATTCCTAGACTAAAGCTATTGGCTACTAGCCTGAACGTAGTCCCGTCGTAACGAAATAACGGCATCACGTTACGTACGATCGGATTTTCCGTCAACTTTGCCCGACCGTGTGTATGCAACACAAGTTTCGGACAAAATCCGTCGGACAAAATCTGACGGATTTTGTTGTCGGAATGTCCGACCGTGTGTACAAGGGCTAAGAATGCATTTCCCTCACACTTCCTATTGAATCTACAGTACAGGAAGTGATGTGAGATCTCTCCCATGAGACAAAAATGGAGAAAAAAGTGACAGCAGTTTCAACCTTTTCTTACTCTTTCAAAACTGAAAAAAAAATGTTGGCTTAAACTTTTAGAATGAAATAAAATGAATGTATAGAGGCTTACCAGAGTTCCATGACCTCCTAAAATTATAGAAAGGCCTTTAAAAAAAAGGGTAAATAAGACCCCCCGGGCTGTTTGAACATCCATGCGATCCGATTCTGCTGCGGACCAAAAATAGGGTCATGTGTGAGTTTGATCCAAATGCGATGCAAATTCAACCATACTATCTGTATGGCTGAGTTTGCATTGCACAGACATCGCATTTGATTTGCACAGAGTTCCAGCAAGATTGCTGCTGCTATTTGTTTTCTTTTATTTGCAGGTGGAATATTGTGCAGAACCCCTATCTGCATCAAAGATGGCCCAATGACTCCCTTCAGTACTCCATCTATATATTCTTATACTGTACTTGACCATTCAGGCATGAGTTTTGGACACACAATGGTAGTATTAAAACTGGAAATACACTAGTAGAATTGTATTCAAATTTGTTATTCTAAAGCCGCGTACACACGGGCGAATTGTATGGCCTACTTAGTCCGCCGAAACACATTTCAGCGGACAGTCCGCTCGTGTGTGGGCTTCAGCGGACTTTTTCAGCGTGCAGTCTAGCGTACTAAGTATTTCGGAATTTCCGTAATATTGTCCGTCATACTTTGGTTTCAGCGGACAATCCGCTCGTGAGTAGGCTAGTTCGACGGACTAAGAATGGCGCATGCTCAGAAAGGATTTACACGGCGGAAGGGTGCATTGCTGTGTATTGGACTTCCTATTTCTAGTCCCGTCGTACGTGCTGTACACGTCATCGCGCAAGCTTTCAACGGACTGTTTGTGCATCCGTGTGTGGTCAAGTCCGTTCATTCGAAAGTATGACGGACTGTCCGTCGGATTGTATGACGGACTAAGTAGGCCATACAATCCGCCCGTGTGTACACGGCTTTAGAACATTTGTTTGGTTTTTTAATCATTAGTGGGGTCAAATCGATGTTTATTTTCTACCACTGAGAATTTCCATATGAATGTTTGTGTGACATTTTGTACCAACGTTCGTTTAAAAATCTACTAGTGTATGTCCAGCATACTGTAAGTTTCAAATCT
The DNA here is from genome assembly GCF_037356315.1 of Lithobates pipiens. Classification (NCBI taxonomy): domain Eukaryota; kingdom Metazoa; phylum Chordata; class Amphibia; order Anura; family Ranidae; genus Lithobates; species Lithobates pipiens. The sequence goes on along the minus strand of NW_027507784.1, from coordinate 179,538,964 downwards.
CACGAAGCACTACATGATCAAGCATTGTGCATCAGTGGCGTCACTATGGTTGGTGTCACCCGATGTGGTAAAACATGGTGTCACCTCCCCCTCCAGTAGCTATAGTCCTCCCCTCAGTACAGACCCCACTCTTCACCAAGTGTTGACCCCCCTCAGACTGCACATGTATGGACCCCTTCAGTACAGACTCCCCTCCATCAGTATAGACCCCCCTCCATCAGTACAGACCCCCCTCCATCAGTACAGACCCCCCTCCATCAATATAGCCCCTCCTCATTACAGACCCCCCTCCATCAGTATAGACCCCCCCAGTATAGACCTACCCCTCAGTACAGACCCCCCCATCCATCAGTATAGACCCCTCCATCAGTATAGAACCCCCTCAGTATAGACCCACCCCCCAGTATAGACCCAGCTCAGTATAGACCCCCCCTCCATCAGTTCAGACCTCCCTCCATCAGTGTCCAGCTGTCACCTGGAGAGTTGATTGCTCAGACACTCTCTCCAGGCAGCGGGCTTCTGTATTGGAAGTGACAGAACGCAGCCACAGTGGCAGTGAGAATGAGACTGAAAAGTCTCACTCAGGGGTAGTGCGGCACAGGCATTGTTCCGGCTAAAAAAAGCCCTGCTTTTGGGAACTGAGACCCTTATCTAGACGCCACCATCTGGATGGTGTCACCCCTCTGCAGGTGTCTACCGGGCATGGGCCGCACCCCCCACACCCTCATAGCGACGCCAGTGTCCTGCATTATTTTATTCCTTTTTAAAATACATAGGATTACTAAATTAAAGATTCATTTTAGGCATAACTTAAAAGAGAAGTATGGGTTTGGGGTTTCCCCCCCCCCCCCCCCTCCATCATACTTACCTAGGTGGATGCAGCATTGGTCTGATGCTGCATCTGTCCCCCCGGCGACTCTACACTGAGAACCGAGCGATTGAGCATCGCTGATGGCTTGGGTCTCACAGCACCCTTTTAATCAGCAGCTCTCCACTCTGCTCCTCCGCGCTTATTGGAGCGCTGAGCTGTGGAGGGGCGGGGAGCAACCGTCTCTGGCTCTCAGCGGTCCAGGCACCTGGCGGATCCAGACTTTATTATCGGGATGACGCGGTGCCTGGACTAATTCCAGTGACATCAGTCGAGAGCGGACTTCAGACTGCTCTCTGGTGAAAACGGGTCACAGGAGTGCAAGGCGAATTGCACTCCTGTGACCCATAGGAGAAACTCAGTCAAACTTAAGCTGGACTTCTTAAAAAAAACAAAACAATGAATGCAATTAGAAGATTTGACCTAAAAAATTGAAACCACTGACATACAGAATTTTTATGACAGAAGAGACCATATTAGCCTCTTCTGTCATAGATGCCTCTCTCTGCTTGTTAGCGGTAATGTACACTGAGCTGTACGCTGTTCCCACATGCGTGGGAGTGATGTCACCGTGTCCAGGCCATTCAAGTGGTTCAACAGAGCAAACCCAGAAGGAATACCGGGAGAAGATGGAGGCACCTGTGACCAGTGGGAATGCTGACAGCACATCACTGGAGGTCATCGCTTGACAGGTAAGTCTGTCATAATGTACTAATGTGCCAAGCATACTAGCACATTATGGCATAAAGCTCCTGTGGGTCTATTTATTAAACAAAAAAAGCAAAGTTTAATTCTGCTTTCAATGCAGCCTTTTGTTATGTAGCAGATGTCAGACTGTGAGAGGGAGAACTTACTCTAGGACACAATTATAATCTGTGTGGAGGCATCACATCTTGGTTTTTATGTTTTTTCTTTGTCTTTTTTATAGTTACAATGTAATTGCAATCCAGCTTGAAGACTTTTATCAAACAATGCAAAAAAAGCAGTGGTGGGGAGCGGTCAATGGAATAATAAGCACACTGAGGCCCAAAAGGCTTCCACTAACAGACATTCATCTCCATGAGCAACTGAAGAAAAGGTTTGGCTATAAAAAGGCACTAAAGTGCAAGGTATGTTACAAGGAGTTTTTGTATATGCGTGATTTTCAAAAGACCTAAAGCATGTGTATAGGCAACCCCAAAAGTATCGGGAATTTCAAACTTAGACAGTTGTAACCTGGACAGATGTCACTATTTGACTTTCCACTTATCTTTCTGTATTGGTGACAGTAGTCAGAAGGACACATACAGGGATAAAATTCCCCAACAGGGACAAAGACAGCTATAAAAGGTTGGCTTACTGTAGGGTCTCCCCTTCCTCTCTCTATCCAAGTTAAAAAAAATGCATTTACATTCACTTTAAAGTTTGATGTCATAATGTAGAGTATAAGATTTCCTATCATCTGAGCCCAGTCTTGCCACAAAGAGTTAATCCAGCTCTGAGTAATTCTCTTTTATTGTTCAGTGAGATAAATCTTGACAAACAGAGAAAAACATTGTCAAATCCTCCCCCTTGCTGTGAGTGACAGGTGATTTACATATCTTGTGCACTAGCCTAAGAGACATGCATTCTTTTTTAATTCCCTCCCACTCCTTTCTTCTACTGCTCTGCAAGGATTGGCTGTTCCACACCTCAGCATGATTTGGCATGCTGAAGTCATGTGGGGACTTTGCCTGGATGTTAGTGATCATAGCAGAAGTTCAGTGTAAGAAATACACAGGAGAAAATGCATGTTGATAAGGGGAGTGTAGAGGTGGGCGAGGAGTCTACTGACATCACAACTCCACCCACCAAGCCCTGGAAAACAGACCCACCCACAAAATCTGCAGTTTTTCAGGTCTCATAGCAGACAGAGGGGAGACATTTGACAGAAGAGTATACATGCAGAAGGCATATATATCTAGATAACCAATATTGCAGTAGTTTAGAAAGGATGAGAGTGGGTTTACATTCACTTTAAAGAAGAATTCTACCCAAAACGTCATCTAAATTATTGCTACTGTTATCTGCCTAATTTTTTTTTCATTGATATCACATGCACATATTACATTCACCTTAAGTCTAAAAATCCTTTTTATTTCAATACTGGCACAAACAAATGGACTGTAAAAACAAAGGAAAACATGCTGTTATTTGAACATATCTAACTTAAGATTTGTAGACCTTGATCCTTTATTTTTTTTAAGACTGTTTTATGGTAACTATTCTGTTGTCAGCTATCTATGATTTGTAAATAGAAGTGTACTAGTAATTGAAGCAAAACCAGAATAATAATCCTGTGTTTGCTACTTATTATTATAAGCTAAGAAAATTGGATTATTATTCTGTTTCTGTATGCGGCCCCCTGGCGCTTTTTGTGCAGCTCTTGGGACCTCTGCAGATAGTTGTCTGTGTTTTTCTATTGCCCTGTAATTGCTGTGATCTTGAGTAGTCTGATGTAATTTGTCCCTAGTCTATGACTGCCTTCTGAGGCATAAAACCATAAGCTCTGCAGGATGTCTACATTCTCTGAATTATTTTAGTAGCATGCTTGTAGTTTTTGACCATCTCCTGTTGTGTGGGTCAGCAGGTTCTAAAAGGTTTATGTAACATTATATATGTTGAATATTATGTGTGGCCCTTAAAGCCTCATGCACATACAACTTCAAAACACCTCTCCATATTTATATTTTGATGCGGAGACCACGGGTGTCCTTAACAACCAGTGATTAGCTGGTTGTTAAGGAGTGGGGCGAGAAGCTCCCCCGATCCATACCAGGGCACATGCCCTTAATATGGGGGAGTGCTTTGGGGTGGAGGGCTCTGCCCCCCCCCCCACCTCAAAGCACTTTGTCCCCATGTTTATTCAGGACAAGGCCACTCTTCCCCACAACCCTGGGCGGTGGTTGTGGGGGTCTGTGGGCAGGGGGCTTATCAGAATCTGGAAGCCCCTAGATCCTGGTCTGCCCCATGTGAATGAGTATGGGGTACATTGCACCCCTACTGATTCACCATTAAAAAAGTGTCAAAAAGAAATAAAAACACACACAGTTTTTGACAATTCCTTTAAAAAAAACAAAAAAAAACAATGTCCCCCAATGTGGATCCATCATCAGTCGTGATGCCTGCCGCACCGCCGGACCCAAAAAAGAAAAAAAAAATCTCCGCCCACAAGAAGGCTACCACCGTCTGCCTGCTCTGCCATGTGCCAGTTCTTAAATAGGTAAGGGGGGAGCCACCTGGTGACATCACCTGGTGGCACCGTCCCCTGTGACATCACCGACAGCTTCATGCTTGGTCAGTGTTACCAGGTGATGTCGCTTGGTGGCCTGCCCCTTATCTATTTAAGAACTGTAACATGGCGGAGCAGGCACACACCAGTAGCCTTCGTCGCAGGTGGAGCTTTTTTTAAATGTTTTTGGGTCCAGTGGTGTGGCAGGCATCAATTGATGATAGATCTAAATCAGGGGATTTTGTTTTTTCATTTTTAATAAGAGAATTGTCCAAAACTGCGTGCGTGTTTTTCTTTCTTTTTCACACTTTTTTTTGAGAATCAGTATAGGTACAATGTACCCCATACTTATTCATATGGGGGGGGCAGTAGGTACAATGTACCCCATACTTATTCACATGGAGGGGCAGGTCTGGGGACCCCCTTGTTAAAGGGGGCTCCCAGATTCCGATAAGCCCCCTGCCTGCAGGCCCCCACAGTCATCGTCCAGGGAAAGAAGCCCTTGTCCCCATCAAAATGGAGACAAGGTGCTTTGGGGCAGGGCGGCAGAGCCCACTGCCCCAAAGAACTCCCACATATTGAGGGGATGTGGCCTGATATAATTTAGTTCCCCTTTCTTTCCTGGCCTGCCAGGCTGCATCCTGGAATAAGGGTCTGGTATGGATTTTTTTTATTTTGGCTTGGGGTTCCCCTTAAAGCCCATACCAGACCCAAAGGGCCTGGTATGGTTTGGGGGGGACCCCCACGCTTTTTTTCACATTTTTGTATTGCTGACAGCTAATGACTCATCCGTTGTTAAGGACGCAGTGGCCAGCCATTCATTGGTAGTTAAGGATGCCGGCAGCCCCGCTCCTTAACGATGTAGCTACTAAACGTAGCTTACACACTAGGCTAGACACTGCTAAATGCTGGGGCAAAAAAACACGAAACAATTAGCATTTTTTCAATCAGCGTTTCTACAGTAGATGTTGGCTTTCTAGTGTGCATAAGGGCTTAATGTCAGGCCGCACTTGAGGCCCACTATAACAGGAGCGTCAACCACCACTGCTGTACATAGTGATACATTTTTTATATGTTAACAGAGGACATAAGCAAGAGAATCATTTGAGCTATTAAGTCATGATGTGATAGATCTGATTTGGTATTTCCCTCTTTTAGAACATATCATTTGGATTAAAAGCTGCTGCAGAGAGAGGACTAACTGCCATCTTTTACACTTTTTGCCGTAAAACTCCTATTTCTGGGCTGAATATTCTTGATGATGCCGGCTATTCTATTTTACACCACGCTGCTTTACATAACAGAGTTTCAGTTGTTTCTCAGTTAGCAAAAGCTGGTGTGGATTTAAACCAACAACGAAGTAGTCATTTTGGTACACAAGGTGAATTTTCCACTGTTGAAGATTGCTTCAATTCACAATGTAACATGTAATCACTTGTTTATCCTAAACAGATTGGTTGCTAATGTATGCAAACATATATGTGTAGAAATGTCCTTAACTGCATTATTTAACAATATAAAGCTGGACTTCAGGCATATATAAAAAAGAGCATGTAATGCAATTGTGTATTCCTCCCATTACCACCATCCTTCAATTTTTGATAGTGTGTTAAGGGGATGGACATCTCATCATATTATGTGGAAAAAAGTTTACTTATTTTTACTAGTAATTTTCTATTTTTGTTATTGTTGCCCACCCCTCAGTTGGTTTACTTTTGGACACCCCACTTGTCTCAGAATGACTGAATCCTGGGTCATTTAATGAATGAGAAAAAAAACAGGATTTTTGTACTTATCATAAAATTAGTTTCTTGGAGTTCAAGTAGTAACATTGATCCCACCCCTCTGTATTTGTGATCTACTTCTAGTTTTGCTTTTCCACTTAAATGAAGCATGATGAGAATAGGAGGGGTTATACCTAGGTGGCTACTGCTTTTTTGTTAGCTAATGTCCGATTCCTCTTGAGGGTGGTAGTATAATTCAATTGTCTTCTTAGAATAACTGAATTCTGTCCCATAATAAATAAGAACGAAAACAAATTTGTACTTGGGCTTCTTTTACACTGAGGCAGTTTTCTGGTGTTTTAGCGCTAAAAATAGCGCCTGTAAAGCACCAGCAAACTGCCTCCCATGCTGCCCGAAAGTGAAAGCCCGAGTGCTTTTACACTGGTGCAGTGCGCTTGCAGGATGTTAGCAAAAGTCCTGCAAGCAGCACCTTTGGGGCGGTTTAAAATGAATGATTGAAATGAATGGGCAGCGCCTGGAGTTGTCTTGTATATGCCAGGCTAGATGTAGGGAAGATAGACCTTCGGAGCCGAGTGTGGGTAAGGTAAGTCCTAGTCAAAACTCCAAAGTGCTCTAATAGGGTGAGGTCATGGAACCAGCCCAAATAATTTTTTCAATTTTGTATAGAAAAAAGGTAACATGGAACCTTAAAGATCTAATGTAATACAAGAAGAGGAAAAGACAAGAGCGTAAGAGAAAGAAGAGGAGTAGGAGGTGGGGGAAGGAGAGGAACAGGGTAGGGGAAGAGAGAGGGGGGAGAGGTTTGGTATTTCTAAAATACCAAGTGGAGTCAGGGTCCTAGTAAGGTAGATTTAGTCAGCAGAGTCACAGTCTAGGAGGGTTCTACCTTCATCAGAGAAGACGAACATGTTCCAGAGCGACCAAGTCTTGGAGTAGTGTTCTTGTTGGTGGTGTGCAGAGAGAATGAGGTCTTCCAGCTTATTTATTTCCTTCACCTTTTTAAGCCTCATCCCGATGGTCGGAGGCTGTGGGGATTTCCATTTAAGAGGATCGTTGTCAAGGAAATACCGAATGATTGATTTTTTTGTATATTCTCCCAGGGGTACTAGAAGCATGGAGGAGGGAAAAGGCTGGGTCATCCGGTATCGGGCTCACCGTGAATTTTTGGGCAATGCGTTTGACCTCCATCCAATAGTGTGTTATCCAACCAAAAGAACTCGCTGCTCCAGGTGAGACAGGAAGCCTAATGATATCACGGGTGCCCGCCTCGGCTCGCCTCTGCATGCGATCAACACTAAAAAAAATGGCTGCACTCCAAGATCCATCAAAATTCTTATTTAATAAATGAACATCCCAAGTGTTACAAACAGTTACCAATGAATAAGCGCACCTGTTAGTGTGTGAAACGCGTCTACCATTTGAACTGTTTGTAACACTTGGGATGTTCATTTATTAAATAAGAATTTTGATGGATCTTGGAGTTCAGCCATTTCTGTGTGACAATGGTGTCTTAGTTTGAGACAAGTCCAAAAAATATGGAGAATGGTGCCCCGGTCTTCCTGGAATCTCCTGCAATAACCATAAGTTGCAGGAAATTTTTTTTGTAACCTCACCAGCGTTTTATACCACCTGGTTAAAATTTTAAAGTTAGTTTCTTGCACCTTTGTGCAGATAGAGGATTTGTTCGTAAATCGGAGGTTATGTTGTCTTTGTGGGCTAAACAAGTTAGCAAGATCCCACTCCCACTTGTGGAGGTAGCCTAGGGAGTGGGGTTCCGAAGGTGTGATCAGTAGAGTTGTAGTTGGCATCAATTCCAAATCCGAGCAATATTCCTCAAAAGTTGTGAGGGGTCTACTGAAGTTGTTCAGTGACAAGAGGAATCTTAGAAAATGAGTGAGTTGAAGAGCCCTCCAAAATCCCAAACAGAAGCTACCAGCCAGATTGACGAGAGCTGAGATTAACGGCCAGCACCCCTTAGTCAAGAAGTGAGAGGTCTGCAAACGCCCTGACCTCATCAAGTCCCGAAAGGTTGGATCCTGGTATTCCAGGGTAAAAAGTGGATTTCTCAATATTGGGAATAATGGCGAGGTCAGGGAGGAGAGAGTGTGCATAAGCAAAGACGAACAGAGTTTTGCAGTTTGGCCAATCAGAGGATGGCTTTTTACTTCACTCGGCAGAGAGACATAGCACCAAGGTGCTTTACAGAAGGGTATGGCAATTTGAGCTTGTTCTACCCGAACATATAAATTTGAAGTCGCCATGCCTATTCAAATCAAGAAGTCTACTTAGGTGTACAGCTTGGTAGTATTTGCGTAGGTCTGGCACCGTTGTTTAGGTAGTGTGAGCTGGCTGCGTTTCAATTGTGGGCATTTTATGGGCCCATATGAATGCAAAAATCATCCCTTGGATCTGTTTGAAGTAGCTAGATGGGATATAGGAACTTGGGAAGGATACTCATTTTGAGAATGTTGCAGTGGGCAAACCATGAGTGAAGTCCAGTGTTCTATTTGTCCAGAAGAGCTCTGACTTTTTTTCAATAGTGGGGGAAAAATTTAATTCTAATATCTTGGATATGTTGGAATGAATAAGCGTGCCTAAGTACGTCAGCGCCGTGCTATTCCATTTTAATTTAAATTTGCTCTGGAGTTGTCAGCTGCGGGAGGTTAATTCCCATTGCTTCAGATTTGGTAACATTTATTTGGAGTTGGATAGGGCTCCAAAGCTCTCAAATTCCTTTATCAGATTCAGGAGCAAGATCAAAGGGTCGGTAAGGGAGAGTAACATTTCATCCGTGTAGGCTAAGACCTTTTGTTGGGTATTTCCAACAGTTATGCCAGTTACATCTGGGTTTAAACGTATTGCACATAAAAAAAGGTTCCAGTGACAGGGTTGCATTTTTGTAATTTTAAAGGGTTACAACAGGCCCCATTGACTCGAACTTGAGCTGAGGGGTGAGAGTAAATTGTGAAAATTCACTGAAGCATATTGGTGTCAAAGCCAGCGTACTTGAAAACTGAAAGCATGGAGCTCCATTTCACCCTGTCGAAGGCCCTTTCCGCATCGGTACTAAGGAACATACATTGGGTGCGGAATTTGTTGGCTACATATAGCAAATTTAGGACCTTGGTGGTATTGTCTCTAGCTTCTCAGGTGAGGATGAAGCCTACTTGATCTAAATGGACTAGGTTTGGAAGATGGTGTTGAATCCTATTTGCCAAGATTTTCATGAAGAGTTTGAGGTCTAGATTAAGCAACGAGATCGGCCCATAGCTCACATGAGGTCTTTGCCCTCCTTAGGGAGCAATGATATATAGGCCTGTAAAGTGTCTACAGCAAATGATGCTGTAGAGCCTATCGCGTTAAACAGTTTGACCATGAATGGGGCAAGAGAAGTTAGTAAGACCTTATAATATTGTATAGTAAGGCCATCTGGGCCTGGCGCCTTCTCCGGTTTAGTGGCCCCTATGGCTCCCTGGAGTTCCTCTATGGTGATGGGATCCTCCAAGGCTTCCCTGTCTGCACTCAATAGTTGTGGCATGAGGGAGGAAGACAGGTAAGGATTTATGTGTTTCTGTGGGGGGGACCTATTTTTCAGGTTGCATAGGGAGTTATAACATTTCTGGAACTCCTGTGCTACATCGTGAGGCATTGTAACTTTGGGTTCCACGTGGTGGTATCAGATAAGGCACATATGTCATCAATTTCTGTTCTCTCAGGGATCTAGCTAGCATCCTGCCGCATATATTTCCAGACTCGTACGATATTTTCCAACAGATCTGCAGCGCCGCTTTGGCTTTACATTGCAGGATATCTGTAATTTGTGTACAACAGGTGAGGAGATCTTTCTCTAGGAAAGGAGACAATGCCTGTTTATGATGGGCTTCTAAGGCCTTCAAGTCCTCCAACAATGGCGTTAACTGCTTAGTACGTTGTCACTTGAGCCTCGACCCAGGCTTGATAAGGACACCGAGAATGACTGCTTTGTGTGCCTCCCAAACAATACTGGGGTCACAGTATGACGTATCGTTGGTTCTGAAGTAAAAGTCTAGTTCCCTAGTGACATCCGCAAACACTTCATTGTCCTGCAGGAGGCTTTCATTTAGCCTCCAGCTCATGGATCTGGATGTCATGGAGTCAGTGAAAGCGTAGGAATGGAACACCGGAGAATGGTCAGACCATGTAATAGAGCCTATGGTGGAGGCGCGCACTGCATGTAGTTGAGCGTGGGGTATTAAAAAGTAGTCAATGTGCGAGTATACCTTGTGGGGTAGGGAATAGAAAGTGAAATCCCTTTCTGTGGGGTGTAAAAGGCGCCACCCATCAATTAGTTGGCTCTTATGCAAAGAATGGGAAATGCGTTTATGAGAGCCAGGGGAAACGGAAGACATACCTGAGGAGGTATCCTCAGATGGGATCAAGGGGACGTTCATGTCTCCGCTCATTGAGGAGATTTTTTTTAGCTCTCCAAACATGCTCCAAAGATGCTGCTTGCAGGGGTTTTTTCATCGATTTTAATGGGAGGAAGTTTTCGTGAGCCTTTCCGGCGCTTTTTTTTTTAACACAAAAGCGCTTGAAAAAACTCCTCAGTGTGAAAGGGGTCTAAGTAAAAAAAAATCTTGTTTTTAAATACAGCTACCTAATATTAGTACCTGAATCATTTTATCACCTCTGCCTTCCCTTGCACAGCAGCAGTTAGCCTGGGAGAGGGAGGGTCAGTACTACAACCTAACAAGGCTTTGCTGCTTGCATATATGCTAGCAGGGAACAAGCAGGAGGAGAGACCAGAGTGAACACAGTTGTTGATTTATGTGTGTGTGATACTGCTCCTGCACTGCCCAATCAGTGGGCTGCAGGTGACACCACTGGTATACCTTACCTAAAAAGTACTTGGGAAAGTGGCGTCACCCTTTTAGATGTGATGTTTGGCAAAATGTATATGAATCACAAAGTGTCTGAGTTCACTGTAATACAGGAAAAGCTGCATACATCATAGATTGTGCTTCATTTTAATAAATGTATTTCTTTATTACATAGGGAAGATGAGCCTCCAGAATCTGGAAACCGTCATTGAAAAAACAGGTATGGTCACTTGTTTTTGTTTTTTCTCCTCTTCACCTTCTCCCTACATATGAGGGGCAGGTGTATGGGAATTACCAAATACCAAATATATTAGCTTATACCTAAGCAGTGTAGGAGACTACATAGGTAGTCACCTGGACAGCTAATGCCATGTACACATGATTGGACTTTTTGCCAGACAATTCGATCGTGTGTGGGCTTCATCAGACCTTTGCTGTCTAAGAATCAGACGGACTTTACAGTTAGAACATGTTTCAAATCTTTCTGACGGACTCGAGTCCGGTCGAAAAATCCGTTCGTCTGTATGCTAGTCCGATGGGTGAAAACCGACACTAGGGCAGCTATTGGCTACTGGCTATGAGCTTCCTTATTCTAGTCCAGTCGTACGTCATCATGTTCGAATCCGTCAGACTTTGGTGTGATTATGTGTGGCCAAGTCCGTTCGTATGGAAAGTCCGTCAGAACTCCACTGAGCCCCCCTCCTCCCCCGTCATACACAGATGATGAAAGGTCTTTCTGGGAGATATGCTGATCACCCGTCCAGCACACTGGATGGAGCCCAGGCCAACATGGATGAGTGCGTGGCCTGCAGCTTGGTCATGGTGAGTGAGAGGACCCCATCCCCCACACACCATTACTTACCCCCTCCATTTCCCCCTGGGGGCAAGGGCCCCTTCTAACGTGGGGACAGGGACTCCCATCTCCCCTGGGGACAGGGACCCCTTCTCACCTGGGGGCAGTAACTTCATCTGCCCTGGAGAAAAGGACCTCATCTCTTCTGAGGACGGGGGCCCCATCCTACCTAGGGACAGTCCCCCAATGGGGCACCTAAAAATAAAAAAAAAAACAAATAAAAAAAAACCCACTGATGCCAGTGGTGGAACTACAGGGCTCACAAAGGTCATACCTGTGACCACGCCCTGGAGTTCCACTGCCGGACTCGGAGGAAAGGGCCCTGGCTGGGGTTCAGGGAGGCCCTTCATGGTTTCTTGCATCGGGGCCCTGAAGGTTCTAGTTACGCCACTGGATAGAAGTCATTTTGTAATGGTAAACTGATTTAATTAAAAATTGAAATAAAAATGTAAGATGATTTTCAGTAATACCGTATATACTCGAGTATAAGCCGAGATTTTCAGCCTCTTTTTTGAGGCTGAAAGTGCCCCCCTCGGCTTATACTCGAGTCATCGCTGTCTGTCTGCCCGATCAGCGTGTCGAGCAGACAGACAGCGGCCATTCTAGGATTCAAAGGCCGCGCCTCCGTCGGTGATAGGCGGAACACTGAATTTCCCAGCAGTGTGTGTTCCGCCTATCACGGACATCCTCTCATCCTCGTCCGTAGTATGAGGATGAGCGGACGTCCATGATAGGCGGACCACTGACTGCTGGGAAATTGAGTGTTCCGCCTATCACGGACATCCGATAGGCGGAACACTCAATTTCCCAGCAGTCAGTGGGAAATTGAGTGTTCCGCCTATCACCGACGGAGGCGCGGCTTTTGAATCCTAGAATGGCCGCCGACGAAGAGCTGAAGGACGGAGGCTCGGCTCGGGACGGGCCGGGACGGGACGCAGGCTGGACGGGACGCAGGCTGGACGGGACGCAGGCTGGACGGGACGCAGGCTGGACGGACACAGGCTGGACGGACACAGGCAGGCTGGACACAGGTAGGCTGCACGGACACACACACACACACACACACACACACACACACACACACACACACACACACACACACACGGATGGATGGACACACACACACACGGATGCATGGACACACACACACACACACACACACACACACACACGGATGCATGGACACACACACACTCACACGGATGCATGGACACACACACACACACACACACACACGGATGCATGGACACACACACACACACACGGATGCATGGACACACACAGGGATGGATGGACCCACAGGGATGGACGGACACACAGGGATGGACAGGCATGTCTCACCCTCGGCTTATACACGAGTCAATAATTTTTTCCAGTTTTTTGGGGGTAAATTGGGGGCCTCGGCTTATATTCGGGTCGGCCTATACTCGAGTATATACGGTAAATGAAAACTAAAATGTATTGGTGTTATTCTTTATTTGTATAAAACACTACCATACAAGAAAGCTAACAGTAGGCAACATTATCCCTTTCATGACTAAGCCTATGTTTGACATGTGGTGTTTACAAGGTAAAATCCATATTTTTGCTAGAAAATTACTTGGAACCCCCAAACACTATATATATTTTTTTAGCAGAGACTCTAGAGAATAAAACGGCGATTGTTGCAATATTTTATGTTACACGGTATTTGCGTAGCGGTGTTTTAAATGCAACTTTTTGGGGAAAAGGGACACTTTCATGAGTTTTTAAAAAACGAAAACAGTAAAATTAGCCCAATTTTTGTGCATAATGTGAAAGATAATGTTATGCTGAGTAAATAGATACCAAACATGTCATTTTTCCGGTTACCAGGTTAGAGTTACAGAGGAGGTCTAGTGCTAGAATTATTGTTTTCGCTCTGACGATCGCGGCGATACCTCACATGTGTGATTTGAACACCGTTTACATATGTGGGCGCGACTTCAATATGCGTTTTCTTTGCTGCGTGAGCTTGCGGGGACGGGGGGGACACTTTAAAAAAAAAAATTCTTATTTATTTTATTTATTTTAAAATTAATAAATTGTTTAAAAAAAATAAAAATGTAATCACTATGCTCAAAAGTGGGTTTTCCCAATGGACATATAATCAGATACACCATTTTCTGACTTCCAAGCCCCACTCCCTAGCTGGAGTTCGAACCTTAACCTCCTTTGAACAAACATGTACACTGATCGAACCACAAAGACACCTCATCTCCTTTTCGTATAATATACTGTTCCCACAACAGACCAGCAATGAATGTTGGTCTACCAAAGCCTGGAATAGAGACCTGCCATCACCCTTAAATCCCAAGGATTGGGAAGATACATATTCTGTCATACATAAAGGCTCCCGAAATGTCTGTGTTCAGGAGAATGCATTTAAATTATTATCCAGGTGGTACAATACACCTCTAAAACTGCATCGTATCTTCCCATCTGTCTCCCCGCAATGTTGGAGATGTCAGGCCAGTCTTGGCACCCTGGAACATATTTGGTGGTCATGTCCCATCGTCCAGCCATTTTGGCAAGAAGTCCATAGAATCACCCAGAAATTTTCTACCCGCCCAATACAGTTTTCCCCTGCTCAACTTCTTTTTCATGTCTCCACACAATCCAAAAAAGCCTACATGGGATCCCTAACCATGCATATGATCATGGCGGCGAATATGTGCATCCCAGCCAACTGGAAATCCAAACATCCCCCCTCTTTACTGGAGTGGTTCAATCGCATTAACAAAACAGCTGAGATGGAGAACCTGATACATCAAGCCAATGATACCCCTTCTACATTCACATGCATATGGTCGAGTTGGTTGCTTTTCAGTACATCCCCAGAATATCTTTCACTGCTCCCCTAAAGCACTAAATATGTCAGTGATCTGAGAAAATGACTGGCTGGACCAGTTCCCCTTCCTTTAACGAACATCCCTTAGTGCATTACGCACTAGTTCTCTACACTGGAGATTACCACTTACTGTACTTCTCTGAATTCATCTGCACATACCATTGCCACACCAACATACTATTGCCAACAATTGCATCTATCTACTAAGAGATAATGACTCTGTATTGGATTTTGTCTCTTTCAAATAAGCACAGTGCCTGTTCTGCTCACTTAACATCTTATAAATCACAGTTAGGCACTGTACTTACGACTATAACACTGTACCTATCAGGTAACCTCATTTTATACTATTATAAGCGTACAAATGTTTACTCTCCGGTTCTTCTTATGTTAACTGTTGCATCTACTATTTGAGGCATTGTAACATTTTTTTCTTTTTGCTCTGTACCCTAACGTTTGACTTTACTGTTTTTGTTATACACTAAACTTCAATAAAATGTCTTTAAACAAAAATGTAATCACTTTTATTGCTGTCACAAGGAATGTAAACATCCCTTGTGACAGTAATAGGTGGTGACAGGTACTCTTTATGGAGGGATCGGGGGTCTAAAAGACCCCCGATCCCTCCTTTACACTTCACAGTATTCAAATCGCCGTTTTCAGCGATTCTGAATACTGTATATATTTTTAAATGCGGCGCCATTGTCAGCCGAGTCATGACGTCGCTTCCGTGTTTACGTCAAGGAGACTGGAATGAAGCCCCTTACGGCTTCATTCCAGTCCCTCCCTAGCTGCCAGAGGGGGGGGGGGACGTCCCACATAACAGCTGAGCGGCTTTTAGCCACATCGGTTTTTATGGCTGGAAAGCCAATCGGCCGCTCTAAAAAACTGTACCGGGATGATGCCTGCAGGTGCAGGCATCATCCCGGTATAACCCCCGGAAGCCGAGTACGCACATCTGCGTACGCTCGGCGGCAAGGGGTTATAAAACTGCCATATAAAACAGAATCATCACAGGGCAGATAGCATCAGTGAAGATGACAATCCTTCCAAAATTACTATACCTCTTCCAAACCCTGCCCATCCCAGTGCCCTACGGACACTTAAGAAAACTTCAGACTGACTTATTCCAATTTACCTGGAACTATAAAAGACACAGAATCCCACGCTTGGTGTTACAGGCGTCGCGAACAGACAGCGGCCTAGCCTACCCCAATCTTATCAAGTACTATCAGGCAGCCCAACTGCGGGCAATAGCCTCTTGGTTCACCCTAAACTCATATAACAAATGTACTGAAATAGAAAAATTATGGCTAGCTCCGGTACACCCTAACAACTTACTGTGGAATGCAAACCCAGCTTAGACGGATGTGGCGAAAACTATCACAACGTCACAAGTTGTCCTCAGACAGATCGCTCCTGACCTCATTTGCCTGCAACCCCAAGGTGCCAGATAGTTTAACCCACCGAATGTCTTTTCCTTGGACCTCGAGGAATCTCTTCCACTACGGGACTCTAGTGGATCCCCGGACCCACAGGCTGCGCTCATTTGCAGATCTACAAGCGAAATTTGACCTACCGCGCCAAGAGTTCTATGGCTACCTCCAAATCCACCATTATGCCTTGACATTTTCACCGAACCTACAATTTTCCCCCCCAACCCCATTCGAAAATCTTATCCTAGCGGGCTCCGCCCAGAGGGGGTTGATTTCAGATATATATAAAATATTGAATGCAAGACCTATAGAAATGATGGACAAACATGCCTATATGCTTAAGTGGGAAAAGGCACTGGCGGAGGAGATACCCATGGAACAGTGGAGGGTCATTTGGACACAAGCGGCGAAAAGCTTGCTCTGCACACTCTATAAAGAAAACGCATACAAAATCCTATACTTCTGGTATATGACTCCAGATGTACTCCACACCATTTATCCTACTAGTTCAGACCGCTGCTGGTGCTGCTTGGGGGGCCAGGAGAACCCTTTTACACATATACTGGGATTGCCCACAGATCGCCACCTTCTGGAACTCGGTCCAGAACGTATTTTCAATTTAAAGGTCCAGTCCATCCAAAAGCTTTAATTATATGTAGCGCTGGCTCCTGATGAGCAGGCGCTATGTTTTTTTTTTTCTAAAATTAATTTGCCTGAAACCACAGTTGGGTTTCAGGACTATTCTCTAAATTTCTGGTTCCAGTACCAATCCAGCTGGGTTGCACTGGTTTCCCCTTGGCCGCAGGTGTTGCTGTCACCGCTAGCAAGAGTAGGAACGCAGTTTAGTTGGGTGTATTGAATGCCACCGTTCTCTCCAAACCAGCCCAGTGGGAGTGTTCTCCTGCTGTGCATTCTGGGGGTGGTATTTAAGGTACCTACACCACAAGGTTCGGGGTTCCATCTTTGATTTTCTGTCTGTTTGCTTCTGGTGGTCCTCCTGACCCAGCCCTTGGCCCTCCTGGCCTGGGGCGCAGAACCATGCATTCCGAGTCTCAGGCCGGCTGGCCCGAGGCAACGAAACTGCAGGGACAGGCCCGATTGGATTTTGGCCCTATTGATCCAAGGGTGGTCCGGTGCCGTCTCATCTGAAGGGAGAGGCCCAGCAACTGAAGAACCCCAGGAGAGGACACTTCAGGAGAAGGCCGTGCGCAACGCTGACTTCTCTGAAGGAGCCTGGAGGCTTAGTTGAAGGACACAACCTGCATCTACACTCATACGGTATCGCTGGATCGGCTGAGAGAACCTGGTACCGTATGATAGCTCTTTAACTTTATCTATGTCCCTCAGTAACGCTCAACTGTACAGTGCCTTGCGAAAGTATTCACCCCCCCTTGAACTTTTCAACCTTTTGCCACAGGCTTCAAACATAAAGATATAAAATTTTAATTTTTTGTGAAGAATCACCAACAAGTGGGACACAATTGTGAAGTGGAACGAAATCTATTGGATATTTTAAACTTTTTTAGCAAATAAAAAACTGAAAAGTGGTGCATGCTAAATTATTCTGCCCCTTTACTTTCAGTGCAGCAAACTCAATCCAGAAGTTCAGCGAGGATCTCTGAATGATCCAGTGTTGTCCTAAATGACTGATGGTGATAAATAGAATCCACCTGTGTGTAATCAAGTCTCTGTATAAATGCACCTGCTCTGTGATAGTCTCAGGGTTCTGTTGAAAGCGCAGAGAGCATCATGAAGACCAAGGAACACACCAGGCAGGTCTGTAATACTGTTGTGGAGAAGTTTAAAGCCGGATTTGGATACAAAAAGGTTTCCCAAGCTTTAAACATCCCAAGGAGCACTGTGCAAGCGATCATTTTGAAATGGAAGGAGTATCAGACCACTGCAAATCTACCAAGACCTGGCCGTCCCTCTAAACTTTCAGCTTAGACAAGGAGAAGACTGGTCAGAGATGCAGCCAAGAGGCCCATGATCCCTCTGGATGAACTGCAGACAACTACAGCTGAGGTGGGAGAGTCTGTCCATAGGACAACAATCAGTCGTACACTGCACAAATCTGGCCTTTATGGAAGAGTGGCAAGAAGAAAGCCATAAAAAGTCTCGTCTAAAGTTTGCCACAAGCCACCTGGGAGACACACCAAACATGTGGAAGAAGGTGCTCTGGTCAGATGAAACCAAAATCGAACTTTTTGCCCACAATGCAAAACGATATGTTTGGCGTAAAAGCAACACAGCTCATCACCCTCAACACACCATCCCCACTGTCAAACATGATGGTGGCAGCATCATGGTTTGGGCCTGCTTTTCTTCAGCAGGGACAGGGAAGATGGTTAAAATTGAGGGGAAGATGGATGCAGCCAAATACAGGACCATTCTGGATGAAAACCTGTTGGAGTCTGCAAAAGACCTGAAACTGGGACAGAGATTTATTTTCCAACAAGACAATGATCCCAAACATACAGCAAAATCTACAAAGGAATGGTTCACAAATAAACGTATCCAGGTGTTAGAATGGCCAAGTCAAAGTCCAGACCTGAATCCAATCGAGAATCTGTGGAAAGAGCTGAAAACTGCTGTTCACAAACGCTCTGAGCTCGAGCTGTTTTGCAAGGAAGAATGGGCAAGAATTTCAGTCTCTCGATGTGCAAAACTGATAGAGACATACCCCAAGCAACTTTCAGCTGTAATCGCAGCAAAAGGTGGCTCTACAAGTATTAACGCAAGGGGGCCAAATAATTTTGCACACCCCACTTTTCATTTTTTTATTAACTAAAAAAGTTTCAAAAATCCAATAGATTTCGTTCCACTTCACAATTGTGTCCCACTTGTTGGTGATTCTTCACAAAAAATAAAAATGTTATATCTTTATGTTTGAAGCCTGAAATGTGGCAAAAGGTTGAAAAGTTTAAGGGGGGCGAATACTTTCACAAGGCACTGTACATCACAAGTCTGTGGCAGAGACTTTGTCAAGCACCCTACCGACTATGCCTAGTGAGAGGAGGTCTATCCGGGGGTTGTAAAATCCAGTTGTGAAATGGTCTTTATTCTCTGGATTTACTACAAGGACTTCCTTTAATATTTGCAACCTATGTACCTGAACTTACTCCTAACCCTCTACCCTCTATTGAAACACTCTGTTTCTATTACAAATAAATAACCCAAAAGAAGATCCAGTGTCAGTTTCCACATTCTTTGGACCATCTACCACGGGAATCCCTAGACGGCAAAGCAAACAAGGAAGTAACGGTAAGCCCAATAAAACCAGCAGCTCCTTCGGGGGTCAGTGCTACATATACATGAATCTTGTGGATCTGAGTGATAAGATTTCCCAATTTTCCTGTTGTTGGATGCAGGAAATGGTTTAATAATGGTGATCTGCACAGAAGAGTAGTGGAAAAGTGGCTTAAGAATAAGAAGAAAGAAAGATAGGGGATGGATTTAAAAAAAGCTAAATGCTTAATTTAGGTTATAATAGCTGGTATAGAAAGAGGCAAGTGCATGGAAGATAAAAGTCAACAACAACTGGTTGCTCATTTTGTGGAAGTTTAGGGAGAATATTTAGCTAAAAGAGGTCTAAGAAAATGATTTGTTCCTCTGGTATATTGACAGCTGAGTGTGTAAAGTAGCGGCCACGGCTCTTTGCCCATATGCTCGGCTGTGTCCAATCACATGTAAACAAGGATGTGCCGTTTACCGGCTCTCCTCGCCTCACACTGGTACAGTTTTAGTTTTTTTAGCAAAAAATAAAAAACCCAGCGGTCATTAAATACCACCAAAAGAAAGCTCTATTTCTGTGAAGAAAATTATTAAAAATGTATTTGGGTACAGTGTTGCATGACTGCGCAATTGTCATTCAAAAATACAACATCGCTGAAAGCTGAAAAATGGCCTGGGCAGGGAGGGGATAAAAGTGCCCAGTACAGGAAGATATACAATAACAATTTTGGTGCAAATTTTTAGATTTCTTACAACTTTCAAAGCATAAAAAAGTAATCTGTCCCAAATGTGGAAACAATATTACTATTAATTAAACACTAGTTATTTTTATCTCCATTGTTGTTTCAAATTCAGTTAAATTGTCAGTTAAAGCGATGCAGTGCCAAATTGTAAAAAGTGCTCTGGTCAGGAAGGAGGTAAAATCTTCCGGGGCTGAAGTCGTTAATTCAACATGGTTGAACTGACATCCACAGATTTATCACATTTGTGCACAATGATTATACATCACCCTGTCCATATTGATTTTTCTATCTCAGCCTCTTGTTCAATCACAACTACAATATACAAATCTTGGAAACTTCTAGGAACAGAACCAATTCCTCCTATATTAAGGAAAAATGTAAAAATCATTAGTGTTGTATTCTAGAATATTACACTTCATGTGGTGGAGATTTTGAAATCCATAATTATATGAAGGAGTTCCAAGGGAACCATTGCAAGGGCTCTAATTGAATTGCCATGCCCCATCGAATGTGTATATATATGTGTGTGTGTGTGTGTGTATATGTGTGTATATATATATGTGCAATGTTTATGTGTGTGTATGTAGGTAGAGGTTTTTACTGGAAGACATATATATATATAATATGGTTTGTGATATCATGATAAATTACCTTTTAGAAATACAATTTCTCCTATCTCATGGGAACCATTGAATGTCCCCAGGTGTTAATTGAATTCCCTTTTGTTTTACCAATCGTCTTTGCAGACATCAGGGCTCCAACTCTCCAGGGGTCGTTGATGTGCAAATAACGGAACTGTTTGGGCTAGGGGATCAAATGAAATTGTTCATTAATTCATAGACTGGCACCAGAATTTTAAGACCTGAAGCATGGACATTTTAGGAGACTTCAGAAGTAGCCAATAAGAAGGTCATGCAACTCGGAACCAATGAATGTGTTCCATCCGTTTAATTGGTGGAGAATGCATATAAAATAGGGGGAGAGCTAGCTGGTCTGTCTGTCCAGCTCCAGACCATTGAGATGACAAAATGTCTGTGTAAATGATACTAGTATCTTTCTTTACTATTTTTCCCTAACCATTTCTAGTCTAGGAATTGTCTTATAATATTGACAGACTGTGTATTTCAATGTAACCATATTTAAGTTTGGCCTAAATTATTTTGATAGCCTGACAACACTGTACTTGTAACACCACTTGAAATATTTGATCATTTCTAATTATTTTAACTTTTCTGTATGAATAAATGTAATTGTTTATCTTTTCCCACCGCTATCGTTCATTTTTATTCTTATATAGACAAAGGTTTAATCACTTATTTTTGTATCGTTAATCATTTAAGTGAGATATAAACTTTGCCAACACATTCATTACAATTACCAATAAAAAACGTTACAAGTAGATACACATGTTCATCTCCAGTGTGATCATTCGCTATTGTTCCACTATTGTGTTGACATGAATTGTGCTGATAGGGACAAAAAGCAGTTTTACAGAGGGATGAGTTCATTGCTATCAGGGCTGGCGTCACCATTAGGTGGGAGAGCACCTAGAGCACCGGGATGAAGGAAGCGGTAAGCGGTAAAATCCTTTGCCGATACAGTGACCCTGCACTGCTCGCTGCTATCACACACCCCACTGCACCAAGCAGATTGGAGCTCTATTGCAGGATGTGGGGTGATGAGCCAGGTGGGGATGAGGATAAACAAGAGCCGGCAGAGCAGGGGGCAGAGTCTGTGTGGCCAGCTGCTGGAGGTGCGTCTTCTTCCCCAGGCACCATGACCGTACAGTATGAAGATCGAGAGTGGCTATTCTCCTCTAGCTCCGGCGCTCCACAGCCTCTGGCATCCTATCACAGTGACACAGTGAGAGTGGGGAAAGCTAGCTTGTGCAGGAGTCAGGCTGTGTCTTGTCTCCACTGTCCTCCTAACCTCTCCCTCACTCAGCTGCTTGTCTAATCCGATACTCCGCCTCTCATTTGTGCTCGCCCAGCCCCGCGCACACTCCAGCCACATGCATGCCATGCACTGTACTGTGCTGTGAGAGTTGGGCAGCTGGGTGGCACTTTTCAAACAATAGCTGCCACTGAGGGAGACCAGCCTGAATGGGAGAGCTTAATTGGTGAGTGAGACCCCCAGTATAACCCCCCTTTGTGCTTTGCACCTTCTTCCCTCCTCCCCCTCTCTTCCTCCTTCTCACCTTCCTCCCTCTCCCCCCCCCCCCACCCCAGGGGTCCTAGCCTGTCTGTATAACGTCCTAACCTATCTGTATACCATCCTAACCTGTCTGTATACCGTCCTAGCCTCCCTGTATATCACCCTAGCCTGTCTGTATACCGTCCTAGCCTGTCTGTATACCGTCCTAGCCTGCCTGGATACCATCCTAGCCTGTGTGTATACTGTCCTAGCCTGTGTGTATACTGTCCTAGCCTGTGTGTATACTGTCCAAGCCTGTCTGTATACCATCCTAGCCTGTCTGTATACTATCCTAGCCTGTTCATATACCTGCGGACCGTGGCTGGCGTGAGGAACGAGCTGGTGCTGCCACTATTTGTCTTCAGGCCAGGTCCAGAAGTGCAGGTGAGGGCAGCAAAAACTCATGGAGAGGCACTGCAAACATCTCCCCCGCCACCTTCACCGTATACATGGGCATGGCAAAGGGGGTGGAGTCAGGGGCATCAAAATTAGGTTTCAAAAATCCTTTCACCAGCCCTGATTTCTTTGCTGCTTCTCCTTTCACTACCCAGTCACAGGCTGTGGAGGGTCCAAGATGAGAAGTTGGTTAAATGATTTTGGCCATCAAGCTGAGGACATCTAGGGACAGAAAAAAGTAGCGTGGGGGAAATCTTTGGATAGAATGTGAATTTTGTAGCAAAGGCTAGTTGTCTTATTTTATTTTTAAGAGACATTTATTTTGATCTTGTTTCACAACAATACACACCTAATAATGTACAACAAAACATACAAGTATACTCATTCTCAGTAAATAAAGGTTAATATTAATAGAAAGGGGGCAATTTTATCAACTCAATTTTAAAACAAAATCCTGCTTTAAATTGCATTGGCAGTTTTCTGTAATGTCTTTAATCTGTCTGTCTGTAAATTATCCATATGTCCCTATTTAGGACCCACTGCATTACACTTGGCAGCTCAGTGTGGCTCACTTGAAGTTCTATCCTGCCTGCTGGCATTAAATTCAGATTACAAGTTATGTGACAAACGAGGCTGGATGGCTATACATGTTGCTGCATTCTTTGGCACAATTCCTTGTATCAGAGCGTTATACAGGAAAGACCCGGATCTTCTAGAGGCAGAAACTACAGCTGAGTGAGTACATGCAACCAACTATATACTGTATTTGGTCTAATTACACCAATAAAAATGCTGGCATTGTAGCTGTGTATTCTTTGATTAAATTGACGTAAAATGATCTTCAGTTAAACCTAAAATTGTTTAAGGCGTCGTACAATTGTCCTTATAGCACAGAGCTCCCAGGTTTTACTTGGACCAGAAGCTACAGGTAAATAGAACCTACATCAGTTACCTGTTGATTAAATTTGGTATCTTTGAGATCAATTAAATATGAAACAATGTAAATAAGACAGGAATAGGGTAGGGGGACTTGGCTTTTTATAGTGGGGCCGTAAAGTCTGTGTGTACCTCCATGTTAAGCAAATAGGGAATTTCCCCTGTATAGTGAATGTAAAATATTTGTTTCAATACACAAATGTGGTGAAAAGCAAACCTGCGAAAACAGATGCTAAAATCTTATTATAATGCTATTATAATGCTTGTATGCTAAGTTTGGCCATACTCGACCTAGTATTCACTTGTAGAGAGTGAGTGATTACAACACTGACCATCATATAGGGTAGAATTTGATCTGTGCTGTTTACAAAGCTGGACTTCAGAACGTCAAACATTTATCTGCAAACAGTCTTATTGTACAATCGTGTGTTTTGTAGGAAAATGTATCTGTTTTGGCTTAGGATAATTTAAAAACATTTCTTAGTAAGAAGGTATGTTTAGCTGGATTTTAGCACTGCTGTAAAAACATGTGGCGGCCCACCCATTAGGGGTGCACGAGCACCGCCCCCCATCCATGCATCTGGTCCCCTGACCTACATACAGGGCGCCACACTATGGATTCCAATCGGGGTGGGTGTTTTATTGAAGCACGTGATTAGAGCCAGAGGCTCTAATAGGCTTCAAAAAAGGGTGGGCTCAGGGAGCACAGCACTGTGCCCCAATCCCACCCAGTTGTGTGTCAACAGAGAATAAATATTCGCTATTTTCACACTAAATCTCCTCCCCGTCAATCAGGAAGTGGGTCGTGAGACCCGTTTCCCGATTGGCCAAAACGTCAGATGATCCTATTGTACACCTAGCACCTAGGAGGAAGAGAGAGGAGACGCACTGCAACTTGCAGGGCAGAACCTGCCATGCTGGAGGAGAGGACACCGGAGCTGCTGCCCACCACCTAGATAGTGTAAGTGCCGGACCGACCGGCAGACAGTGGGTGGGGGGAAGGGGATATTAGTGATTGTTTGCAACTCCCCAAAAATAAAAAACCCACCAGCTGCCACTGGTTTGGATATTGTCTGAAAGTGTGAAGTAGTATGGACTGTCTTTGTCTGTAACCGTGGAGCAGTGGTAACAGTCTCTGTAACCGACATTAAAGTGATTGTAAACCCACTTCACAAAAAAAAAACCTACAAGACAAAAGGCATAATGAGCTAGTATGCATAGCATACTAGCTCATTATGAAATACTCACCTTAGATCGAAGCCCCCGCAGCAGTCCCTGTACACTGGTCTGGCCGGTGACATAGCTCCCGAAGTTATTTCCGGGTATCGTGGGCTCCAGCATTGTGATTGGCCGGAGCTGTGATGACGTCACTCCCGCACGTGTGCGCGGGAGCCGCCAGTAGCGACATGTCAGCTGAAGCAACGTCACAAACGAGCTGTTGCTTCAGTGCACATCGGCACATGCTGACACAGGGTATATCTCCTTAACTGTCCAGGTTTAGGAGATATCCAGGGTTGCTACTGGTAAGCCTTATTATACTACTGGTAAGCCTTACAACCACTTTAACATGTTAAAGCTCTAAGCCCCATACCATTCGGCTGGCTTCTGTTTGACGTGCATGACGGAAAACCAGCAACCGACCGACTCTCCAATGGCAGAGAGCACTGATCGGAGTGTTCTGGTGTGGGGGGGGGGGGGGGGGGGAAGCGTATACCTGACTGGATATAATTGAATGTGTTTGTTTTTTTTAGGCAGACATCTACATTACATACATAACTGTTGACATATTTTGTAGATTGGACAGTTCAAATCTGAAACCCTAGCGTTGACAGTAAAACATTGCTAGTTTTAGCGGCGATTTACTGTTGTTTTAGCGGCATGCTTTTAACCCCCGCTAGCGGCCAAATGATGGGTTAAATGCACCTGTGTAGCTTCGGCAGTGGTGTCCATTCATTGCAGTATGCAGGAGCAGTGGAGGAGCGGTGTATACACAACGCTCCTTCACCGCTGCAGAGATGCTGCTTGCAGGACTTTTTTTAACATCCTGCCAGCGCAGCACCCAAGTGTGAAAGTACACCGGCTTTCATACTGGGACTGCAGGGGAGGCATTTTACAGGTGCTATTTTTAGCTCAAACGCGCCTGAAAAACGCCTCAGTGTGAAAGGGGTCTTAACGTTGCAGTCAGGGGCATATCATGAGATCAGTAGGCCCTTGTGCAAGACCAAAAGTGGGCCCTAAACATTGATAAATAAATGCAGCGTGCATAGCTCAGCACAGTGAAAAGTGGGTAGTATGTGCAGGAAGGGAAGTGTGGAGTGTACAGGGGTGGGTAGTATGTGCAGGAAGGGGAGTGCGGAGTGTACGGCGGTGGGTAGTATGTGCAGAAAAGGGGAGTGCGGAGTGTACGGCAGTGGGAAGTATGTGCATTAGAGGAGTGTGGAGTGTATGGCAGAGTGTAGTATGTGCAGGAGAGGAGTATGGGGTGTATGGTGGTGGGTATTATGTGCAGAAGTGTGGAGTGTACAGCAGTGGGTAGTATGTGCAGGTAAAGAGTGCGGAGTGTAAGCCAGTGGGTAATATGTGCAGGGAGAGGAGTGTGGGGTGTATGGCAGTGGGTAGTATGTTCATGAGAAGAGTGTGGAGTGTATGGCAGTGGGTAGTATGTGCAGGAGAGGAGTATGGGGTGTATGGCGGTGGCTAGTATGTGCAGGAGAGGAGTATGGGGTGTATGGCGGTGGCTAGTATGTGCAGGAGAGGAGTATGGGGTGTATGGCGGTGGGTAGTATGTGCAGGTGAAGAGTGTGGAGTGTACGGTGGTGGGTAGTATGTGCAGGTGAAGAGTGCGGAGTGTACGGTGGTGGGTAGTATGTGCAGGTGAAGAGTGCAGAGTGTAAGGCGGTGGGTAGTATGTGCAGGGAAAGGAGTGCATAGTGTATGGCAGTGGGTCATATGTGCAGAAGCGGAGTATGGAGTGTATGGCGGCAACTAGTATGTGCAGGAGAGGAGTGCAGGAGAAGAGTGCAGAGTGTATGGTGGTGGGTATTATGTGCAGGTGAGGAGTGTGGAGTGTATAGCAGTGGGTAGTATGTGCAGGATGATGTCAGCAGGGCAGTGGACAGTGTCAGTAGTTCTTTATTTTTTTTACATTTTAACTTTTTTATAATTTTTTTTAGGGTTGCACCAGTATCTGTGATGATACTAAGCATTTGCACGCGTATCGGTACTCATGCAAATGCTTTGATACCTGAAACCAATACTTGCAGGCTCTGTTTTTTCATCTGTCAGCAGGATTTCTCCACTGACAGCTGCAATGTAAAAAAAAAGCCGGTTGTTAAGGAGCGGGGCCGCCGCATCCTTTACAACAATGACTCATTCAACTGTCAGTGGGGTTCCCCTATTAGCAGCTAAAGTGCAAAGTCCTGGCAATTGGAGCTGTTAAAAAAAAAAAAAGGCAGTGGGCAATATTTATCAACAACATTGCTCAGCCACTGAAACAGATAAAAGAAACATTGTTTGTTTCTTTTTGTTTATACATCTAAAGATCAAAGGGTTGAACTTTGGTCTGCAGATGCAGATGGTTAGTTTAACCACTTCAGCCCCGGAAGGCTTTACCCACTTCTAGACCAGGCCAAATTTCGCGATACGGCACTGAGTTACTTTAATTGACAATTGTGTGGTTGTGCGACGCTGTACCCAAATAAAATTTATGTCCTTTTTTTCCCACAAATAGAGCTTTCTTTTGGTGGTAAAAAAAATAGTGACAATTTTGAAAAAAAAAAAAACAATATTTTTTACTTTCTGCTATAAAACATATCCAATAAAAACTGAAAAAAGTTTCTTTCAAGTTTCTTCATCAATTTAGGCCAATATGTATTCTGCTACATATTTTTGGTAAAAAAAAAATCCCAATAAGCGCATATGCCTCTACAAACTATGGGATCATTTTATGGAATTTTTATTTTTTTTACTAGTAATGGCTGCGATCAGTGATTTTTAGCAGGATTGCAACATGGGGGTGGACAAATCGGACACCTAACTGACATTTTTGACACGTTTTTGGGAACCAGTGACACTAATACAGTGATCAGTGCTAAAAATATGCATTGTTACTGTGCTAATGACACTGGCAGGGAAGGGATTAACATCAATAGTGCTCAAAGGGTTAAGTGTGTCCCTAGGGGATGCTTTCTAACTGTGTAGGCGATAAACTGACTGGGAGAACACAGAGATCCGTGTTCCTGCTTAGCAGGAACACAAGATCACTGTGTACCTCCCTGTCAGAACAGCGATCTGCCTTGTTTACATAGGCAGATCACCGTTCTGTCTCTCTCTCTCTCTCTCACGGATCTGCTGATTGCCTCCTACTCTGACCTCTCACACACACCCCACAGGTATGTCGTTTTGCGCAATAGAGCCACTTTGCCACAGTATATCTGCAGTGGGCAGTCTTTAATAGTTAAAGCGACCTGTCGAGAAAAAAAAAAGATTCGATTTTTTTATCAAATTGCTCCTCTGTTTTAACCCCTTGTTAACCCTTAATTTACTCTAATCAGCCTTATTAACTCCTTATTCTCCTTTTCCATTTAATTATTATTTTCCTGCTGATTTATGTTTTTTTGTGCATTTCTATTTTATAAACTACACATTGAAAAAAGCACAGAAGAAAAAATGTATTTAATTTGTTAATAACTTTTCAGTGCTTTGTACCATTGCTGACAGCTGAAGTGTAAACAAAAAAGTTGCCGTAGGTATCGATAATTGGTATCGGTGAGTACTAAAAAAAAGACTATCGGGACTCGTACTCGTTGTAAAGAGAATGGAATCGTGCATTCTTAATTCTTTTACAATTAAATATTTTATTATGTATTGCATTTCTTTTTTTTTTAGCAATGTTGGAGGGCTTTGGTGAGATATCAGGGGTCTTTTGAGAGAGAGAAAGGGACTGAGGACACAGATTCCCCAGTCCCTTTCTGTGCAGCCTCAGCTGCAGTGAAGATGAATGAACAGAGACAGATGCTCCTGTTCATTCATAAACTGAAGCATTGCAAACAAAGTTTATGATGTGTCAGTTATGAATGGACAGAGTCAGTGATCACTGATTTTGTTCAACCAGAAAAGTAAGGGCTGGTAAATTACATATTTACAGGCCCCTTCCTCCCCGCAGCAACTGGCGCGAGAAGAGAGGAGGGAAGTCGGCAGTGCTGCGCGGGGTAAGGAGGGGGGGGCAGGGGGCCAGAGGAGATCGGTGCCTGTAACTGCTCCCACCACCACACTGATCATCCCCGACTGTCAGCCATGGAGGAATCAGCCATGAGTGAAGTGTGCGTCAGAGCATAGTGGGCCCCCATGTTCATGAACACCCTGTACCCATGAATGACAAACCACTGGCTGCAGTGCCTTGTCTTATGCAACATTCTCACTGATATAAACCTGCACACTTTTCTAGCTCAAGATGCAATTTTTTTGTCTTGTAGAATTATTACCAACAACCGTCTAGGCTTACATTTGAGTATTTGCTGTTTTACAGGTACAAGACTACTGTATTGCTGCTCACTGCAATATCTGGAACCCTTGATGCCCTCCAATATCTTCTATCATTAGGGGCAAACTGGAAAAAAATGGACAGCATGAAAAACAACATAATCCATTTAGCTGTGCTTTACTTTCATACGCACATACTGAAATACATAATAGAACTAAATATTCCAGAACTCAATGTATGGCAGCATCTTGTAGGTAAGGATAATCACATATTTTGAATACTGCTATTAAATTAAATTCTTTGACTCATTTGTACCGGTTGTATTGCTACTATATTACTCTAGCATTCAAAACCCAGTGTTCTGCATCAATATTAGGAGTAGAAAGCAAAAAAGGCTAAAATGCTATCAAGATTTTTTTTATTTAATAGCATACATACCAATGTAATAAACAACTTAACCCAGTGTTTCGTAAACTTTTTTCCGTCAAGGCAACCTTTAAAAATATGCACAGTCTTGGGGCACATGGGTGTACTTAGGTGTATACCTGTGCAAGGGGTGCATTCTGTGTGACAAAGAAGTAAGGGGTTAGGAGTGCATAAGTCGCAGAGTGCAGGGCTCAGGAGTGGTTTTCACACAAAATACAAAATGCTATTGCACAGCATACAGGGTGCGGATGTGCACAGATTGCAGGGATCAGAGGTTTGTAACACACAGCCTAGTGTAAAAAATACAACCAAACATTACTTCTCATCTTAGTGATTTCCACAATGGCTCTAACTCCCCATCCAGTACAGTTTTCCCCCTCAGACCTAAACTCCTCTTAGTACAGACCCCCTTCACAGCCTTCCCTATAGTGCTGACCCCATTTCTAGCCCTCACTACAGACCCCTCCAGTAGACACAGCCCTCTCACTCCAATCCCTCAGTACAGACCACCACACCCAGCCCCTTCTAAGTATGGGCCACCCCTTCAGGACAGACCCCCCTCCATTATAGGCCCCCTCCCTCCCTACCAGTACAGACCCCACCCCCCCTTCCCCCAAACGCACTCATCAGACGCAAAGAAAACCAGACCAGAGGCCAAGTGAAAAGTCAAAAATAAAAATTTAATGTAGCTGTGACTGCTACTGTCCAAAACTCATAGACAAATAAGGACAGAAGATATAATCAAAGGGATGAACAGCGCTGATCAGCAGACATAAATAGTACCCTCAGAGGCAAAGTAAAAACTTTTTATTATTGTTTAAAAAAATAATAAAATGTTCACCAAGGCATACAGCAGTCAATTGATGGTCATATTGAGACTTGGATTAAAAAATTGACAGTACCTGGAGGCTGGAGCTGCATGGATGACACAGGGGCTTAGGGAAACCCAGCATAAAGCTGTTGGACAAAGAACACAGGAGCACCACTGTTGGGGGGCCCGTCCAGGACCGTAAGGCCAGGGGTCAGATGAAGGGGGAACCAAACTGCAGACATAGGAACTGTTGGGGTCAGTATACAGCGGCCACTCGCACTGTGTTTGAAGCCCGGAAGTGATGTCACAGCCTGGCGTATGTCTGCCAAAGGAATCCAAAGAGTATGGGTAAACCCTGCTGCTGGGGCCAATTAGGAACTGCAGATGCCAAGGAAGCAAAGAGAGTCACAAATCGCCAACTGGAGACACTACATGTTTCGGGGACACGCCCCTTCTTCAGGACAATACTAGGATAACCTAGGAGGGTCCTATTTATGTCGTATGATCAGCGCTGTTCACCCCTTTTATTATATCTTTCATTTTATATATATCCTATCCTTTGCTTCTATAATGTGTAATTTCAGTAACCTTCTCATTAATGTGGGATCCCTAGGTGGCTGCCACAACAAGGGTATCAAGCATTTCCTTGCTATAAGAGAGCACATATAGGAACCAACACATGGGGAGGGGAGGGGGGGGTAGCATGAAATAGAACAACTAGCAGGTTGTTTGGTTTCTGTTGTTGGGTAGCTTTCTTAGTTAAGCCCTTAATCACCATTCAGAAAGGTGCTATGACTGGGTATTCCCACCACAATTGCTTACATTATAGGGATTTGCCTGAGATTCCTTCTCTAGAAGTATTTGGTAAATTGTGGAGGTTGAATGAGTTAGACTTAGATGATGATGCAATGATGATGATGCAATTTTCTTTCCTGCAACCACACTTGATTCCCCCATCAACACAGGCAGTGTTGATGGCAGAATCCCTACCACGGAGCCATTGGGTTCTCCTAGTGGGGTGGGGGTGCTGGGAGCCATCCCTGCAATGAGAACAGTGATTATTGCTAGCGGCTATAGCCGCTGACAATAATCGCATGTAGAAATCCACAGATGGTTAGAATTTCAGCTGGTTCCTGCCAAACTGGCCAAGATTCAAACCACCTATAGGCAGCTTTACATCCGTGATGAATGTAGTTTGGCCACATGTAAAAAAAAAGATCTGCTCAAACGTTTCCCATTCATCCTTCTTGCAATTCTCATCCCACAGTGGGTGCCAGCCCATCTAGGAGCACGTCTCACTCCATGGAAGAATTACGATAGCAAAATTGGGGGGCGCACACCACACAGATCAACCACATCTGCTGGTAAGCTAACAGAGGCATCAACAACATTCCCTGCATCTTGGCCATGTCCTGCTGATGCTTTGACCTCTATGAGTGAGCCCAATCAGAGTGAAAAGCATTATAGGGGTGTGGCCAAAATGGGGGACTGTAGCTAAAACCTCTGTTAGCTTACCAGCAGATGTCATTGATCTGTGGGGCGTGCACTCCTGAGTTTTACTATCATGATGAATGCATGTTTATGCTTAACATATATCATACAATTCAGCATTTCAGTTCATCTGTGTATACTTAAATCTTCATTTTATTTGTTTCAGAAATGTTGAAATCTAATGAGTCTCACAGAAAGGAAATGGCTGCCAGATGCTTGGAGGTTCTTTGCATTTTAAAAGAACAATTCTGGAAGGACGTTTATGAAGCAGGTCTTAAATTTAGTTAATAATTTGTACAATACTTTACAGCCTTTTAACAGCTCATAAATAGATGCTCATTTTGCCTGTTTTTGCTGTTATATAACAATACGATGAATAAAGGCAGCCATACCAATTTACTTAATGTTTCTACAAAGCGGTTTCTTTACAAAGGACAAGTGTACCTTTGTACATTTGCCCTTTAATACATTTCCCCCACATTCCCATCCCCCTGAATACATCTCATTAGGACACATACCATCAGCCCAGATTCCATGTTCTTTACTGTACACCCCTGCTCCCATATTGTGCTGTAATTGTAACCCATAGCCACCAATCAGTGATTGCCATTTTATTGTACAACAGTCATAATGCTGTGATCAATAGCAACCACTGAATACCAATCATAAGTGTACAGCAGCAAAACTTACTGCAGTGTTAAGCAGTTATAATTTTCTGATGTAACTCATAGCAACCAATCACTTATTTTGCCATCACAATATTATAACCTATAGTAGTCATCAATGCCCTCTTATCAGTATACAGCAGAGGTCAGCAAACTTTATAAAATGTCCTGGCATCAATTGGAGTAAACAATGCCCCATCATTGGTGTCAGTGAGAGAAATTGTGCCCATCATTGGGAGGAATTGTGCCCCATCGCTGGTGTCATTGGGAGGAACTGTGCCCCATTGTTGGTGTCAGTGATGCACTGATGGGAAACCAGGCTTAAAGAAAATATCTATTGACCCTTCTATGAAGGTCCTTGTTTATGTACTTCTCATTATATGATGACAATTTTTTCCCAGCTGTGCTTCTACACCCTGTCACATGCATCCCTGATTGAAACTACAGACAACAGTGTTAACAGATCATGCAGGCATGTTTTAGGAGACCCATTTTGAGCAATAATGTCCAGCCAATGCTAGAGCAAGTGCATGTAGACAGTAAGTGGCTAAAAAAAGAGATCAGAAGTACTGAGGTGTGGAAAAAGGTAAAAAAGTGTTTACTTAAAAATTGCCAATTTTTTTATGATATGCAGTGCTTTAGTGAACAAAATGTCGTCCAGGTAGGGTTTTATCTACTTCACGGTGTCAGATTGCTATTGAAACTAAAAAAAATACTACAATTTTACTATTGTATTCTAAATATGCATTTGTTAAAAAGAGACTGTGTATGTCTTTATTCTAGGAACAATTCCTTGCCTTGTCAACCTTTTGGAAAGTAAGCAAGTTAATCTGGAATGTTTGGCTGCAGGGATTTTAAGCAATATCTCCAGTAACGTTCCTGTTGTAAAATGTCTAGTGGAGGCAGAAGCCATACCCATACTTATTACATTGCTGCAGTCCAAATATCCTGAGCTTCAGTCTCGATGTTCAGTTATTTTATATGACATTGCCCAGGTCGATGGTAATCAGGATAGCATTGCACAAATGGTAAGCAAAGGAGGTAAAGTTATGAAATTAAGCCAATAGCTTTCGTCTCGTAATTTATTCTGAGCATGCGTGGCACTTTGTCCATCGGAATTCTCTACAAACAATCGGAAAAAGTCAGATCGGATTTTGTTGTGGGAAAATTTTAGATCCAGCTCTCAAACTTTTTCTGTCTGAATTTCCAACGGAAAAAGTCCGATAGAGCCCACACATGATTGGATTTTCCAACAACATAATCCAATCGGACCGTTTCAGTCGGAATTTCCGACCGTGTGTACAGGGCATAAGACCCCAAATCTCTTCTCTACCCTGGAAAGCATGAGATTAAAAAAATAAAACACTAATAGTAGGTAGGGATCACTTCCTCATGTTTATTTATTTCTTTTTTTCTTTTTCCCTCCCTCCTTCTTCTCTTCCCTGAGCTAATCTTTTTATTTATTGAATTTTTTTTTTTAGGCTCTCTCTCTATATTTGGAAGGGATAAAATGATTAAGTAATGAAAAATGCATATGAAGGCCGAAGGGTAGTAAATTTAGTTCAGTAGCTTCAGTTACCCCCTCAATAGGGACCTTACCTTTGGTAAGGCAGACTAATATAGTCATTGATAGGGGATAAGAGGTGTCACAGGGGTGGGTAGGGAATATATGGGGGTGTAAGTGATAGAGTGAATGCGTGGAATGGACGGGGAGGGATAAGGAAGTAGACTGGAAGGTATTTATTGATAATTGTGTAACTGTAGTAAGACTTTTTTTTTTCTCTCTTGCTTTTATTATTGTTCTTTTAATGTAAGAGGTCTAAAGTCCCCCTCTAAAAGAAATCAAATATTAAATTTTCTGCATAAACAAAAAATAGACATTGTGCTATTTCAAGAAATCAAGAAATGGATACATGATACATTCCCATATTCTAAATCAAAAGGCGTATCGATTGCGTTCCATAGGGATCTACCATTCCAAATAATACAAAAACATGAAGGTAAAGATGGTAGATTATTAATAATAAAACGTAATATATATGGAAAAAAAATGACAATAATTAATTTATACCTTCCTAATTATGGACAGATAGAGACTGGAGTGAGGGCCCTATCGGACACAATGGAGAAAGCAGAGGGAATAGTAATAGTGGGTGGAGATCTTAATTTTTTTATGGATTTAAAAAGGGACACTACAAATACCCAAATGCAAAAAAAAAAAAAGAACAATACTAAAATAAAGGAATTTAAAAAGGTATTGAGAAAATACCAATTAACTGATATATGGAGGGCTCAACACCAAATGGAAAAAAACTTTACATATTATTCAAATATTCATAACTCATACCATAGACTAGATTACTTTTTTGTAAACAGAGATGGTTTGATGATGAAACCAATATCAGAAATAGGGGTATTTTTGTGGTCAGATCATACTCCAATTTATGTAGAACTTACAGTAATTGAAACAAAGAAAAGTAATAAGATATGGAGACTGAATGATAATCTAATTAAAGATAAAAAATGTGAATTAGAGATACAACAAGTTATAAAAGAATTTCTAATAATTCATGAAGGAGATGAAACGACACCCCCAATTCAATGGGAAACATTAAAATGTGTGTTGAGGGGAATATTCATCAAGCATGGTGCAAGAATAAAAAAAGAAAGAATACAAAAAAAAATCTCAATTGGAATTAGAGATTAGAGAATTAGAGAGGATACACAAGATGAGTATGATCACGCATGATAGAATAAGTTTAAAGGAAAAACAAATGGAAATGCAATCATTGCTTGATGAAGAGTCCCTTCAGATAAGAGATAAAAATAGAGCACAGTGGTATAAATTTGGAAATAAATCAGGGAAAGTATTGGCCCGAACATTAAAAAGACAGCAATCCCTAAGTCATATAGAAAAATTTGTAAAACCAAATGGGGAAGTGACATATGACCCAGAGGAACTATCTGAAACCTTTCATACGTACTACTCTAATTTATACAATATAAAAGAATGTCAGGAATATAAGGAGAAAGGGGATAAGGAAGAGGAGATAAGAAATTATGTAAGGGGAACGGCCATACCTAAATTCTCAAAATAAAAGCTTGAGGATTTGGAGCAGGAAATATCAGAAGAGATACAACAGGCAATGGCAGAGTTAGCTTTGGGAAAAAGTCCAGGCCCAGATGGGTATACCGCTAGATTCTATAAGACATTTAAGGGTTTAATTACACCTATACTCAAGAAAACATATAACTCCATATCTCTAACACAACCATTTGCGATACAAAGTACGGAGGCCCATATAGTATTAATTTTAAAGCCTGAAAAGGATCAATCAATATGTAAAAATTATAGACCTATATCTTTGACAAATATAGATACAAGAGTATACTCAAAGATTATAGCTAAACGAATAACGCTGATTATATCAGATCATATAAATCTGGAACAAACGAGATTTATGAAAGGGAGAGAAACAAGGGATAATATTATTAAGACATGCACGCTGATGGAATACGCTCAGAGAACTGCCATCCCAGCCTGCCTATTGGCTATAGATGCCGAAAAGGCATTTGATAGGGTGGGATGGCAGTTCTTAGAGGAAGTATTGAAGCAAACAGGAATGGGGCCTATAATGCTAGGTAGGATTGTTGCATTATATAAAAACTCAAGAGCTAAAGTGAGAACAAATGGGATATTGTCGGAATATATAAAGATATCAAATGGAACCAGACAGGGGTGTCCCTTGTCCCCACTTTTATATGTTATGATAATGGAACATCTTATGGAAGCTATAAGGGGAAATAAGGATATTAAAGGGATAAAGGTCAAAGGTAAAGAATACAAGATGGCTGCTTATGCAGATGATCTTATATTGTATATAACTAACCCTATAATTACAATACCTAACTTAATAAAAGAACTAAAAAGATTTGGGAAATTAAGTAATTTTAAAGTAAATTATGATAAATCTGAGTTAATGAATATTACACTGGAGGAAAGAATTCAAATGACACTACAAAAGGATTTCCCCTTTCAAATGGAAAAAAGATGCGATTAAATACCTTGGGATATTTATTCCAAGAGATTTGAAGCTTATACAAGATATGAACTATAATATGGCAGTTCATAAGGTAAAAAAACTTTTGGAAAAGTATGATAAAATAACTTATTCCTGGTTAGGGAAAATAAATAATGTAAAAATGGAGATACTACCAATTATGTTATATATTTTTCAAACTGTTCCTATCATACCATCAAAAAACATTATGAAGGACCTAAGGGAAGCTGTAGAAAGTTTTATATGGTCGCATAAGACCCCTAGAGTAGGAAGAGAAGTATTAATAAGAACACAAAAAAATGGAGGATTGGCAATGCCTGACTTTTTTAAATATCTTCAAGCAGCATCAGTAATGAGAATCATAGATTGGCAGCATAATGCAAAAAATAAACAATGGGTAAATCTAGAGGAAGATATATTAGGGGTTAAAATAAAATACCAGCCATGGATAAAACCTAACTTAAGACCGGAAGAAAAGGAGATGCCTATTTTTGTAAAAACAACATAAAAAATCTGGGATGATATAATAAAAAAAGGAAATCTCTCTTCTTTGATTGGCCCTATGACCCCACTATTTGCCAATCCTGAACTCAGGCCAGCTCTAAAAGGTAAAACTTTTCTAAAATGGAATATGGATGAGCATGAACGAATAATACAAATCCTGCTTGAAGGAAAATTGCCAACTCTACAGGAAATGGGACAAGAACATAAAAATAAATGGCTACAATATTGTCAGTTGAAAACATATATAGATCCAATAATGACATTGATTAATAGACAATTAACCACATTTGAACAAATAGCAATAAATAAGGACAAAGCGAACAATAAGATATCTAAGATATATAATTTATTACTCCCTTCTGTGGATATCAAAAAAATAGCGGGAGTGAGAAAATGGGAGGAAGAAACAGGGAATGTGATGACTGAGAAAGAATGGGAAGAGATTTTTGGAAGAAGTCATAAATTATCTTTGGCAACTAAACATCAAGAAAAAAATTATAAAATAGTGATGAGATGGTATAGAAGCCCAGTTGTAATGAATAGAATAAACAAAAGGAATTCTGAAATCTGCTGGAGATGCAAGGTAGGAAGGGGAACTTTGGAACATATGTGGTATGGTTGCTATAATTTAAGAGTATTTTGGGGAACGATAATAGAAATATATCAGAGGGTGACAGGTATAGGGATAAAGCTTGATATAAATATAGTATTATTCTCTCATACATCCAAATTATTAAAACCGAAGGAGTTAGAGTTTTTGCATTGTATGTCCGCGGTAGCAAAGGAAGTAATAGCACGAAATTGGAAAAAGGACAACACTCCAACAATAGTGGAATAGTGGAAATGTGAAATGAGCGAAGTATATTATATGGAGAAAAAAATAAGAGAAAAAGGATATATGGAGAATCAGATCTCAAAATATTGGAAAAAATGGGAGGAGTTTTGTACCTCAGGGAATCTGAAAGAATTTTTGTAAGAGAAGGGGGAGGGGGTGGGTGGGGGTAGATATTTGATGAGGGTTTTTTTTAGTTTTGTTGTAGTATGATGGGGTATTATATGGTTGTTGATATGTATGTTTTAATATATAAAAGAAAAATAAAGAGAGATTTGAAACAAAAAAATAAAACAATGATCTCTGCTTTCCAGGGAAAAAAAGGCACTGTTTACATCTGCCAAAGTCAGAAGTGACGTGGTTTCCGGCATTCCAGGATCATAGAGATGGCCGGAGACCATTTGGTCTTCGGCCAACTCTGTGGTAACCCACTGCCAAATTGGATCTCGGGCTCTTCGATTATTTGATTACGTGGGAGAGCCTGGATATATGCCAATGGGCAGTGGGGGGGGGGGGGACCCCCCTCCTGCTGCCTGTAAAAGCAATCCAGCAGCTAATCAGCCGCAGGGATGGATTTTACGTTAGAGGGAATCGCAGATTGAAAAGAAAGGTATCTGGATGATGCCTGCAGCTACTCTTCAAGTCCAGGACAACATACGATGTTTTACGGGCAGGAAGTGGTTAAAGTGAGACAGTGTCACATTAATGTGAGCCATAGAAGATATGATTTTCTTCCTTGCAACCACGGGTTGCGAGAAAGAAAATCGATTGATTCCCCCATCAGCACACTCAGTGTTGATGGAGAATCCCTCCCATGAAGCTATTGTGTTCTCCCAATGGGTTTGCAGAAAGCCGTCCCTGCCGGGAGAACACAGTGATTGTTGCTAGCGACTACTGCTACGGGTTGTACAATCAGCCTGCCCATAGATGGTTTGAATCTCGGCCCATAGGTGGTCTTGAATTGCTGAACCGGCCAGTGAAAAAAGTCCTGCAGGTAGCATCTTTGGAGCATGTTTGGAGCGCTTAAAAAAAGCAGCGCAAAATGGTTCTTTTTTCTTTTGTTTCAGGTCACCTTAAGCACCTTTAAGCACCCCAGTCAGTGTGAAAGGGGTCTAACACATTTGTATTGGTATTAGAAAATAATTTTGATCTATTTTTAGTGAAAAGATAATTTGGTATGTATGTTCATCATACCAGGACAGCATTCATTAACACTGGCGTAACCTGCACTCTTGAATCTGTTCCAAGCAGTAAATCACAGTGCACATCTATTTGTTATATCATATGCTTACATGAGTCTTTTTAAGCACGGTTAGGCACTCCCATTAGACTGTATATAAGCAAAAAACTGTATTGAACTGAACTATATTGTAATTGTGTTGTCCCCCCTATACATTGTAAAGCAATGTGTAAACTGTTGGCGCTATATATAAATCGTGTATAATAATAATAAAAACCCAAAAGGTGTTCTCATCCACTCACACTCTAGTTCAAAACTAGAAAATAATATTTTGGCTATACATGCACTTTAAATGTGGCATCAGATATCAATAGGATCAAACTAAACACAGCTAAAAGTATGGGTTTACTATCATAATATGGAAATCAAGATACAAAAAATACTTCTGTGACAGATTCCTTGTATCTCAAAAACAGCAGTTAAAAGTAATCCATGTACATACATGTCATCTAAATTTACATTTCCAGTGGATTTTTTGCCAAGCTGATGATCCATCCTTAGCATCTTTTCCTGGTCACTGAAAAAAATGTATACATTATTTTATGGTTATACTGTATTTTCTTTTTATTTTTAGAATGGAATCTCACCTTTGGTTAATCTGCTGCATGAAGATTTTGAAGATGTATTGGTAAATGCTATTAACTGCATCCAAGCCTTATGCATTAAAAACCCAGCCAACCAGAAGGCTGTCAAAGATCTAGGAGGCATCCCACTACTTGTAGACTTTCTATCTGTTAAATCTGGTAAGTAAGCCTGATGCCGCCTACACACGATCAAACAATCCAGTGGAAAAGTCCGGCGGACAATCCCCCCGTGTGTAGGCTCTGGTGGACTTTTTTTGCCCAAAAGTACGGTGGACTAAGAAAGTAGTTTTGCACCAAAATATGTTCAATACGGCCGTGTGTGTGCTAGTCAGCCTTACTTTTGAAACGAAGTGACTTTTCCCGCACGGAGAAAAGTCTGTTCATTTTGAGCGCGGCTCCAGGTAGCTGGGACTAGCGAAAGAAGCGTCGCTGGCCCCGTCACCTGGTATGGAGTTAAAGGGGAAGCCATACGGCCCCCTCTAGGTCCATATCAGACCCTTAACCGAGCACGCTACCCGACCGGTCAGGAAAGGGAGCGGGGACGAGCGATCGCCCCCCCCTTCTGAGCCTTACCAGGCCGCGTGCCCTCAAAATGGGGGGGTGCTTTGGGGAAGGGGGCCACACGGCCCCCCACGCCAAAGCACCTTGTCCCCATGTTA
Organism: Lithobates pipiens; assembly: GCF_037356315.1. Classification (NCBI taxonomy): domain Eukaryota; kingdom Metazoa; phylum Chordata; class Amphibia; order Anura; family Ranidae; genus Lithobates; species Lithobates pipiens. Next base: position 179,498,827 of record NW_027507784.1, on the reverse strand, counting down.
ATGAGGACAAGGGCCTCTTCCCGACAACTTATTAAAGGGGGCTCTCGGATTCCGATAAGCCCCCCACCCGCAGACCCTGACAACCAACAGCCAGGGTTGTCAGGAAGAGGCCCTTGTCCTCACCAACATGGGGACAAGGTGCTTTGGGGTGGGGGGGCAGCGCGGCCCCCCCTTCCCCAAAGCACCCCCCATGTTGAGGGCACGCGGCCTGGTACGGCTCAGAAGGGGGGGGTGCTCGCTTGTCCCCACCCCCTTTTCTGACTGGCCGGGTAGCGTGCTCTGATAAGGGTCTGATATGGACCTAGAGGGGGACCCCCACACTGTTTTTTCGGCGTAGGGCTTCCCCTTTAACTCCATACCAGGTGACGGGGCCGGCGAGGCTTCCTTCGCTGGTCCCATCTACCTGGAGCCGCGTTCAAAATGAACAGACTTTCCTTCGTGTGTGTGTGGGCAAGTCCGTTCATTTCAAAAGTACGGCGGATAGAATGCCGCAAGAGTACCGTGCGTGGGCAGGTGTGCTCGTTCGGACAGTCCGGCGGTTTGTCCTCCAGACTAAGTCCGCCGGATAGTCTGATCGTATGTACGCGGCATTACATTTCCTGAAGAATAAGACAAATTCTCCATGTTTGCATAGGATAAGTTTGGCAATTTTGATTAATTTACTGAACAGTCAAATCCCACAATTGTGATGATCCTCCCTTACCTAAACTACTATTACAATACAAATAAATGTGTTTCTAGTAGTATTGTGCTTTATAAAAGACAATTTGTTGATTTTAATAAACATTAACTATTAAGCAAAACCATGAGCTTGTGATAATCATTTCTCTCAACATTTTGTTTCAAATCCTGTTTATATTCATTAATTTTTGTTTCTTTGAAGACGTGCTGATAAGCGCATCTTCAGCTGCTATTGCAGAGCTTGCTCGAGGAAACAAACTGGTCCAGGATGCTATAGTAAAGGAAAATGCAATTGTTCCTCTTATTAATATAATTAGACTAAAGAAACTCAGTAACCAGGTGAAAGCTGCCATGGCTATAGAAGCACTTGCGGATCATAATCCTGCTATACAAAAAGAGTTTCTGGACAGATCAACATCAAGGCACATATCAAAGCTCCTCAAGGCAAGAATTTTTTTAACACTGGATATCGTTTTTTTTTTTATATACTTCCTATCTAAAACTTATAACCAAAAAATGTTATCATGTTTCCTTTTTGCTTAGGTTTTTCATCTAGAGGTTAAAGAACAAGGCTGCATGACACTTTGGGCATTGGCTGGGCAGACATGGAAACATAAGAAAAAAATGGCAGAACAGATTGGCTATACGTCTATCATTGACATGCTGTTATCACCATCTGACAAGATGCAGTATGTTGGTAAGTTTTCTGCATTCTTCTATCCAGTATTTTGAAAAAGGCAACTACTGTACTTATATAGTTATGGATGTTTCTTGTAGATATTTTAAAGGAGGTAAACAGAGTTTTGTTATGAGTTCCCTGTATTAGGGATGAGCACACATTGTCTTCCAATTATACAAATGTTTGCTTTGCTTCTACAGGTGGTCAAGCAATTATAGCTTTATGTAAAAATAGCAAACATCACCAAGACCAAATATGTGAAGGTAATGGTGTTGGTCCTTTGGTGCGACTGTTACGAAACCCCAGAGTAGCGGAGGGAACACTTCTGAGCATTGTTACAGCGCTGGGGACAATGTGTGTTGGTATGTGTTATTTTTCTTCCTTCTTCATTATACATTTGCCATACAGGTATGCTGTTGCGTTTTGAGGCTTGTTCAGTGTACTTAAATTCCTCAGTTATTTAAGAATCTAAACCACAGAACATGGCCCCCGACCATACTGTATGATACTATAGTGAACCTTGCAGGTCCTCTTTTTACATCAGCCCCTTTCCCCATACCAGTTTGGTGCAATAAAATGTAAATAACCTACGGGAAAAAATTTTTTTAACACCTAAACCACTTAGACTAGCAACCACAAACTCCCATTCCCTTTTAACCATAGACTGAAGAAATAGACACTGGTGGTACTCGTGCCAATTACAAACTACTTTGCAGCTGGATAGGCATACAGACCGGGGGGTTGATTTACTACATGGAAATAAACTGTGAATGTTACACGGGAGTTTTCTACATGAGGTAAATGAGGTGAGGCTTCACTTTGAAAAGAATACCCAATCACATGCAAGGAAAATATAAAAATGAAAAAAAAAAAAAACATTTTCCCTTGCACATGATTAGACTATGGAATTCAGCAGAGCTTCCCCTCATTTACTAAACTCTGGAGCAAATTCTCTTGCAGAGTGTGACTGCATTTGCATAGTGAAAATCTATTTGCCTTTATCAATTCCAATATGTCTTGAATATGATACATATTATCAGTAAATGTTTATTAAAAGAAATCAAAATAAGCAGGCAAAGAAACTTTGAACAAGAAATTACTATTACATAAAAGCAGGGCTAGATTAACATATCATGATGCTATATGTGCAGACTACCAAATGCATTAATCCTACCACTTTATAATATACTGTAGCTCCTCATGTGCTGCTAATAACACAAACTGTAAGTTATTCTGAAATAAAGATACTTCACATGGGGTGTGCTATTTATTATTGAATATGTATGCACTGCATATATGTACTATTATGAATAGGCATGTGATACACAGTTTATAGAAGATACTCTGAAGAAGGGATCATATACAGTATGTATTTATACTATGACAACAGTACCTTACTATGTAAAGAATGTGATACACTGCATAGGATATATATATATATATATATATATATATATATATATATATATATATATATATATATATATATACTACATATGACAGTAATAGCCCAAACAGTCTTTTAAAATACCAAAACCTAAGTGCTAACAAAAGAGAGCCATTAAACATTGCACGTATGTATAGTAAATATCAGTACTACATTCCCCAAGACAAATTTTCAGTTGTGCATGTTGCCCAAGGTGCCTTTTATACAAGATCTACGACTCTCAAGCTCTGCCAACCCACTGCTGATGCCCTTTTTACCTCTGTGTGCTTCCTCTTCATGGTTATGGCCCCTCTCCAGCCTGTACGTCTCTGCACCCGCATTTAAGAATATAGCTAGCCTATATGGTTCTTACTACAAACTATGATTGGCTGACAGTCACTCCACAATGTTCTTCTGTTGTACCTTCAATGTGTGAAGGAACTAAATTTGTGCATGAATAGAGGCAGGAAAATTGTCTTAGAAGGAAACAGAGGCACGTAAAGGAGTTGTAAAGGCAGAAGGTTTTTTGTTTATCTTAATTCATTCTATGCATTAAGATAAAAAACCTTTTGTGTGTAGCCTCCTCCCCAGCACCCCCTGATTACTAAGACCCATCTCTCTCCAGCGATATCTACGAATGTCTAAGCCATCCGGGACACTCCTCCTGATTGGCTGAGACACAGCAGCGGCTGCATTGGCTTCCTCGGCTGTCAATCAAAGTCAGTGAGCAAATTAGGGGAGAGAGGGGGTGGGGCCGGATCAGGGCTCTGTGTCTGTGTCTGGCTGTGACTCGGCTCAGCTGCCCCCATGGGAAGCTGCTGACTGTGGGGGCACTCGATAGGAGGGAGGGATCAAGAGCAGCAAAGAGGTACCTTAGAAGAGGAGGATCCAGGCTGCTCTGTGCGAAACCAACTGCACAGAGGAGGTAAGTATAACATGTTTGTTATTTAAATAAATAAATAATAAAAGAAAAGAGATTTTACAATCACTTTTAACCACTTGCCAACCACCTCATACCGATATACGTCAGCAGAATGTCTCTCCTGCGCAAAGTAATGTACCTGAACGTCAGTCTGCAAAAGCTGCGTATCGGCCGCGGCAGGTGATTGCGGTGAGGAGAGGCAGAACAGGGAACTGCCTATGTAAACAAGGCATTTCCCTGTTCTGCCTAGTGACATGACAGAAATCTTCTGTTCCGTGTCATCGGGAACAGTGATCTCTATCATGCCAGTGGTAGCCTGTCCCCCCTACAGTTAGAACACACTGAGGGAACACACTTAACCCCTTGATCGCCCCTAGTGTTTAACTTCCCTGCCAGTGACATTTATACAGTAATCAGTAGATATTTTTAGTTCAGAAGTGTCCAGTCTGTCTGCCACAATGTCGCAGTCCTGATAAAAATCGCAGATCACCGCCATTACTAATAAAAAAAAAAATTATAATAATATACCATAATCTATCCCTTTTTTGTAGACACTATAACTTTTGTGCAAACCAATCAATATTTCAATAAAAAAACTTTTTTTTTTTTTACCAAAAATATGTAGAAGAATACATATCGGGCTAAATTGAGGAAGATATTTTATTTTTATATATTTTTGGGGGATATTTAATATAGCAAAAAGTAAAAAATATTGTTTTTTTTTTTTCAAAATTGTCTGTCTTTTTTTGTTTATATTGCAAAAAATAAAAACTGCAGAGGTGATCAAATACCACCAAAAGAAAGTTCTATTTGTGGTAAAAAAAAGTCAATTTTGTTTGGGTACAGCAGCGCGTGCAATTGTCAGTTAAAACAATGCAGTGCAATATCGCAAAAAATGCTCTGGTCATTAAGAGGGTCCGAGGCTGCCATAAATGGTATGAAAATCAGCCAGGGAGCTGTCAGGATTTTCCTGAACAATTATCAGTGTGCCGACTTTAGCCAGCAACACTGATCATTGTATCCTGCTGGCAGGGAAGGCTTCCCACTGACAGCGCTGTGGGAAGGATTCCCCCATTGGCACAGAGTATCTTAATTCGGGAATCAGCACATGTTTTTTTTTTTTCTTTTTCATTCAACCAGCTGGTTAAAGAAGTGCCAGAGAGTGAGATAACTGGGCAGTGATGGAAGTTAGTAAATGCTTGAATATGAAAATATGGGGGAATTTTCTTATTATACCCATATCCGTATGTTCTGCCACTTATATGCTGATCATAAAAAGAACATTACACTTTTATATTGTTAAACAGGTGTAGCTCTTATAAATAATCCAGTCACGCAGGAGAAGATAGTGGAGGAGCAAGCACTAACAACGCTCGTTCAGCTTCTGAAAACTCACAGTTCTCTGAAAATTAAGGTAGTCCAATAGTTAACAGTAAATGTCTTCAGCAACTGTATTTGTTTTTGTTTTTTTTGTTTTTTTGTGATTTTTTTTTTTTGAAAAATGTTTTTTTGGTTTTACAAACAAAAATCACAAAACATAGCCGCACAGTTTTACAGATACATATTTCTGCACAATAAACAGCCAACAATAGAGTACCAATAGACCTCTTGTATTGTGTTACTCGGACCTGAAAGGGTCCTAAAAATTCAAACGACCTAAGTATACCAGCTAAACGATTCCACTTCGCAGCCCTTGGGTGATTATCTTCTATAGTGGGTGAGACGAATGGAGAGAAAAAATAGCACAGTTAAAGGTCCATGTTGTCAAGGAGGCTTAAAGTTAGCCGGATCCCCACGGGAAAGTAGTTTAAGTCTACCCAGAGATCCAGTTAGGTTGTGTTGAAGATACCATTCCGTGAAGTGAAACGGTTGCATGGCCATCTGAATGTCAGAGCGTGTCAGTGTGGCCTCCATATATTTGCGCCACCTCGCAAAAAAGTGGTGGGTAGGTTTAGGATTCCTGGTAATGGTATCCTATCTCTCCAGGTAGAAGAGCGATTCGATAGCCTTTTGTAACATGGGTAGTGTAGGTGGTGTCTTGGAAATCCAGGATTGCATAATGGTCCTGCGAGCAACAAGAAGGGCTAGCTGAGCCCATTGAGAAACTGGGGTCCAGCTTCCACCTCCCGACGGTGGGGTTTGAGGAACATAGCCAAAAAGACAAAGCATAATATCCTTCGGAATCTGTTGGTGAGATATCGAGCCAACATAGGTAGTTACTGCGTCCCAGTAGCTTTCAATGGCAGGACATTCCCACAGTCGATGGATTAGCGTGGGGTGAGGCACAGAGCACCATGGACATATTTTCAAGTTACCATTATTTTTATCTACGTACGCGGGGTAGTAGGCTCTGTGAAGTATCCTAAATTGCGTTTCGCGCCATGTTTCAGAAAGCGTGAGTTTCCTTATTCGCCTGTATCCATCCAATATTTTGTCAGGAATAGCTTCATCTCGTAGAAGGGTTGCCCATTTCTGGAATGGGGTGAGATGGTATTTGTCAGTTTGGTGTTGGATAAGATAGGAATAGAGGTTGGTTATCGAATATTCCCCCGAGTTCAATACGGTGTCTATGAAAGACTGCTGGAAAGGGTCCGTCTGCGGACCGCATTGGGAGCTCAAGTAAGCGATCAGCTGACCATAGTAAAAGAGATGGGTCGGTGAGAGTGAAAATTCTTGAGATAAGACTTCAAACGATTTAAATTTGCGAGAGCCAGATTGATATAAAGCTTTTGTGGACGTGAGACCTTTTACTTTCCATTGCTCATAGATTGCGTGTAGAGTGGACGGGATAAACATGGGATTCCCTTGTATAGGAAGATGACTCGAGATGGTGGCCGGTAAACCCAGTAGTTTGCGGGTTTCTCTCCAGGCAATGACAGTGTCTCTGACCAGCAAATTAGATTTAAGATGAGGTGGCAATGCGTGCAAATGGGAATGAAGAATTGCTGCCAGCGAGTATGGAGAAGCCATAGCTCCTTCTAGTCGTACATTGCAATATCTAGATTTGCCCGAGATCCAGTCCAGACCCTGACGTAGTAGGCATGCAAGGTTATAAAAACTAATGTTGGGCAACCCAGCACCGCCCTCGGTCTTCGGGAGGCATAATTTATGGAGAGCTATACGTGCTCTCTTACGAGACCACAGAAAGGCTGATAGTGCCTTGTATATTTTCTGGATATCTGCGTGTTTTAGCAGAAGGGGTATGGTCTGCATGGGGTATAGTAGTCTAGCAAAGGATATCATTTTAAACAAATGGCATCTCCCGAAGAGCGATATAGGCAGGGCTGTCCATAGATCTACTTCCTGTACTATCTTCAAAATAAGGAGGGGGTAATTCAACCCGTACAATGAGGTCGGTTCTTGCCCTATGCGTATGCCTAGGTACGTGATGTGGTGTTTGGCTATGGTAAATGGGGACTGATGCGTCCATTTGTGGGACAGTCTGGGATTCAGGGATAATATCTCACTCTTGTCAAAATTAATTTGAAAACCTGAGCAGCTTTGAAAAGTGGCAAAGATGCCCTGTAACTTAGCAAAGTCGGAGATGGGGTCAGTGGTGAACAACAGGATATCGTCCGCAAACAGAGCGGATCGCAGCGTGTGCTGACCTATTGGTAGACCACTGATCCCATCCCGCGAATTAAGCAATCTAGATAGAGATTCAATCGCTAGGTTAAATAATAGCGGCGTCAGTGGGCACCCCTGCCTGGTACCCTTGGACAAAGGTATTGAATCTGACATGAAGTCAGGGGTGACCAGTCGAGCTGTGGGGGACAAGTACATCTGTTGGATAAATTGCATAAACGGGCCTTGAAAACCAAACTGCTTCAGTACTCTGAACAGCCAAGGTGGACTAACGTTATCAAAAGCTTTTTCCGCATCTAGTGATATTATTGCTACGTCTTGGGTGGGATGGTTTTTGGCATAGTGTAGGGCCAGTAGGACTTTACGAATATTAAGGGTAGCTGAGCGCCCAGTCACAAAACCTGATTGGGCCGGGTGGAGTAGCGAGGGGAGAAATTTGCCTAGCCTAGCGGCAATTATTTTGGATAAAATTTTAGAGTCCACATTAATGAGAGAAATTGGGCGATATGATCCAGGCATAGTGGGATCTTTACCTTTTTTAGAAATAAGTTTTATGAAGGCATGTGAACCTGTGGGCAGATAAGGCCCACCCTGCCACATGCCAGCATAAACGAGTTGAAGGGTATCCGGTATGTACTCCACAGTAGATTTATAGAATTCCGCTGAGTAGCCATCCGGCCCTGGCGCTTTGGCCGTGGACATGAACGAGATAGTTTGTTTAATCTCCTCCATGGGAGGAGTAATGGGAGCATTAAGTAAAGTGAGGTGTTCGTCTTGCAGCGTCGGTAAATTGATAGCGGACAGAAAGGCGTCCGCCGAGCTCATGTCAGTTGGGTCAGCTTTGTACAGGTTCGTGTAATAATTGGTGATAATGTCATTGATCCTCTCTTTGGCTAAGATCACCGAGCCGTCGACATCCCTCATGGAATGTATGCGAGTGGGTCTTCTGGGCCCTGCGCATAGTTTCGCCAGGAGTTTGCCCGATTTGTTTCCGTATCTGTGAAAATATAGTTTAGAGTAGGCCAGTTGGGCCAGCTCCTGCTGCTCAGCCCAGAGGTCAAACGCCCCTTTAGCTCGAGTCCAGCTTTGTATATTTTCTGGCGTACGGTTCAGAAGCAAACGCTCGTGGGCCGCACTAAGCGTTTTACTAGTATCGTTATACTGACTCCTATTATGTATTTTCAATTGCGTGGTGTATGATATTATCCTGCCTCTCATAAAGGCTTTTCCCGTTTCCCAAAACAAGTTAGGATCCGAGATATGTTCGCTATTGGTGGTCGTATAGTCAGTCCATGCAGTCCGAAGCATGTTCTGGAAGTCTGGGCTGTCAGCTAGGTAGGAGGGGTACCTCCATGTTTTCGGCGCATGAGGGGCCGCCGATAGCGATAAATGCACTACTACCGGACTATGGTCCGATATCCTGGCATCTAGTATGTCCGAATCTATTATGGAGGGCATTAGGGCGGGGGAGGCAAAAAAATAATCTATGCGCGAAAAGGATTGGTGCGGTGGAGAGAAAAAGGTGTATTCTTGGCTAGTCGAGTGTTGCAGTCGCCATATATCAGTGAAATGTATGGAGGTTAGGGCTTGGGCTAATGGAGTAGGTTTGGGTGCAGTGGTGGTCAGAGGAGTTACACTACGAGTATCAGTCTTTGAATGGTCAGTTATGGTGGACATCACTGAGTTAAAGTCTCCCCCAACTAGATGTTTTGATTCAGGGAAGGCTAAAATCCACTGGATTACTTCCTGAAAAAAAGGCGTGCTCGGCGAGTTAGGGGCATAAACATTGGTGATGGCCATGGGGGTTGAGTCTAGTAATATCTGCACTGTCACCTTACGTCCCTCTGTGTCAGCTCTAATAGACACCATTTCATGCAGTAGGTTTTTATGTACTAATATGGCAACACCAGCCTTGCGTCCAGCTGCTGGTGAGCCATAAACCTTGCCAACCCATAGTTTACGTAGTCGTTGCAGGTCATCCGTTGTAAGGTGAGTCTCCTGCAGTAAAGCTATGTCTGTTCGGAGGCGCTTCAAGTGTCTCAGTACAGCCATACGTTTACATGGAGATCGAAGCCCCTTGACATTCCATGAGACAACATTCAAGTCATGCCCACCAATTGGTGATGACACAATAAAGTTAGCTGGGCAAGAATACTAGTGGTCAGTGCCGGGACAGCCTTGCTGTGCTCAAGTGTCCCCGCGGGTATATGTCTCCACAAATAGGCCTCAGTCCCCAAGGGTACTACAGCTATCTTAGGTACCTGTATCTGGTATACAATTGCATAAACTACATAACTGAGCATATATATAAAACACAATGTGTGTAATAACATAACAGCATATATGGACTTTCCTTTTTTCCACATGAGTCACAACTTTCAGACTCGGCTACCAGCCCCGTCCCGCCCCTCCTCTGATGGCAGTGAAGGGGCCATAAGGGGAGACGTATCAAATTAGAGAAAAGAGAGGAGAATAAAGAAGATAGAAAAATAAAACAAAAATAGTTATACTGGGCAGCGGGTAAAACCTAGTAACCCTGCAGGGGTACATGGGTGGATTCGACGGGGGATAACAACAAAGGACCCCGACTCCAGTGAGGTTCTATATGCTGGTGACTAAGACCCACCTGCATGGGGGAAATGGATAGGGTGGGTGAGCCGAGTTGAAAGCTGCAAACCCCAAGTAGGTAATACTCGAAACCATTTAGCAGAAAACCTTGTAGAAAAAAAATAAAAATAAAAAGGCAACCTGTATAGAACATAGTAACTGCTTATAGAAGCAAAAGGAGGGCCGGTGTCATAGTGCTACGTTTGGGAGGCCGGGCATCCTGTCATCGATCCTTGGGGACCCATATTTTAGGCCAGTGGTATTCAGAAGGACCGGAGAGAGAGAGAGGGAGATCCCAAACTAAAGTATATCCTCACCCCCTGGTTGTCCGTAAGGCTTTGGAAAGATAAATTTGTCAGCGGTGTCCTGAACGATCGTCCTTGGGCGTGACTCTGATGCGCTTGTGCAGAGGGTTAGTGGGACTGCGGTGAGACTTAGAAGGCATAGCCGATTTGCCCGCGGAGTGTGAAGACGACACGTCGGTCACGGCCGAATGTTCCATAGCAGAGCCCATGGATTTGACGTATCGTTCTGCTTCTCCCGGCGTGGTGAAGGTGAGCTGGTCCCCTTCGTTCGTTTGGAGGCGTAGCGTGGCCGGATAAGACAAGGAGAATTTGATACGGTTGTTGTATAGGGCGGTGCACACCGGGGAGAAGGCCTTGCGTCTGTTCATAAGCTCCACTGAGTAGTCAGCAAAAAGGAGCAGTTTAGCCCCATCAATCATCAAAGAATGTGAGCTGCGAAACTTTTGCATGATTGCCGTTTTATCAGCATAGTTTAGATACTTAACAATGACATGCCGGCTTGGAGCGCGATTCGGACGGCTGTCCGATACGATGAGCCCGTTCGATCGTGCATGGCGTGCGGAGGCCCAGTTGTTCCGGGATCATTATGGCGCATAGCGCTGATAGCTGGGCTGAGGTAACCGATTCCGGGAGACCTATAATGCGGAGATTGTTCCTCCTTGATCTATTCTTCAAATCGTCCAGTTTCTCCCAGATCTCTTTATGGGTGGTAAGGACCCTAGCTATCGTGGCAGACGTACCTGCAGATTCGTCTTCCAGAGCCGAAATGCGGTCCTCTGTCTGTTGCAGTCTCTGTGCCTGGGCCCGTACTTCCAGGTGCAGTTGCTCCAGCCCTCTATTGACTGCTGCGTCTACTGTAGCAGCGAGTGTGGGACCCAACAAGAGCACAACCGTGTGTGCTATGCCCTCGGGCGACACAGGGTCTGTCTGTATAGGCGCCGCTGGATTCGGTGGTTCCGGAGGTGGCGGGGCCTGATCCTGAAGGTGCGGCGCGGCCGCCATGTTGGCCGCGTGTGTCTCTCCCGTGGGAGGGAGGCCCGCCGAGGCCGCTTTAGCGTATGATCGCTCTATGAAGCGATCCATGATGGTTCACCCATCTGCCGGGGTAAGAGAGGTTCTCCCCGAGGCCTGTGCCGGTTATTTAGGCAAGATTTGCGAGGAAGGACGCGGGAGCTGAGGGCGATCACCTCCTCCTCATGTGGCGCCGGAACCGGAAGTCTGCAACTGTATTTGTTAACAGCCTTGCTTTTTCTTTTCTACTTCAGTGTAGATTGGTTGCACTTTCCATTTTTATTTTTTTAGCATAGGTCAAAAATCAAATCCAAGGTAAATAATGGAAATTGTTAAAAAAAAAAATCATGGTAAAACTATTTTCCTTGACCTCTAACATTAACCTGAGCTTTAGACAACCACCTCAGCCCAGCATCAGAGGCTTCCAAGAGGCACAGGTGACCACTACCTCCAGAAAGAGCTGAGCACTCAAAATCCTACAAAAATCTCCTCCAACCTATTGTAAAGGCACATTTGTAGGAGATTTTGTGCCTATGTGAGTTGCTACATGTACTTTGTGCTTGAGGATATTCTCCCCGTTGGTGATTTACATGCTCATCAGAGCCATCAGTCTATTCTGATGAAGCCTAGTCAGCTGAAACATTACTATCCAAAGATTGGTTATCTGGTTCAGGAAAGACTGTGTGATGCTTTAAAACCACTCAGTGGGTCATTCATTGGTGAGCATACAGGTGGATCAAATTATGTTTCATGCCTTCTTACTGGTTCCTTTGGCTCTGATGTCACTGTTGAATCCAAGAACCGATTCTCCTTTTTTCTCCTTTTGGAAGGGGGTTATTTGCATTGTTGTGCCTTTTAAGGACAGTTTCCCGCACAGTATTTATTAAGTAATTTTTAACGAAGATATTTTTAAGATACAAAATCAATCTATATGACACAGTCTATACATGTGAAACTTATTCACGGAGACAAGTGATCATACAAAATAGTTATTTTTATTGGTTGACAAAAGACAAATATTTACATGAAATTAAAATATTGATTGCGTCACATAAACACCTTGACAATTAATGGAAACACCCACAAAATGGGAGTATAGTACTTTGGACTTAATATCACCATTTATAACTTCTCGGTAGAATCAATAACCTTTTGATAATTGACAATTAAACAGAACGTCTGTATTTCACACGTCCAACCGTTACTATAGTGCAGGTAAGTAAGTGGTTAACAATGTGAAATAAATTAGACGTTTGTCAAGAAAATTGGCAACTATGCAAAAAGAAATTTATAATGAGAAATTGAATTTAGAGAAAAATCGAAAAGGCGGTTATTGATTCGGGAGAATGATTTTCAATAATAGAATATTCAATACATCAATATTTAAGAGAACATGCAAAATATAATCAACATGGCATATTTACCCATTCCAAAATGGCTATTAGTGTGGATTGCTGGTTCCCAGGATTTAAGATGGCGGTTCAGGAATTTGATGAATGTTAAAATATGTATTCATGCATGGTGCATGAGAGTCAGTCTGTCTGGGAGTGTGTGTAACTCCCAGTGTCCCCCCAGGGTGGGTCCCTGAGCTCCCTCCCCCCTATCTTTCTTGCTTCTTAAATATCCTCTTAAACAATAAGATCATAAAATTATACTAAGTTCTGCCCAAAAGGTATGTGTTCCCTCCTCATTGGCAGGCAACATGTAATGATTCCCTTTCCCATGAGTCTAATGATTTTAAGGTAATAGCACCTTCAACCACCAGGTGTCTCACATGTGTTTGGTGTTTATCTCTTTAAGTTAATATTTTTTATTTTTATAATATGCATTCGTTTTTATATATGTTCTAACGAATATATCTCTAGTGTTCAGAAATGATAGTAACCAATATAATAGAAAATACGCTTAACATAATTTTGAATAATCCCCATTGTATAAAATAGTTATATATATGTATATCAATGTATATCTATTAAATCAAGTCTATTTAGAAAGGACACAGGTTATATATATCAATCAAAATCACATAAAATTATTAGCTATATGGATACATGTACAATTCGGGTATCCAATCAATATTTGTTTATCTAAACATAGGTTCAATACTTATAATCACGATGCTAATTTGTTGCTAAAACCCTTCTACTTATAATCACACTTTCATAAATATTTTCTTTATGACAAAGTTCTTTAGATCATTAGATACTAAAATTATAATATCTATTTTATGACCTACAGATATCACATATAATTTGAATGACTTGAAGTACTTTTAAAATATGTCTGACTTGCATATTCCTCTAACACCATGTTTTGAGATGGACTTTGAGCAGTCCAATAAATGTTTAGATAGCTTAGCTGTGTCCTCAAGTTCCTAAAAATTCACACAATAGGTTTTGTTGGACAAGGTGTCAGCTATTGAATTTTGTCTTCATGGTTGTATATTGTCCAAACAGTCTTCACTTGAGCACAATGGGGTTTTCTAGTAAAGGGTTATTTCCATGTGATCATTCCCTATGCAAGTTTGGTCTTCTCAATCTAACCAACAAAATAAGTACACATCTTTTTGTTTGGTGACAAAAGCTACCATTGTTCCAGTCTCTTGTTTCAACACAGGGTTTGTAAAAGTTGCAGATAACTAATCCCCTGCACATTTGGAAAAACAAAAAGTATGAGATCATGTATTTTGTTTTAAAGATCTCCAAAAGGGTAACAGTTCAATAATATCAAAATTATAGTTCATCCACTTTTTGAGGCCTACTGAAATCTCTCATCTCTGCCAGTGAATATTAAATGTATTTCTTCATGAATTCACAACAGCATGCATCATAATACCAAGATTTTTACCTGCTCACTAACCTAAAAAAAAAAAAACTTTGCATGTTTTACGTAATTTTATTTTTTTGTGTGTCTTCTTGGACAGGTTGAAGCTGCTTGTACTATAGCTTGTGTTGTCCTGAAAAATTCTAGCCTGCAGAGTCTCTTGCATGAAAAAGAAGGATTTAAATATACTGATGTTCTTAATCTCCTCCATGCCAATGATAAGGTACTTCTTACTCTGCCATTTTGTACCAGTTATAAATATTTTAAACTGTATTAAATAGTGTCCTGGCTTTATCATATTGCTAGCTTCAAAGATATCCTTAATGAAACACTATTTCATTATACTCATTGTTAGACTAAGCACAAATTATGAATAAAATGTGTACGCACAACATTTGTCCTGTTGGTGATTTCTGTGGACGTCTCGGAGAAACTGTCACATATGTTGAATTGAAAGTGGGAAGTCTTTACAATTGTCAAATTGAACTCTTAGCAGGAGCAGAAATACAGTTTAGGCAGATTTTTCCCCTTTCCAAAGCCTGGAAAAACTTTGCCAATACATTTCAGAGAATTTGGCAAAAGGTTTCATCTGCCCAGCAACATCCCCTGTTGGACAATTTCTTTGTCAAGAAGGAGAAGAAGGACCATCCTCTCTGTCCTTGCATGTAATACCAAAAGCTTAACAGAATTACAATCAAGAAAATGTACCCTCTCCCTTTGGTCCCTGCACTGGACTTATAATCTAGTCCATATTGTTGGGGTAGTATTTAGAACCTGTTTTAGGCATTTTGAATATATGGTTGGTCACACCAATTGACATTCTCACTATTTTGATATCTTCTAGGACTTTCTTTTTAGTCTGTACATATCACCATCACTTCTCCCCTCTCCTTACTACTGCACTCATCACCTCTTTCTAACTCTAAACCCACTTGCTAACAAACACCCCAGGGTACTGGAGCATGTCCCCTCATACAAATCCTACTTTCATATTACCTCCCTTAATTTTCTACTTCTGCTAACCGCTGGAGATATTTCCCCTAACCCTGGGCCTCCCTTATTTAACTGTACCCAACACACCCATCACCCTACACCCTCTGGTAGTCGCAATCTATGCAATTTAGTCTCGATTCCTCTTCTTCCCAAAACCAGCTTCCCCTCTCCTGCGCCCTCTGGAACGCTCGCTCTGTCTGCAACAAACTCACGGCTGTTCATGACCTCTTTGTCACTAATTCCTTTAATATACTTGCTCTCACAGAAACCTGGCTCCACGAATCTGATACCCCTTCTCCTGTTTCTCTCTCGCAGGGTGGCCTTCACTGGACTCACTCCGCTAGGCCTAATGGATGCAAGGGAGGTGGAGTGGGACTCCTCCTATCCCCCCCAATGCACCTTCCAGGTTATTCACTCCCCTCCCTCTCTTTCCCTCTCATCATTTGAAGCTCACTGTATTCGTCTAGTCTCTCCTACTTCCCTAAGAATTGCTGTGATCTACCGGCCTCCTGGACCATTATCAACTTTCCTTGATGAGTTCTCTGCCTGGCTACCCTACTTTCTGTCTTCAGAAATTCCCACAATCCTTCTTGGTGATTTCAACATCCCTGCTAATACAAACACTCCTGCTACTTCTAAACTTCTTAGTCTAGCCTCTTCATTTGACCTGAAGCAATGGGTACAGGCTTCTACTCATTCTGATGGCAACACCCTTGACCTTGTATTCTCCTACCTTTGCTCTCCATGCAACTTCTCAAATAATCCTTCTCCTCTTTCCGACCATCACCTAATTAATTTCTCTCTCTCCCTGTCTTCCAACACCTTTCCCTCCAATCGCCTAACCATCACCTGTAGAAACTTTCGCAACTTCAACTCTTCTCTCCTCTATTCTGCTGCTGACCACCTCTATGACAAAATCTCTCCCCTGTTCTGCCCCAACCAAGCCACTTCCATCTACAATAAAACTCTGTCCTCCACCCTGGACAAGCTCGCTCCAATCACTACACGCAGAATCAGACCTCGACCCCTACAACCCTGGCAAACAGATGACACTAGAATTCTCAAAAAAACGTAGTCCCACTCTTGAGCATCTGTGGCACAAGACCAAGTCTCTCAAAGACTTCAACCAATACAAATCTGCCCTCCAAAAATACTACTCTCTCCTCCACACTGCCAAGCAGACCTACTTTACAACTCTTATTAACACCTTCTCGTCCAGTCCCCGTAAACTTTTCTCCACGTTTAACTCTCTACTCCGTCCTCCGCCGCCTCCACCCACTGACTCACTCACTGCCCAGGAGATTGCTAATCACTTCAAAAACAAGATTGATACAATCCGTGATGAAATCTCCACTCCACAGGTATCTCCCCCAGTTAAGACCCCACTACAACAGGTACTCTCAACACTCCCCTTATTCAAAACTACTACTACAGACAAAGTTGCTAAACTCCTTTCTAACGCCCACCTAACCACCTGCCCCCTGGATCCTATTCCCTCTCAAACACTACGTTCGCCATCTGACTCTATACTACACTCTCTAACCCACATCTTCAATCTCTCCCTCACCTCTGGCATTTTCCCCAATGCTCTAAAACATGCACTGGTCACCCCCATACTTAAAAAGCCATCCTTGGACCCTACCAATCCTAACAACCTACGCCCTATCTCCTTGCTCCCATTTTCCTCTAAACTACTTGAGCGCCTGGTTTACAACCAACTGAGTGACTACCTCATTAAAAACAACCTTCTTGATCCCCTTCAATCTGGATTTCGCCCTCAACACTCAACAGAAACTGCTCTTTTAAAACTCACAAATAACCTACTAACTGCAAAAACCGGACACTATTCTGTACTCCTACTTCTGGACCTTTCAGCTGCCTTTCACACATTTGACTGACCACCCTCTCCTCCTCAAAAAACTTTACTCCCTTGGTCTCCGTGACGGTGCTCTTCAGTGGCTCTCATCCTATCTATCCCAACGCACCTTCAGTGTCACTTACAATTCTACTTCCTCCACTCCTCTTTCCTTCTCTGTCGGAGTCCCCCAAGGTTCTGTTCTTGGACCTCTTTTATTTTCAATCTACACCTCTTCCCTGGGTCAGCTGATAGCCTCTCACGGCTTTCAATATCATTTCTACGCTAGCGACACACAAATCTATCTCTCCACCCCTCAACTCACTCAATCAGTCTCCTCACACATCACCAACTTACTAACAGACATATCTGTATGGATGTCACAACACTTCCTTAAACTCAACTTGTCCAAAACCGAACTTATAATATTTCCTCCCTCCCGCGCCTCTTCCCCTGACTTCTCTGTCAAGAGTAATGGCACAACCATCCACCCATCCCCACATGTCAGGGTGCTAGGTGTTATCCTGGACTCTGAACTCTCCTTTCAGCCCCACATCCAATCACTTTCCAAAGCTTGCCGCCTCAACCTCCGCAACATCTCTAAACTACGTCCCTTTCTAACCAATGAAACCACAAAGCTCCTGATTCACTACCTGGTTATCTCTCGCCTTGACTACTGCAACTCCCTCCTCATTGGTTCACCTTTAAATAGACTATCCCCCCTTCAGTCCATTATGAATGCTGCTGCCAGACTCATACACCTTACAAACCGCACAGTGTCTGCTACCCCTCTCTGCCAATCCCTCCATTGGCTGCCACTTGCCCAACAAATTAAATTCAAAATACTAACACTTACTTACAAAGCCATCCACAACTCTGCCCCCAGCTACATCACTAGCCTAGTCTCAAAATACCAACCTAATCGCCCACTTCGTTCCTCCCAAGAACTCCTGCTCTCTGGCTCCCTCATCATCACCTTCCATATCCGCCTACAGGACTTCTCCCGAGCCTCGTCCATCCTCTGGAACTCACTACCCCAATCTGTCAGACTGTCTCCAAATTTATCCACTTTTAGGCGATCCCTGAAAACTTTCCTCTTCAGAGAAGCCTATCCTGCCTCCATCTAACAACTTCACTATTGTCTCCATTAGCTCATCCCCCACAGCTATTACCCTTTTGTATAACTTGACCCTCCCTCCTAGATTGTAAGCTCTAATGAGCAGGGCCCTCTGATTCCCCTTGTCTTGAATTGTATTGTATTGTAATGTCTACCCCAATGTTGTAAAGCGCTGCGTAAACTGTCGGCGCTATATAAATCCTGTATAATAATAATAATAATAGTTGTATACTTGGATAATATCTTCTCCCCCTCCCTGGAGCTTCATCATGTCCAAGTCAAGATTATTGAATAAACTAACAGCAAATAGACTTAATGCCAAAACAGACAAATGTGTATTGTAGAAACATGAAATCTCAGTATTAGGTTTCATGATATTTGCGTAAGGGTTTGCCATTGCTTACCAAAAGGTTAATGCCATCCTGGATAGGCCTGCTGCAGCTGATAGAAAGTGAATGCAAAGGTTTGTGGGTTTTGCCAACTTCTACAGGAAATTTATCAAGGGCTTTTCAGCTATCATCTGTCCCATCACACAACTCAGAAAGCAATACATCCGGTTTTGGTGGTAATTGGAGGTTTAAGGAGCATTTGATAAGCTGAAACTGCTCTTTACATCCAATCCCAGACCTGTTGCATCCAGACCCAGAGTTGCTGTATGTCTTCGAATTAGATGCCTCAGAGAACATCATTGGGCCATCCCGTCCCAGAGGCAAGGCTCTACATTATTTATGTATCCTCTGGCTTTTTTCTCCAGTAAGCTGAATTCTCTGAGAGAAATTATGTTCTTTCTGGTTGTTCAAAATACTTGGCTTGGAGGTGGAGTTATACAGGGGCTCTAAAGTTTATTGTGTGCCAATATCCCAATTTTTTGTGTTATTGGCCCCGTTTACTGCTTGTTCACAAAACTGAGGCATGAAGGCTGGATGTGGGGTACACAGAAGCTGTCTTAATGAGTTTTTTTTTGCCAGTGTCCCAACCTTCTAAAGGGGCAGTATAACTACCCTCCTGTGTCCTTCAAAAGACTCCAAGAAAAAACTTTTTATCGTAAATACAAAAATATTATTTTTAGAAGACCAAGAGCTCACTTCAGTCAGCACTATTTTTTTTTTTTATAGCTTTATAGTGTTGCTCAGTAACAAATAAATTCAAAAACAATATCAATATGCAGCTTTGAATTTGAGGATTCTTTAGACTATATAAGTGGGCACAAATCTTTGGGCCCACCTATATAGGATTCTGGCTGCTATCCACCCTATTTAGTTGTTTTTTAGATATGTTTAGGTTTATAGAAATAGTGTTTTGTGTGCACTTTGCTGTGTGGACTTCCAGTCAATAGGAATTCTTGACATTTTCTGGAATGTCCTGGACCCTATGTAAGCTTTAGAGGGAAATGCTTTTCCTCACAACGGACCTCTTGTATCAAGAAAGCTTCCTCCTACGCCCATCGCAGGTACTTTATGAGGTTATCCGCCACCTTGGATTACCAAAGTGGTTGTTGTAATTGCTGTAAAATTTAAGCTTGAGTTATAAAACTGAGCAATTGGTTATGTTATTATTGAAATGTTTTGTATGTGTACAATTAACAAGCAATTTTTGCTAATACCAATAAAGTGCAGTGGCCTTTTCCATCCCATTTAATATGTTCTGGTCTTTATTTATTTGATATGTATTGTATGGGTTTGGTGGGTTGGGGCCTGCTGTCCCATAACCCGTACACATCAAAAAACTTAAATTTTTTTTTCTTTTTAGATATCATTATAATGCTGAAGTATATAATACTACCTTTAATTTGTTTCAGGATATATGTTTACGGGCTGGCCATGCATTAGCTCTTTTTGCTTACAACAATACCTTACAGCAGTTCTATCTTCTGCAAAATGGAGGTGTGGAAATAGCCATCTATGAACATTTCCTTCAGTCTGAAAATAATGAAGACAAAGCATATGCTGCATTCCAGGTACAATAAGACAAGTCAAAAAGTTCCCCATCACCTAGTTATCTGTAAGTTATTGAACATTACTGTTTACATAATATTTTATTGTACATTGTTGTTTTTTTACAGCCCCCATTCCCAAAAAGTTGGGACGCTGTGTAAAATGCATAAAAACAGAACGCAATGATTTTCAAATCTCAAAAACCCATGTTTTATTCACAATATAAAACATCAAAGGTTTAAACTGAGAAAATGTACCATTTTAAGAAAAAAATAAGGTACTTTTGAAATCGATGGCAGCAACACATCTCAGGAAAGTTGGGACAGGGCAACAAAACGCTGTCTAAGCCCTTGTACACACGGTCGGAGAATCCATCGGAATATGTCCTATCGGACTGTGTCGTCGGATAATCCGACTGTGTGTGGTATGCATCGGCCTGATTCCGTCGGAATATCCGTCGGACCCAATTTTCCAACATGTTGGAAATATTTCCCGACCAACTGTACAGGGGCTTAGTGTCACTAACAAGGAAGAGCTGGAAGGACATTTTGCAACTAATTAAGTTAATTGACAACAGGTCAGTAACATGATTGGGTATAAAAAGAGCATTTTAGTCTAGGTTCACATCAATGTGGCTGTGCTTGATGCATTTTTCAGGCACATTTTGCAGTGCATTTTGCATTTTTAAAACCAAGTTTTTAAATGTATTTTTGCATGCAGTTTTTTTCTCTTTAAACACACTATATATAGCTGGTTGCTAAGGTGATGGCCGAGAAGCCGTCTGCCCTGTCCTTAACAACCGATGAGTCATCAGCTGTCATCGGCTTCCCTGCTGAAGCTGAATGTAAAGAAAAAAAATGCCGGAAAAATAGTTCACGAAAAAAAGGCGCGGGGTACCCCCCCAAGTCTCCAATGACGTCGCCCAGAGAGCCCGTCCCTTGTAAAATTACAAGTGGCGGGCTCTCCAGTCAACGTCATTGGATAGCCACACCCGTGTCTCTATAAGAGGTGCCAGACAGTGGGGATATCACAGATAACGGAGGAAGACAGCTTCAGGGCAAGACCGTTTTTTCCCGTTTTTAGCGGGTAACCGGCGGCGGGGAAGAGCACAGTGATAGCGAGGAAGAAGGCAGTGGCGGTGAGGAAGAACACAGCTCCGCAGAAGACAGCACAAGAAGAAGACAACGACACTGCGAGATGACGGCCTCGGGAGATGATGGCTCCAGGAGAAGATGGTTTCGGGCTTCTAATGTAATAAAGGACTTGTCAAAAACCAGCTCTTGTATTTTGTTAACATTTTACTGCTTTTTTGGGTGAATGGGTAGGGGTACGATTCACATGGGGGGGTGGAATCTGGGGTCAGATTGCTGGTGCGATGCAGGTCTCCTGTAGATCTGTCACTGTATCTGTGTTCCCATACATCCCATTTGGACAGGCAGATACAATCTGACATGAAGAATCAATGAATGTGGAGTTCTGTGGTAGTTCATTAAGAAGTATATAAAATGGGTTGGATTCTTGCAAGCATTGAGAATTACAAGCCAACAGCCACAAAGGATTGTGAAAAAAACAATCAGTGTCAAAATAAATTACTTTCTCCTATAACAGGGTAAATGTGTGAAATCACCAATATATGTGACTGCACAGCTGCTGAATACTTAGCCCCTGTACACACGGTCGGAGATTCTGCCAACCAAATCTGTCGAATTTTGTCTGACGGATTGTGTCCGAAACTGTTGCATACACACGGTCGGGCCAAGTTGTCTGATTTAGCGGTTGCCAAGAACGCGGTGACGTAAGCCGTGTACGGCGGGACTAGAAAAAGGAAGTTCAGCTCCACGTCCGGCACCCTTTGGGCTCCTTCTGCTGATCTTGTGTCTATCGCGTGTTAGTAGAAGTTTGGTGAGAGACGATTCACGCTTTTCAGATTTATGATTCAGATCGCTACAGCTCTTCAGTTTGTGCTTGTCTTTGCGTATCTGATAATCGGTGCGTGCAGTCAGTAAGTATTTGTTGATCATTGTGGACTATATCTTGGTATAGTACGCTTTGAAAGGCATTTCTTATTGTCTGCTTGCTTCTGCTATTCAGGTCGTTCTTTCAGGCCTTGCTGTTTATCTGTGCTTTCTGGTGTCCGTTCTGACCAGCCGACCGTTTTCAAACCATGTTTCCTCTACGTACTCGTCGTAGAGTTTCTGCTGTGCAGGGGCTTCGTGTTGGGGTTGTTACTTTGACACAAGCCCGGTCCATGAACAGGGAGGGGAGGCGTTTGTGGACCAAGAATTGGTTGCGCCAGCGTGACCAGTTCTCGCACATGCCTTTGCTCCGTGAGATCCAGGAGAATAATCCTGATGGTTTCAGGAATTATCTCCGGATGACGGACCCCGTTTTTCACCGTCTGCTGGCTTTGCTGACCCCTTATATCACCAGGCAGGATACCTGCATGCGGCAAGCCATCACTCCGGAGCAGAGGCTCATCGCCACGTTGCGCTACTTGGCGACTGGGAGAAGCCTTTAGGACCTCAAGTTCTCTACAGGCATCTCCCCCCAGGCTCTGGGGCTCATTATTCCAGAGACCTGTTCTGCCATCATTCAGGTCCTGCAGAAGGACTATATGAAGGTAAGTTTTATCCTTTAACATCACATTCTATGTATTTCATGATTACCATCATTGCAATATGCTCTAATTCATATACTTTGCCCTTTTGTCCTCATGCAGATTTGCCTCACTAACTTCCCCACCATGCTCTTCTTGGCCCATAAAACTATAGTCTAGTCACTTAACAATGTCTTTTGGCAGCTCCATAGTATTGCTTTCCCCTAAAATGTCTACAAATATGATGTGTGTGCTTCAATTCATGCAGAGTGTTTGTTTTTCTTGGGGGGGGGGGGGGGGGTTGTGCCAAACTCATTAGGAACCCCCCTCCCCCCAACTGCTAGCTCAGTTGATAGCAATCCTCTATCTGCTGACTTTACCAAACTCAATACACACTATACCTACCTTTTTGATGCTCACATCTATGGATGAATTCACCTAAGCATGTAGTGCAAGGGCCTGCCTCAATACTTTCAAATGCTTTTTTTTTGGTTTTAACCTATTAATTATCTGGATATGTAATAGCAGAATGTCAAAAAGTGCTTACATTTTGGTTAATTTTTGTTATTATGACACTTCTTACCTGTCCCGTGGGCTGCCAATAGTGTAACTAAGGAGGGGCTTCCCAAAGTAGCACACATTATTTAGCCATTCAGCTCTCAATCAAGTGGAGAGGGTTACCTGTCCTAAACATCCCCCCCTCATTTTTTAGCAAGGGCCCATCAGATGGGGGGGATGGGGGGGTGATGACTCTCATAAGGGGACATTAGACTTTAGGCTTTAAATACTCAGTTCCCAAAATGTTTGACTAATTTTGTCACAAAATGTTTGTGTGTAATCTGCTTGTAATGTTGATTGGTCAAATTAATAATTTTTGTTCTTGTTTCACTCCACAGTGTCCTTCAACGCCACAGGAATGGCAGACTGTGGCCTCCCACTTTGCCAGTCGTTGGGACTTTTCCAATTGTGGAGGAGCAGTAGATGGGAAGCACGTCCGCATCGTCCCACCACCCAACTCGGGGTCGTACTATTATAATTATAAGGGGTTTCATAGTATCGTGATGTTGGCGGTGGTGTCTGCGACATATGAGTTTTTGTATGTGGACGTGGGGCAAAATGGACGGATGTCGAATGGTGGAGTCTTCGCACGGACGGAGTTCTACTGGCGTCTTCATAGTGGCAGTCTGGGCTTGCCACCCCCAGAGGAGAATCAGAAAGGACTCCCGTTCATCTTCGTCGCGGATGAGGCGTTTTCCCTGGCGAACCATCTGATGCGGCCTTTCCCCATGAGGACCCTCACCCCAGACCAGAGTATTTTTAATTTCCTCCTGTCCAGAGCCCGAAGAGTGGTGGAGAACACTTTTGGTATACTGGCCAGCCGGTTCCGCCTTTTTCTTACGCCTATTCACATGGCGGAATACAAACTGAATCACATAGTGCTGGCGTGCTGTGTTCTTCACAATTATTTGAAAAAAGTTTCTGTGAACTATGCGGTCTCAGTTGGCCAACAAGAAGCAGACTTGACGGAAAATGCAGATAACCTCACGGGACTTCAACATGCTCATCCTGGCTTGCCCCCCCAAAGCGCCCATGAGGTTAGAACACAATACATGGACTACTTTGTGGGTAGGGGGGCCATTGATATGCCAGACAATGTCTGAGCGGCATTTTAAAAATACATTTTGATCTGAAACTTCTTCATTTACTGCTTGGCTTGGTTTTAGGTGCCTCCTAGGTATAATTAGGTTTTTTCAAGTTGTGCCTTTTTTCACCAACAGTGCAAACCCAAGTTCAGAGCGAGATGAGGGGACAGTCTCTTCTTAAGATAATGTTATTATGTTGTGGGTCTGCTACACACACACCTTCTTTTTTGGTAACTAATGTATGTAGTGCATTACTGACCAAAATCGTGCTCATTTTCAGCACCATGGCAGGAAAATGGCATGATTGTAAAAATTTACACATCACTGTGGGTGTTTTTTTATTAAAGGCACATCCACTATGTCCTCCAAGTGCACTGCAAAAGTACACCTGAAACTGCACTTGGTGTGCAAAGTGGAGTTGACTTTAGTAAATCACACTCCTTCTCAGCACAAACTCAAATTGTACTCCAAATACATTTTTGTTGCCATGAAAAAGGAAGCCACACATTGTTGATAATTAAACTTTTTAATCCAAGCACATTCACATGTGCGTTTTGAAAATGTTTATACAACCAACCAAGAAATAGTGTGTTTCTAAAACAGAGTTTAATAAAAATTTGGGTTACTTGGTGTTTTTGGGTAAACAGGCATGTATCTAACTGTAAAATACACAACACAGGAACTTACAAAGTTCAACTTTGAAAAGTGAAGACAATATCAGACATGAGTATGTACAAACTGGGCTGATATTGCCTTCATCACATGGGGTGTGACCCCTGAAAAATCCAAATTTGGAGGATGCACACAGTGTGTCAACATGTGCTATCTCCCATCATGGGGGATCAATGTACATGCTTTGGGGCTGCAACCCCTTCATCTCAGACACTTTACACAAAACACGTACATTGATCCCCCATGATGGGAGATAATGCATGTTTACACACTCTGTGCATCTTACAAATGTAGAAAATGTATTGATTTTAAAATTTCCAAAAAAAGACCCTATCTAGTTTTGGGTGTTTCACACTCTCCCCAAAACATCAATGACGTTCTTAAATTTTTGAGTTACATCATTGATGTTTTGCAGGATATGTTCCCAATCCGGAATTGCACACCATTATCTCCACGATCTGGGCACTTTCACTGGTAAAACGGGAATCTTCTTCCACATCACCTACAAAACAAAGCAAAAAAAAAACACCATGTAATATAAATATGGTGACATACATTGATGAGCTTACCGGAAGCTGTGTTCTCCCACACTCACCTGTTGTGGGGAAAATTTGCCCAACCTCCACGATCTCTCCTTCCTCCTCCTCCTGCTCCTCTGTTTGTGCTTTTGGAAGTTGTCCTTCTTTGTGAGGGGTGGGGTCCCTGGTGTCCTCATACTTGCCGAGTCTTCTCTCCCCTATGAGATTGGAAAAAAAATAAAGAATTAGCACACAGAGGGCAGATTTAACAATATGAAACATTGTTTGGAAGTGTTGTTCAATTGTTTATTTTGGCCAAGCTTCAAGGTCATAACATTATTGGGGACACTGTGTTCAGCTGGAATACTTACCGGAAGAACGATGTTTCCTACAAACGAATGAAACCATGAACTTGAAAGTGGCCATTTTAAAATGCACAACATGAACTCAAAGCACATGGAGCAGTATGCAAGCAATAATAATCATATGAACACACGACAACTACTTACTTTTGTCAAGAACACGCTTGATCCTTATGTACTGCTCGTGCTCCCTCAGTTTCAGGTCTGACCAGTGTTTTCTCAGTTGATCCATGGATCCAACTTTATTCATGATCTTGGCCTTTCTGATATTTGGGTTTGGATAAGGTCCATACTTTCCATCATAGTCTATCCTGTTCAATATGTCCACCATCTCCAACATCTCTCCAAAAGACATATTTGAGGCCTTAAATCTTGTCTTCCTGGATTGGGACATTTCAGGCTCCGGGCTTTCCTCACCCTCCTCCTCGTTAGTGTAATTATTAGTGCGCACCTGTGTTCTCTCTGCCATGTGCTCTCCCCACTGCGCCAGAAGCGAAGGGGCGGGGAATAGTCTGGAAAGAACGTCAGGGGCGGCCGGAGTTTGACGCATGCGCACTGTATATAAAACGCAACACGCGTGTGTCGTCCGTACGATCTGTGAACAGAGGGAGAAGCTGAGGCGACGAACGCGCAAACGAAGGTAAAATTTTGAACTTGGTACATCACTAGGCTACACTGCTTCTAGATTGAGGCCTGCATTAGTGGAGTTTAGCCTGACATTAGGGTTTGTCTTGTGTTGTGTCTTGCAGACATTATGGATGGGTTTAATGACTATAGCTTCCTCCCTCTGTTCATCGATAAATACTGAGACATGCCCATCCTGTGGCAAGCAACACACCCTCTGTATAGTAACAGACAGAGGAAGGCAGCACTGTTGGAACTGGTTGAGTTTGTGAAGCCGGTGGTCCCCAGGGCAGATGACAAATATATCAAAAAGAAAATTGGGAACCTCAGGAGTGCATATCTGAAGGAGAGGAAGAAGGTGCTGAAGTCCATGAAATCTGGAGCTTCAGCAGCTGAGGTTTATGTCCCCAGCCTGTGGTATTATGACAGGATGCATTTTCTGGCAGACCAGGCTGAGGCCAGAGAATCCCTCTCTACTCTTCCTTCCACGCGTCCTTATATGCTACATTCCACACCTGCTGAGTCTTCCGACGCCCAACCCGGGCCTTCCACTCAGGAAGAACTGGAGGAGCCCAGCTTGAGCCAGGTATAGTATTGTTGTACATATTTGTGTAGTCAAAATGAATGATGTTAACTTGATTTCTGCTCCCTAATTGGTGAGTTTATAAAGTGTTTCACATATCAATAGACAGTAGTGGCCAAAACCTTTGGGACAGGAAAGAAAAATGCTGGGCTCAGAATGATAGTCTTTTCGATTAGTTAACAATTTGCAACAGTGTTGATGTGAAAATTGTGTGTGTTTGATGAACCAAAAACTAAAACTATGTCCCTTTTTCATACACAGGAAGAACTCAGCCAGGACCAGGAGGGTGTGGAATTCAGCAGCCAGGAGGTGGCTGTGGAAAGTGGCAGCCAGGAGGAGGCGGGGTAAATGGCAGCCAGGCGGTGGGCAGCCAAAGGAGCCTCACCGAATGCCAGGTCCCTCCCCTCCGCCTTCCACGCAGAAGGGCGAGAAAGGGGGGGAATGTTGAGGAGTCGGCCCTGAGGCTGATTGGTGAGGCTTCTGCGGCACTCCAAGCCAAACCCACCTACCAAGAGGCCTTTGCCGCCATGGTTGTGTGCAAGCTTGATAAAATGGAGCAGGGGCAACAGATCTTGTGTGAGCAGGTTATTCTACAAACCCTCAACACGGGTCTGTTGGGCCAAATGACACCAGAAACACACTTGTGTCGTTTGGCCCATGCCCCTGCTCCTCCTCCTCCTCCTTCTGCCTCACCTCCAGCACCACAACCACAGCCTGGAAGGAAGCGTGGAAGGAAGACCAGAGAGTGATGACCTGGGTTCAGTCTGGTCTGACAGAAGATGCAGCCTGTTGTAGTACCACAGCCTGGGAACTTAGATGTCATCTGCTGCTGTTCCGGGTTTCATGGACTTCAGGACCAGACTTATCTCCCTCAGATATGTATTCCTCAGGCCACCAATTTTTGCGTTTAAATAGCTGATGTGTGCCCTGGGGGCCCAAGGCTTCACGAATCTCCCCAGTTTCGACATTGCTGCCTCCCTCTTTATCTGTTACTGACACCGAAATAAAGGTATTTTTTTGTTTGGATGAAATACTTGCGTATGTGTTTTCCTTCCAAAAGGACAGTTTATTTGTGAGCAGGCAGGTACATTTCCAAAAAACAAAGTGAAATAAATAACAAGGGGTGCCAACACTAAAAAACCCCCTGTAGATTAAAAAAGAAAAACAAAATCTAAGGCCGCGTACACACGCGGGGACTGTTCGCTGAAACTGTCCGCTGAAACCAAGTTTCAGCGGACAGTCCGCTCGTGTGTGGGCTTTCAGCGGACAGTTTCAGCGAACAGTCCGCTGAACAAGGTTTTTCGGAAATTCCGAAAAACTGTCCGCTGAAACCTTGTTTCAGCGAACAGTCCCCTCGTGTGTAGGCTTGTTCGTCAAACTAAGTTCCGCGCATGCTCAGAAAGGATTTACACGGCGAAAGTTATAATGCAGTGTATAGGACGTCGTATTTTTCGTCCCGTCGTACGTGCCGTTCACGTCATCGCGCACGGTTTCAGCAAACTGTTCGTCCGTCGTGTGTGGCCATGTCCGTCCATGCTAATTTTGAGCGGACTGTTTGCCGAAACTGTTTGACGGACAAAGTTGGGCGAACAGTCCCCGCGTGTGTACGCGGCCTAAAAAATAGAATAATGTTGTTGTAAGTTTACACACAAAGAAAAAAAAATTGAGAAATGAGCAAACTGTCTTTAAAGGAGATTTTTAGAAAAAATCCCAAAAACATCCAAAAAAGAAAAAACCTAATCTAAAATTGTGTAGATGTGACGCAAACTAAAATTGTATTGCTGAAATGGTTAAAAAAGAGTAATAAAATCCGTTCGGGAGAAGTGTGTGTGACTATGAGCATCAAAAGAAGTTTGTTCTTGCAGCATTGTAAAGAACAAGAGAATGCGCTTGATGAAAGAATTTTTAACATTGCAGCGTGACGAATGTGCTATATCGCTTTACGAGCAGTAGTTTTACCTGAACGAGCACTTCCGTGTCGGAATTTGAATGTGAGCATGCGTGGCACTTGGTCCGATCAAAATTCTCTACACATGATCGGATTAGGTCCGACCGGCCCAGTTGGTCGGGAAATATTTCCAATATGTTGGAAAATTGGGTCCGACGGATATTCCGACGGAATCAGTCCGATGCATACCACACACAGTCGGATTATCCAACGACACGGTCCAATAGGACACATTCCGACGTATTCTCCGACCGTGTGTACAAGGGCTTACAGTGATACACCACACCAAATTCAATATTGTTTTCTAAATAGTGCAGCGCTGTGTCTCATTAAATAATGTGCATACAAAATTTATATTAAACATTTCATGATCAAAAAAATATTTTAAATAAAAAAAAGTCAAAAAATTAGAAAAAAAAAGTTCATCTGTGTCAATGCTTCCAAAACAATCACCGCTGTGTGTGTTCGTCCTCAAAAGGACCAATATCCAGTACACACCTCCACCAGCTAAAGTGCCTGCTCACCTCAAAGATGAATGTTAAAGCATGGACAAATCACTCTTCTACTGATGAAGGCCAATAAGATGCCAACACGCGTTAAGAGGGGAGGAGCCGAATCTGTGAAGCTTTGTGAGTGTAGATTTGCGGTGAATGAAGTGATGATTTGAGACATGCTATTTTAAAGTTTTTATCTTGTAAGTGAATTTGTTTTGGGGGCTTTTAATAAACATGCAAACAGAGTACACTATGGCACTTGTGTTTGTTGTTTCATGTCTATAACCCACGGAAGTAATAGTGTGATTGAGCACTTATGAGAAAGTGAAGGAAGGTTTGTCTGACGGCAATACAAACGCTGATTACCCACACAGAGGAGCAGTCTGGAGACTGTAGGATTACCATTGGAGAGTGAAAGTTGATCCATTGTGGTGGACACAAAGTGTGATTTGTCTATGCTTTTAAATTCATCTTTGAGGTGAGCAGGCACTTTAGCTGGTGGAGGTGTGTACTGGATATTGGTCCTTTTGAGGACGAACACACACAGCGGTGATTGTTTTGGAAGCATTGACACAGGTGAACTGTTTTTTTTAAATTTTTGGACATTTTCATTTTTTTTATTTAAAATATTTTTTTGATCATGAAATGTTTAATATAAATTTTGTATGCACATTTTTTAATTAAACACAGCGCTGCACTATTTAGAAGCTGCAAAGGATGTTGGGGCTTGTAGTTCATTCATACACAGAGCTGTGTAAATGAATGACGAGGCCGTGTGAGCAAAGCCCTGCACGGCCACACTGATTTTAAAAAGTGACAGCTAGTACAAGAAACCTCTCCCTATACTGCTGTCAGAAGAAGGGGGGCAGCGGGCAGTGTCTGCAGCATTGGGAGCGTGTTACATGTTCAACCCTAAAAACGGGTGGAACATGTAATATGTTCCCAAATGTGAAATGTGCCTTTAACTCTCCTGCCTGCAGTCCAGACCTTTCACCAATTGCAAATATTTGGCACATCTTGAAACAAAAAAAAGACAAAGAAGACCCAGGACTGTTGAGCAGTTAGAATCCTATATCAGGCTAGAATGGGACAACATTCCTCTCCTAAAACTCCAGCAACTGGTCTCAGATCCCAGACATTTAGACCCCTTTCACACTGGGTCGTTTTCCAGGCACTACAGCGCTAAAAATAGTGCCTGAAAACTGACCTGAAACAGCCGCTGCTGTGGAGCGGTGCGCTAGCAGGAGAGTAAAAAATTTCCTGCTAGCAGCATCTTATTTTAACAACACTCTCTAAGCCCTTGTACACATGGTCGGACATTCTGACAACCAAATCCGTTGGATTTTGTCCGACAGATTTTGTCCGAAACTGTTGCATACACACGGTCGGACAAAGTTGTCGGAAAATCCGATCGTTCAGAACGTGATGACGTTATTTCATTACGACGGGACTACATTCAGGCTAGTAGCCAATAGCTTTGGTCTAGGAATTTGATCTGAGCATGCGTGGCACTTTGTCCGATCGGAATTCTCTACACATGATCGGACAAAGTCCGATCGGATCATGTTGTCGGAAAATTTTATAGCCCAGCTGGAAAAATTGGTCCGTCAGATACTCCGATGGAAACAGTCCGATGGAGCCCACACACTGTCGGATTATCCGACAACACGGTCCTATCGGACATTGTCCATCGGAATGTCCGACCATGTGTACAAGGGCTAAGGCCCCTTTCACACTGGGGCGGGAGGTGCGTCGATGGTAAAGTGCCGCTATTTTTAGCCTGGGATACGGTATACACACACCGCTCCTTCACCGCTCCTGCACTTTGAAATCAATGGGGCAGCGAGGCTATACCGCCGGCAAATCGCCTATGCAGAGGTGCTTTGCGGTGGTTTTTAACCCTTTCTCACCACTAGCGGGGGTAAAACCGCCCTGCTAGCGGCCGAATAGTGCAGCTAATCCGATGGTAAGACGCAGCTAAAAATAGCGGCACTTTACTGCCAGCGCACCTCCCGCCCCAGTGTGAAAGGGGCCTTAGAGAATGTTGTTAAAATAAGAGGGGATGCTGTCCAAATTTAGGACTAACTACGATCCGACATGCCCTAAATGCGGTGATCCCCAGGCGACGTTCTACCGTCTCCTTTGGTCCTGTCCTGAGCTGCAGGTTTACTGGAAACAGGTTGTTGACTTCCTCCACGACCAAATGGGCTCCCCGCTGACGCTCTGTCCCCGCCAGTGTTTGCTGGGGATTCTCCTTGTACCTGTATTTTTTTTTAAACATTTGATGTTTTCTATTGTGAATAAAGTATGGGTTTATGAGATTTGCAAATCATTGCATTCTGTTTTTATGTAGATTTTACACAGCGTCCCAACTTTTCTGGAATTCTAAATGTTGATACTCGTCCCTTGTACCTTGCTGCCAAGCCACAAGACCATAAATGCTGCACGAAAAGTTTTACGGTGTAAACATCTTCAAAATTAAATAAAAGATGATTTTTATGTGGAAAGGGCAAGTGTTAACGTATATACCCATTTCATCCAAATTTTCTATAGATTGTTGTTTTGTCCAGAATTGTTGTGGATATGGATCAAGTCACACTTTCTGCTCAAGGTGTGACAATATTGTCAGAGCTCTTACAAGCAAGGAAGTCAGCCACAATTGTGCTAGCAGGTAGGGTGCATTGATTTATGCTTTAATTATATATTTTTTAGTTTGTATGTTGTGTAATTATAGTAATTCACACTCTAAATGAACATGTAATGATAATGGTCCAGCCAGAAATATTTAAATCTAAGGCTGGCCATAGACAGAGCAAATTTTCTAACTACACTTAAGTGTTTGTGAACAAGTTTAAATTATCAAGGCAAAACTTATGTTGTTATTGCTGTCTGTGTCCCCGGGAGATTCACCTTCTCTATTTGTCCTGTTTACAGTTACCATTAAAAATGAAAGGTTGTCCCCAGAAAAATAATAGAGGGCAGATCTTCCAGTGGGGAAGCTAGTTCTGGTTACCTAGGGGGACGGGGGGTTCAAGGGGTTCCCCTAATTTTTAGGGCTTTCCTCTAATTTCTTGTTTTGGCTATGGGACAAGAAGTTAAGGTAAATCTTCGCAATGGGACTCAGATGACAAAAATGATCTTGATTATTCCTTTACTCTGTCTAAAATGAAATAAAGTTTTGCCTATAGTTCTACTTTTAATATTACTATTGTAAAATTGTAAGTGTTAAAAGTGATCGCTTATTCGGAAACAGATTTCCTTAAAAATGTTTTACTGCGCCAACCATTTGTGCTAGAGATGTAAGCAATTGTACATGTTACATAACACCGAAGTCTGCCATTCTGTTTAAAGATGGCCATACATTATGCACTTTTCTTATTCAATTTCCTTTAGATTTACCTTCAACTATGTAGTACCTGATTACATATAAATTGAAAGTGTTTAGGTTTAACCTCATATTATGTGGTTTTAGGAAATCTGAGGGGAAATTGTACAAGAAATTTATGGCCAGCCTAACTGTTTCTACTTTCAAGGATACAGAAAGTGGGACTTTTAAGGTGCCAATTATAAATAATAAACAATATATTTAAAAATATATACATTTTATTTGAATAACAATATGTTTAAAAATACATTCAATAATCAATTGTATGCATTTCATACACCATTGCAGCCACTTGTACTCAACATGTTTCGCTCTGAAAGAGCTTCTTCAGGAAATGTATAGTGCTGCGTGAAGTATAATACTGCAAAGAGAATACATGATATTAACATTTGATAACATTGAAATATTATTACAATATAGTTACAGTAGTTATTCATTTTTACATTTAAAAAAAAATCACATGTAAATTATTATCAGGCCAAGAGGAAAATTTACCAATCTAAAATCAATTCTTGAGATGATCAGACAAATCTTCCAAAACCTGGGTCAAGGCAAAACGTTGCAACCATAGGGAGAGAAGACTTCTTTAAAGCTATATAAAAGACGTATTTTAAATAACGCTAGATGAGATGTTGCTAATACCTAATATAAACACATCCAATTTGTCCAAATGTAGAAAGTTACTTTACTCATTTGGCTATTTAGATCTGACCAATGGATTTCCTCATTCCAGCAAAGCAGTCCTACAAAAGGAAAGCAGAAAAAGAGTTGTATATAATGTGTGTATTATATAGTATCTTGTAATTGTAATAATAATAATCATTTTATAAGGCATAAGCAAGCCACAGATTACTCAAAAAGAAGGGCCAGGCAAACAATCCATCCTCCCCCAGGGAGAGGGCTGGCTTTTTTTTTCAAATATAAATTTTTATTGCTTTTTAAAAAAGGGAAGTACAGAAAAGGTACAGTATAACCGTGGCCATAACAGGCAATCAAACACACATGTTGGCCTTCAAGAGAGGGCCCAATTTCCATCTATAATGTTGACCATATAAGTTGTCACAATAGGCAGACAAAACAGTATTGTGCTTATACAAGTTTAACAGTAACTATTCCTGATCCTATGTATTTATATATGTGCTGTTGTCTTGGGTACTGTTCTGTATGTTAAGTCGGATTGTCTGTGCCCCGACCATAATAGCAAAAAATGGAAAGGACAGAAGGTACTAAGGTTTCTAGAGGTAGGAAAAAGATATAGAGACACTCCCCATGGGATTTTTCAGTGGCAAATGAGAGACATTGATAAAAAGTTTCAAAATGTTTTATTATTATTAAACACTAAGTGATGGGTATATCACAGTGAATTAGATTAAAAAATCTGAGCTCTGGTGTAGCAATACAGATCTGTAAATCTCTATACAATATTGTGCAATTCAACAATTGTTCATGGATAAAACATATCTCCATCCGAAAATCTACTTTTAAGTTCCCACATTCTTGTTTTTACATATCATAGAAAGGCCACTTAGTGTGAGGAAATACCCCAATGCATTTCGACTTAGAACTGGTCGCAGTCTTCCTCAGGGGGTTTCTTTATTTCTACCAACATAATAAGTGGACAATTAATATTAAAAGCAGTATCATTCAATGGGCAATTATACAGACTTCTCTATATATTTACCCTTTCTGTGAGATACAAATGTATAGACCAGAGACTCTCATGTTAGTATCCAAATTCAATGAAGGCAGACCCGGACTGTCTCCACCCCACTATTCATATCCACCGAATCTCCCAGAAGGGGGAGAGAGGAGAGGGGGGGAGAGGAGAGATGTTTTTTTACATAAAGCGGGGATCCTTAGGACCTACAGGCAGTCACAAAACTTTTGACGCTTCCACCATCCAAGCGAAGGAACAGAGGATTTTTCCTGAGGAAAAATTATTTTATTTATTTGTTTGAAAAATGATAAATCATTTTTATATCTACTATGTAAGGATAAAGCATATTGAATATCTAATATGCAGGGAGGAGGAAAGGAAAATAGTGATGAAATAATAAATTTATGTGACTTGGTACTCTGCCTATATGTGTGTGTGCGTATATTATACATGATCCGTATATTCAACAGATGATCAACCATATTCATGCAGTGAGACATGTATGTGTGTGTATAAACATGTATGAAATAATAAATACATACAAATAATAATAATAATAAAAAAAAAATATATAGAATTAAAAATGAATAAATGTAAAACTAATGTGTGTGTGTGTGTATGTATGTCTGTGCTGAAAATAATGCAAGTGATATTGGATACTCTTTTACCATGCATGTGAATCAAAAATAATAATAAAAATTAAAATAAAAACCCTATACCCCATGTGTGAAGTGAAGTGACTAGCATAAAGGAAAGAAAAATAGATAATAAATAATAATGTGTAGGTTAAGAGTGCATAATAAATAATAATGTGTAGATTAAAAGTGCATAATAGCATAAATACCTGTCAGTTTAATATTTTAGGGCACTTAGAGATCCTTGTGAAAGGAGAGGCCACTCATCTAGATAAAGAATTATTATTATATCAAATTATATACTATAAAGTCCTAGAGATAGAACCAACAGTTGAGGAAATAGAAGATAAACAAAGTGGAGGAAGGGGAGGGTAGGGGGTTTTGTTCAACACGGGCGTGATGGATGTAGTGATGGTGTTACTATTCAGTTGGCCAGTTCTGGGATATCTGTTAAGAGTTAGCAGGGACTGTCCTTCATTAGAGAATATGAACATGTTCCACAGCCTCCAGACTTTGTTGTGCTGTAAGCACTAGATCTTCTAGGTTTTTAATGTCTTCTACTTTACACAGCCATAATCCAATGGATGTAGCTGGAATGCAAGATTTTTCAGCATTGAGTAAGTGTCGTACAATATATTTCTTATACGACTGCGCCGGGATTGTGGTGGGGTGCAGCAAGAAGCTGGGTCTTTCTGAGTTGTGTGATCTGTGCATTTTTGTATGACCGTCTCTGGTGTTGTCCAAAAGTGTAGTAGTAGTGGGCAGGACCAGAAGATATGGAGAAGTGTCCTCTTGTCTGTTTGGCATCTCCAGCATTTATCCGTTGTGGTAGGGAAGAATCTATGTAGCAACTGAGGTGTATAATACCGCCTTAGGATCTTGTCGTTTGTTTCTTGTATCCTTGTGCAAATGGACAATTTTAGAGAGAATCTGAGAATGTTTTGTTTCTGCATGTCAGTAAAAGTACGTTGCAGGTCGCATTCCTATTTTGCAAGAACACCAAATCAGGTTGTTCCGATGGGGTGTTAAGTAAAGTGCATGTTTTTGACAGTACTTGGGGTAATATTCCCTCGTCTCTACATTAGTCCTCAAATGTTGTCAAATTGCACTTGAATTCTACTGGGTGTGGTAATGAATGAATGAAGTGCTGTAAACGGATTGCCTTCCAAAATGAGAGCTGGAAGCCCCTGGTGTTGCTCATCAGTGATTGGATCGATGTCCATTGATCCCTGTTTACGTAATGTAAAGCACAGTCTTTACCTGCTGTCAAAAGCGTCTCATACTCTGATCGGTCTAGTCCTGGCATAAACGATGGGTTGCCTAGAATTGGAAGTATTGGGGAATGTCTCGATGTTAGGGAGGTTGTGTTTATCATTATTGAACCTATGCGTAATGCGGCTCCTTGATAGGATGTGTTGTCATGTCTTGAGGGAGTTGGTAATAGCACCATATCATAAAAAAAGGGGGGTTTTCCAGCGCTCCGAATGATGTGATGTCTAGGTGGATGGTGCAATGGTAGCTTTAATAGCACATTTAAAACAGTCAGTGTTATTTAAAATATTGAGGCAGCCATCCTCAGAGGGTGTCCATTACCTCTATTAGCAAAGAAAGTAAAGGAAAGGGGGTGTGGAGGCACCAACTGTAATAGTTCTATTATGTATCGGGGTGTTAAAATCCGCTCATAGGCAATTCTGCAGCGTCCACTGGATGGAAAAGCTCCACTCTCCAGAGAGTGGTTATCGCTGAGCTTTTCCATCCAGTGGATGCCGCAGAATTGACTATGACCGGATTCAACACCTCAACGGCCGAAGGAACGTGACCATAACCGGCAATGCAGCACCAGTACAACCCAGGACGCCTCCACATTTGAAGGGCATCACCACCCTGCGAACTAGTAAGTGTATATTCTACACTAATATTTAATTACATAATAGGACTATTACAGTTGGCGCCTCCACGCCCCCCTTTCCTTTTCATAGCACCATATCTCTCCCTTTAGTGGGACACTCACCTGGGCGCATTCTATTTGCGTCCATAATTTGGTTTGTTCAAGTCTGTTCCAATCGATAATTCTCCCTAGGTGTACTGCTTGGTAGTAGTTTTTTATGTCAGGAAGGGCTCCTCGAACAGCATTCTTGCCTTTGTCAACATTGGGGGAAAAGTGAGTTCAAATGTGCGTGTCAAGTCACAGGGGATATTGGTCTTTAGATAGATAAGATGTCTATCTGACCATTTGAAATTAAATGTAGTTTTCATAGAGGTTAGTTTGTCTGGTGTAATGTTGATGCCCTTAGCTGCAGACTTGTCAAAGTTAATTTTTAGACTAGATATGTTCCCATACCTCTTAAATTCTTTAATAAGGTTTGGGAGGGACACTACAGGGTTAGTAAGGGAAAACAAAAGATCATTCGCATATGCAGAGATCTTGTATTGGGCCCGGTCTATGGTAATTCCCATTATATCCGGATTCCGACGTACTGTGTATAAGAAGGGCTCTAGTACTAGGGCGAAGAGAAGGGGTGACAGAGGACAGCCCTGCCTGGTACCATTTGAGATGGTGAAGGAGTCAGAAAGGACTCCATTGGCTTTGACCTGGGCCGTCGGTATAGAGTAAATGTTGAAGATCCGGTGTAGCATATTATTACCGAGTCTTATGTGTTTAAGAACAGAGGAAATAAATTCCCAACCCACCCAGTCAAATGCTTTTTCAGCATCTGTGCTGAGAAAAACGCATGGAGTTTTGGTATGTATTAGATTAAAGTATGTAAACCCGAATTTTTTTTTTTTTGATGTCATAAAGTATTGAGTATACGATTTCCTATCATAAGCTTTTATTTCAGTGTCACCAGTATGCTGTTTTGGGAGATTGTAGGAAGAATAGTAGACCTGGAATTCCCATGCAACTTGTGTAGGCATGACTTTCTTGTGTCCCGAGGGTGAAATGATTTGGGGTATATATGCGTGTAATCTCTGTTGTCTAACTGCTTTGGCCAGTAGTTTCCCACACTTGTTACCTGATTTGTAGGAGAGTTTCCTACAGAATTGTAATGCCGCTTTGGCTTTGTACTGTAAAATATCTACTGTTTGTCTTCTGAGAGTCAGCAGTTCTGCTTCTAGTGAGGGTGTTGGGTTGCTTTTGTGTTTAGTTTCTAAGTTATGTATCTTCTTTAGAAGTAGATGTAGCTGCTTCCCGTTCTCATTTGATATGTGCTCCATGTTTGATCAGGACCCCCTGATTACGGACTTGTGAGCTTCCCATAATATCCCTGGGTCACAGTCAGCAACATCATTGGTTTGGAAATAACGTTTCAGTTCATTTGTAATGTCTGTCAGCACTATAGGGGTCTGCAGTAGGCTATCATTCAGTTTCCAAAACTTTTCTCAAGTCGTCAAGGTCAGTGAGAGGCTGTAGCGCATGGTAATGGGACCATGGTCTGACCAAGTGATATTACCTATAACTGGGTCTTGTGCTGCGTGGTATCAGAAAATAGTTGATACATGAGTATATTTTGTGGGGGGGGGGG
Organism: Lithobates pipiens; assembly: GCF_037356315.1. NCBI lineage: Eukaryota > Metazoa > Chordata > Amphibia > Anura > Ranidae > Lithobates > Lithobates pipiens. Next base: position 179,460,248 of record NW_027507784.1, on the reverse strand, counting down.
GGGGTGTATAGAAGGTGTAGTCCTTTTCCCCTGCGTGGTGAAGTCTCTATATGTCTATCAGCTGGGCTTCATGGAGATTTCGAGTGATGCATTTGTGTACACTGGTTTGCACGGATGAGGTACCAGAGGATGTGCCTACTGTTGAGGCTAGGGGTACATTAAAATCACCTCCTAGAATCAGATGTCCCTCGGTGAAGTCCATCAGGAGGGACAGTGTATTATGTATGAAGGTATCCTGTCTAGCATTTGGTGCATAGATAGTGGCTAGTGTAGACCTAGCACTTCCCCTATTAGCCCTTTCATGAACACATACCGTCCCTCGGGGTCTACCTTAGTGTTGCGGCAGGTCCAGGGTACCTTTCCCGCAAGGAGTATAGATACTCCTTTGGATTTGGCTGTAGGATTTGTGGCATGGTAGGCTATCAGAAAGTACCTGTTCTTCAGGCATGGTGGCATGCCTGTTTTGAAATGAGTTTCCTGTATGAACGCTATATCTGCTCAAGCTCTTTTAAGATCATTCAACAGTATATGGCGTTTCTCAGGTACATTCAACCCTTTGATGTTCAGCGAGAGTTTAGTAACCTGATCAATCACGCCTCTGTTAAGGGGGGGGGTGGTGGGAGTGGTGTGGGGAGGGGGGGGGGTTGGTGTGATTAAGTAAAGGTTGGGGGGATTAGAGAAGGGAAGGGGGGTAGGAATGAAAGAGCGAGGATAGCTCAAGAGAGAGTAAAGCGGAAAAACACTATAGATTGTCTTGTCTAGTACAAATTGTCAAGAAACAATCTTATGCAAAAGTCTGCAATGAAACACACTTTGGTTGTCACTGGGTATGGTGGGGAGGAGGTTAGACTACGACTGGGGAAGTCTATCCGGACTTGTCCAGACCTCCCAGCCCTAGGGTATAACCTTGGCATGCACTCTGAGAGAATCAAAAAAACAAGAAATAAGTAAGTGAATAAACAAGTAACAATATATACACATTCAGATGTGTAACCGTATAGAATCCCAGATTCAGATAATTTAATGTAGAAATTACCTTAAAACTGTGGTTGGCAGAACTAGTGCCTAACAGAGATATTGACCCTTGGCCTCTGTCTAGTCTACCTTACCAAGTCGGTGTTTCTTTAATTCCCCTGTCGGTGCCCTCCGACAAACTGTTGTGGGGTGGGCAAGCTTGAGATATGTCTACCGCCAGTGCGGTCGTGTTCCCATGCAATAAGGGACCACGCCCGTCCCTGTCAGCATCAGCCCATGTCCCCTAAAAATGGACTGGGGGAAGCATAGAAAAATGGTATGTCACTTCACAGTCCCTGAGGTCAAGTCAGCCCCTCAGTTGAGGAATGCTTCCCTTCTGCTCAGAACCCTGTGTAAGATGAGCCCTGGAAGATGTGAGTGGTCTCTGTCTTTCATTAGTACAGCCTAGGAGCTCGCCCTTTCCATACATATTAAATTTACTAGCTTAGTATCTGGTAATATTGACCACAGTGCAGTATCATCTGGTTGGCCCACTGTGGGGGGGGGGGGGGGGGGGATTGTGAACTCGTTGAAAATACATCAGGAATGTAGATGGGCGGCTATGGTTGTCCACCTCCACCACACCTGATGGGTAGGCGGGGGGTTGCCGTGTTTACAGAAAAAATTAAGGTCTTAAAACCTTTGTGAGGCATGTCTCATGGTCCAATCCACCTTAGTCCCCCATAGCGGCCAGACCCTGGTAATGCACAACAGCAGCCTGTAGGGAATAAAACATTTGTTAGGTGATATTGTTTCTGTGAACTCTGTTGCTCCTATGAGGATCATGGAACTTCCCCAAGTACATGCAGGCTCGTAAATTACAGGACCAGAATTCCCTTGTCAGTGGGAGTGTGTCCCCATCTGCCATCACTTCCGTTAACCCTCATCTCCCCACAAAGTATTCCTTTCAAGATCACATTTGGTTCCTGTATGTAATAGTGTCGCCAGTATTGTGACAGATTCAGAGTTCTAGTTCAGGAGTTCCAGTGTGTGTCATTTGGAGTTCATGGTGGGGAGGGGGGTAGTTTCCTATAAGTGGCAGTCTCAGGGGCCGGTTTCAAGTGGCCATACCATAATACTGGGGGGGGGGGGTTCAGGATCAATTACAGGCCCCATTTCCTACTCCAATCCCTGGTGACCAACCCCCTCCCACCATCCATCACCCACCCCAAATGCCAAATCAGTGGCTTGAGAGTTAACTAAGGAGTAAGGATTGTGACGGGTTTTTATCAGGAAGAAGGTTCTACCTGGTATAGGTGGCCTCACATTGGGGAAAGGTGTCAGGGGGCTCCAACATGGGGGGTATAACAAGGGGGTAAAACAAGAGGGACATTAGGGCCGAGGCACTAGTGGTGGTATTGGTCTGTGTAAAATCTCACCACTATGGCAGCTGCCGCTAGATTTCCCTGGATTCCTCTGGTGGGTTTATGAGGGATCTACGCCGGCTTCTCTGTGGTCTCGGTGAGCGAGTTCTCTTTTGATTGATTTAATACACCTGGGCGGGGAGTAAAGCGTGGGATAACCTGGAGCCAATCTGGAACTTCTACCGGGTCTGTTTCCAGGAAATCAAACAGAGCAGGTAGTTCTGATGGCAGATGTAGGGTGAAAGATTGTGATTGTTTCTTGAATGTCACCGCAATGGGGAAGCCCCATCTGTAGGTAATGCCGGAGTGCTGTGCGATTTCCAGTACAAGCTTTAGCATTGCCCTCCGTTGCAAGGTGGCTCGTGAGAGATCCGGCAGGATCTGGATAACCGCCCCATCGAATTCAGTGTCTCTTACCTCCAATGCCTTCTGTAGGATGATATCCTTATGTGCATATTGGTGGACCCGGCAGATCACATCTCTCGGCGATTCAGATCTGTGGATCGTGGCCTCCGGGCTCTGTGGATCCGGTTGAAAGGCTTAAGCTGGGAAGGTGTCTCCTGTTATGTTTCTGCATATGGCTAGCGTGGTTGCTGCCAGATCTTCAGTCCCAGTGGCTTCGGGTAATCCCCGGAGTTGCAGGTTGTTCCTCTGCCTGTGTGGCTTGAGAGTCTTCCACCTGCCGCAATCTCCTCTCCAGTGCCATCACTGTAGCCTCCCCTGCTTTCATCCATTCTGTTAGTGAGGTGATGTCCGTGCGTACCGCCACTATGTCTTTTTGATGGAAAGGCTCTAGCCTGCTGGAAAGGGATTCTATGTCGGTTCTCGTAGGCAGGGCCTGCAGCAGCACGCTCAGCTCCGCATCCGCCCGTAGGGTGAGAGGTGTCAGGTGTGGGTGGATCAAATGTTGGGAGTCGAGGCGGAACATGGGTGATGTCTGTGAGTCACACTGTATTGAACTCACATGTCCGCCATGCCTCGTGGTGTCCGCCATCTTAGGGGCCGGAGATGACTCCTGAGAGCTGGGGAAGTATCGTTGAATTTCTCTGCTTGCGTGTGGTCTGGGAAGCGGCTTTTTCTGTTTTTCCCTCTTCACTTCCTAGCAGAGTACATGCCATGTTTTCTGATTTATATTGCTGAAATTAGGGCTGGAAAGGCCAGGATGGACCAGGAGCTCCGCAAGAACAAATCCTTACTCCGCCATGTCCAGACCACGCCCCCAGGGCTGGCTTTTTGTTGCTCCTGGGGGAGGATGGATTGTTTGCCTGGACTGTTGCCTTGCTAATGTAGGGCAATGTGACTGTGTCTCTGAAAGAGGAACCCCCTAACCCCTCATACAGTAAATGGGTTCTAAATATCTATTGATAAGTAAAGAATTTAATCATATAATATTGAATATACAATTCAGGTCTATTAAATTGACATATAAAATGTATTGACCTTTTATCTGACTATTCTGTTGTGCTAAATACTCTTTATATTTATTGGTGCTTTTCAAGTGACAGTAGTGTCCTAAAAACATTACTCATCTAACTTTTTTTTTTATTTCCTATCCCTAAAGTATCCAATTTTTTAATCCTTTGAAAATCTGTTATTATGGCAACATTTCTTTTTGACAGGGGAGTTGCTAGCTTGTTTGGCTCACACAAGGGCCGGCATACCAGAAGCCATAACTACGCTGGGAACTGTGGAGTGCCTTTGTAACCATTTAAAGTCTGAAGAAGAAGAAGTAACTAGTAGATTTATCAATATGTTTTTTTATCACGTCTTTTTTTTTCTTTTTTGCTTACAGAATTACACTGATCTACAGTAATTTTATTTGCCAATCTCGGTGGAGGAAAAGGCTTCCTCGTCCTTTTTTTCCTTTGCATACCTTCCCTTACTTGCATGTTTTTTTTTTTAATCAGTTTGGAGTCAAGCTTATATGTAAAATATTTAGAATGTATTTATAGACCACCGTACAGATCAACTTTTCCCTAAACATACAGTAACTAGTCTGAATTGCAATACTTAAAACTGGAATCATTACCCACAACACTATACTGATTGGCTTTTGTCTAATGCAGGTTTTAAAACAACATCTGATTGGTTGCTATCTGAAATTCTTCCATTTTATTTTCTTAAATCTTCTATAAGACCCACTGACTTTCTCACATGCCTTTTATGTACCCCATGCTTAAGATTTTAAGTAAAAAAAGAAATCTCAACATATTTAAAAAATAATATTTTAACTTATAATAACTGACTATCATGTCCAAAGGTTCGTGTAGCCTGTGCTGATGCATTGGGTTATTTATCATTCAACCGTACTGCCTATCGTCAACTTTTAATGGAGTGCAGGAATCAACCAGAACTGTATGATCTGCTCATCAACAACCTCAGCAAAGATGGAAAAATCTCCAAAGACTTTATAGAAGAATTTGATACACAGAGGAGAATAGGACTTCCCACCCTCAGGTAAGTAGCATCAATTTTATTTGGTAAAGGTTTAAGTTTGAACACAAAGGTGTTTATTTGTGTTGCCAGTCTGTGGACAGGCATCTTGCACTGCAGACATCTTCAAAACAAACAGCCCAAAAATAGTATTTCTCCTTCGTTCATTGACAGATACAGCTCCTTTAAATCTTGATCGTAGGGCCACCTTCAGGAGAGGACTAGGCAGAAGATGTAATACATGTGAAAAGAACAGTTTTGCCCAAGGGGCGTTCCCTCTGGCTATAACCCCTCAGCCTGCTTCCTGCAACTCAGTTTTTTTCTGCCTAGTGAAGGAGAAGGACCTAGGCTCCCTGCCGCGACCTTCGGTCCTGGGGATTTATTTTCTGGAATTTTTGCCTTTTGCGCAAGATATTGATCTTTCGATCTGCTATCAACAGCCGGCTGGGTGACAAGCTGGATAAATATAGATCCTTGTAATCTCCCCAGCCCGGGCCATCGAGCGTGAGCAGGTCCTAGCTACGCGCTGGGTCCACCATGATATGCCCCTCAGGCTCCAGGGGCGGCTGGTGAGCTACATGCTCCGGAGCACACATATGACAGACTACTGATGTCTTTGTCACAGTGCCATGGCCAGCAGCCACCCCATATTGCTCGGGTGTGGGTCTGTGATGGGATTCCTCCAGCTCGTCCGGACGAGTACAGCTCTTCCTGTCTTGGCAGGAGAGAGCAGCTGGGCATTCCCTGGGAGGTCGATTAGGGGGTCCCTCTTCTCCCTTTCCTCTCTCCCTGTCCCTGTGTTCCCTCCCCCCTGCAGGGGGCACTGCATGGCTGAGCTGTGGTGTGGTGTATGTACCAGGGCTGGGGGGGGGGCCCTGACCCTTAGCTGGGGGCTGCGCTGACTGTCCGTGTCCATGTGCTGTCATCTGTTTCTCTGCTGGGGTCTGCGGGCTCTGCATGTGCTACCGCCATGGTGGTGGCCGCCGCCATTTTCTGTAGTCTCTGTGTACAGCATGGCTGTCGGCCATTTTCTCGAAGTCCGACAGCCATTTTTCTAGTGTTTTTTCCTATACAAGAATGGCTGGTGGCCATTTTCCTGTAGCCTCAGTGTAGTTTTTCTACCCAGCGCTGGTTTCTGTGCCTCAAAACAGCACGGTTTTTACTCCTGGACACTTGTGGCTGACACAGGACACAGTGACAGCACGACGCAACACTCGGTCAGGGTGGCAAGTCCTGCGGTGGGGCCCCTCAGTCTGTTAGCAGCTAGGAGGGTGAGATTGAGCACCTTGTCCTAAGTCCCCAAGGGTGGCAGACAGGGTGGGTCAGCATGGCGTCAAGCTGGTGTTTCTTCCCCAGATCTCCCTGCAATTGCAACCGGCTCACCTGCAAACAGTGCAGTGCCTTGGACGCTTTGTTGGCGATCCTGAAAATGTTTGTTGCCAGGGTGGAGGCTTTGTGCAGGCGCAAGGGGGGTAAAAACATCCCCTGCCCCCCCGTCCTCCGGGGAGAGCTCTGATTCAGACTCGGGCCCCGTGGTGACTGGTGGCCCCTGTTCTGATGTGTCAGAGGATGCTGACCAGGACCGGACAGTGAGGATGATTCCGGGTCCACGCAGGAAAAAGTGCTAGTTGGAGCATTTATCACCACTGTGCGGGATACCCTGAAAATACAGGATGCAGCAGGATCCTCTGCTGAGGTGTCAGTCCCGTAAACCGGCCCGTACACCTAAGGTGTTTCTGTATCTGACTTATTTTGATAAGTTCATATACAAGGAATGGGGAAGCCCGCAGCGGACCTTTTCAGTTCCAAAAAGGATGGCAGTGCATTACCCCTTTGAAGAGAGCCTCCTTAAAAAATGGTCGGCTCCCCCAGTCGTTGACTCCCCAGTATCCAGGTTAAATAAAGTAACCACAATCCCAGTAGAAGGGGCTCCTGCATTTAAGGACCCTACCTGCAGGAGAGCCGAGACAGTGGCTCGGTCCATGTTTACGGTAGTGGGCTCAGCGCTACGACCAGTATTGACCACGGCATTGGTGTCGCAGACCCTTACTGAGTGGGCAAAACTATTGCTCTGTGAGCTGGAGAAGCAACAGTCTCCTCCAGTCTGCGTAGAACTAGCAGACCAGCTGGTGCATGGCCCCAAGTATGTCTGTGATGTGGCCCTGGATACACTTCCCCTCCTCTCCAGAGCATCGGTATCAGCTGTGGTGCTAAGGCGCCTGATCTAGATGAAATGCTGGTCTTCAGACCAGACATCTAAAAAAGCTCTGAAGGATTTGCCCTTCTTTGGTGAGCGGCTATTTGGAGCTTTGCTGGATGAGATTATTAAAAATGTCACAGGTGGGAAGAGCATGTTGCTCCCACAGTCCAAGGAGGGTAAGGAGCCACGCCGTAGGCAAGGGCCCTGCTTTTCCACTCAAAATAGGCTTTTTCATCCGCCCGGGACATCAGGTAAGCGCTCCAAGTCCAACAGGGTGTCTGCTGAGGGACAAACTCGTCCCTGGTCTCGCAAGCCTGTGAGCAAAAGTACTACCGCATGAAGGTTTGCCCCCGTCTGATACTCGGGTGGGGAGTCCCTTTCGGGAGTTTGCAGCTCGGTGGGCCTTTCGGCTGTCCGACCAATGCGAACTGATTTCATCGGGCTACAAGATAAAGTTCCTCTCTTGGCCACCAAACAGATTTTTTTCCCTCCAGCAAACCTTTAATCCCAGCTCGCCGGGAGGCCCTGTTTGGGGCAATGAGGGACCTGCTCAGCACGGGGTGATAGTACCTGTTCCAAAGCTTCAAGGTTTCAGGGATTTTACTCCAATCTGTTTGTAGTCCCCAAAAAGGAATGGGTATATTGAATTCTAGACCTAAAAGCCCTCAACTGCTTTGTGAAAGTACAAAGGTTCAGAATGGAATAAGTTTGCTCCGTAGTCGCTGCACTCTATCAGTGGGACTCCCTGGCATCTCTGGATATCCAGGACGCGTACTTGCATATAGCCATATGCCTTAGGCATCAGAGGTTTCTGCGGTTTGCAGTAGGGGAAGAGCACTACCAGTTTGTGGCTCTCCCCTTTGGTCTGGCATCACCCCCCCCCCGAGTCTTTATCAAAGTATTGGCTCCAATTTTGGCGTTGTTGCGACAACGTGGGATCGCAATCGTGTGTTACCTAGACGACCTCCTTCTGAGGGCAGCTTCTGCCTCAGAATTAAGGGAGGATGTGGCGATCACCATGCAAACTCTACAGGAGTTTGGGTGGGTGTTGAACTTCTGGTGCCGACTCTCTGAGCCGTGGTGAAGTTCTTGATGAACCGCAGGTGTTCGTCGTTGCGTTTCTGCTTACGAGTTCTGGGCACCATGGTAGCCTCCTTCGAGGTGGTACCGTACACCCAATTTCACACCAGAGTCTTGCAGAGGGATATACTGTCGAAATGGGACAAATCTCCGTTATCCCTGGATTGACAGATTCGGGTGAGCCAATTAGTCAGGGACTCTCTTCTCTGGTGGCTGAGGTCTCTGACCCTACGGTCTGGAAAATCGTTCCTGCCTCTTCATCGGACAGTGATAACAACCGGCGCCAGCCTGACTGGCTGGGGTGGAGTGCTGGGGTGGAGTGCTGGGGGTGCAGTCGAGCCAGGGCCTCTGGTCACAGGAGGAATCCCAGTTGCCGATCAATGTGCTCGAGCTTTGAGCGATCGGGCTATCTCTCTCCCCATGGTCAATGAGGTTACGAGGGCGTCCGATCAGGATCCAGTAAGACAACGCCATGGCGGTGGCAAATGTCAACCATCAAGGAGGAACAAGGAGCTTGGCTGCAGCACGAGAGGTCGCTCACATCCTCCGGTGGGCAGAGCGACATGTACCGGCCCTGTCGGCGATATACATACCGAGAGTAGAAAACTGGCATGCGGACTACTTAAGTCACCAGATGTTGGACCCAGGAGAATGGTCGTTGCATCCGGAGGTGTTCAGGCTTCTTTGCTTATTGTGGGGCACACCAGATCTCATCTCAATTGAAAGGTGCGGAGGTTCATGTCCAGGACAAGAGATCCTTGGGTGGACACGGCAGACGCATTGATGGCTCCATGCCAGCAGTACCGGCTGATTTACGCCTTCCCTCGGCTCAAACTGTTGCCACGTCTGCTTCGCAGAGTGGAGGCCGAAGGGTTTCCAGTGATACTGATCGCCCGAGATTGGCCCCGGCATCCCTGGTACACCGACCTAGTACACCTGGTGGCAGATGCTCCTTGGCAGTTGCCCGATGCGAGAAGACTGTCACATACTCCATCCTGCTTTACCGTTGCTGGTTTTAACGGCATAGCATGAAAGCTAGGGTACCGAGGTCTGTCGGCCTCGGTAATCTCCACTATGCTGAGGGCACGAAAATCTTCTTCTTGTAAGATATACCATCGTAAGTGGAAGGCTTATTTCTCCATGTGGGAGGAGATGAGGTGGCGTCCGCGCGCCTATACCATTACCAGGATCCTGCTGTTCTTACAGCGATGAGTGGACCAGAAACTGGCTTTAAGCACCATCAAGGGACAGATATCAGCCTTGGCTGTCTTTTTCCAATGACCCCTGGCGTCTCACTCATTGGTAAGCACCTTTTTGCAAGGGGTTCGGCATGTAGTCCCTCCGGGCCCTAAGGGTATAACTGACCGCCACGGCTCCCTTCTGGAAGTCAGACTCTCTCTTCGTTCCGGTCTCTGGTCTGAAAAAATGGCTGGTGGTCTCGTCGACCACCATTTCACGATGGATCAGACAGATCGTGTTCCAGGCTTACACCTTGAAGGGGCAGGTGCCCCCCTTTCCCATCACGGCCCATTCCACCAGGGCAATAGGGACTTCCTGGGCTTTCCGACATCAAGTGTCTGTCTCCCAGGTGTGTAAGGCGGCTACTTGGTCATCCGTTCACACTTTCACAAAGTTCTACAAAGTGGATGTAAGTGCATCTTCAGATGCTTGTTTTGGCCACAAAGTTTTGCAGGTGGCTATGTAAACATTGCAATTTACACTCTTGCATTTTGGTTGTAAATGCATTCTGATGCATACGTTGGCTGCAAGTTCTGATGCGGTCATTTCAGATGGCAACTCCTCTGTTGAGTAGCGCCTCTGGCTGCGGGTGAAGTTATGTTTGCTGTTTCCACCCCTCATTCTGACACTGCTTGGGGACGTCCCTACGGTCAAGATTTAAAGGAGCTGTGTACGTCAATGAACGAAAGAGAAAATAGGATTTTTTGTATTCACCGTAAAATCCTTTTCCCTGAAGTTCATTGACGGACACAGCACCCACCCCTCCTAATATTTTACGTTATACTGCTTGTTGACATACTGAGTTGCAGGAAGCAGGCTGAGGGATTATAGCCAGAGGGACCGCCCCCTGGGGGCATGATAACCCTATGGTCAAGATTTAAAGGAGCTGTGTCCGTCAATGAACTTCAGAGAAAAGGATTTTACGGTGAGTACAAAAATCCTATTTTTCTAGTCTAGAAGAAGCACATGGATGAAAGTCAAGCTTCACTGAGAAAGATACGAAAGTCCGCTGGGTGGGGGTTGGCTCTTGCCAAAATGCGCAACCATGCACACTTGCCTCCTAGTGTGCCCTCCACCAGCAATGGCAGGTCCATCTACCCCTCTACTTCTGGGTCCTCCATCATGCCTCTTTTGCCATTTGGTGGGCCACTGACGAAGTAAATTCTATGACTTTGAATGTCTCTTCACCCTCAACTTCCAGAAATTTTTATTGCAGGTTTAATGTGCCACAAAACGTATGCATAGAATAGGAAATGTTTATAATCCCTGACTTATTTTTTTGCCTCACTTTCTATCTGGGAGACAGAATAGCAATAGATAAGAAATCTCTCCATTGTGAGGGAAAAAACAATTGTCACTGGTACCAGTGCTCCCACTGGAAATTGTCTCCTAACCCATGATCTGTTGTCAACTTTAAAATGTGGGATTTGCCATCACTTCTATTCAGTGGCAATAGTTAACAGCACATTTAGAGGATGAATCATCCTATCGAAGGCAGACAGCAATAAAAAACAGGCATGTGTTCTCTTTTCAAATCTACCCAAACCGAAAAAAAAGTCTTGGCTTTAGAGGAACCCCTGAATAAAGCTCTCACTGACCTTATAGCTGCAGGCACCGAGTACCGAGTCATCCTCAACCCCAAAGTTCACAACAGAAATAGTGAAGATGTTGAAGTCTGTTCATAGCAATTTGCTCTCTCCTCCTCCCAATGCGCTGCTCTGTGTCTTGCATTATAGATTAGAAGGCTGAAAGGCTGCCAAGTTACTTACGTTTTGGAGGAGCAGAATATGCTAAACTTCTGAAAATAAAAGTGCCTCTGCTGTAAACTTCAAGGATTTACTCCACAGTGCCTGCTACAAGTAAGGGAAAAAAGTATTTAATCCCCTGCTGATTTTGTACTTTTGTCCACTGACTAAAAGATGATCAGTCTATAATTTTAATGGCAGGTTGATTTTAACAGTAAGAGACAGAATAACAACAAACATAAAAAGGCATTTCAAAAAAGTTGATTTGCATAGTAAAATAAGTATTTGATCCCCTATCATCCCCGATCATGAGACTGGTGAGGAATCATCCCAAAACTACATGAGAGAATCTTGTCAGTGATCTCGAGGCAGCTGGGACCATAGTCACGAAGAAAACAATTGGTAACACACTACGCCACAAAGTACTGAAATCCTGCTGTCGTAAGTTTGCTAATGAACATCTAACTGATTCAGAGGAGAACTGGGTGAAAGTGTTGTGGTCAGATGAGACCAAAATCGAGCTCTTTGGCATCAACTCAACTCGCTGTGTCAAGGCAAAAAAGGAGTGGCTCAAGAAGAAGCACATTAAGGTCCTGGAGTGGCCTAGCCAGTCTCCAGACCTTAATCCCATAGAAAATATGTGGAGAGAGCTAAAAGTTCGAGTTACCAAACATCAGCCTCAACACCTTATTGACTTGGAGAGGATCTGCAAAGAGGAGTGGGACAAAAATCCCTCCTGAGATGTGTGCAAACCTGGTGACCAACTACAAGAAACGTCCGATCTCTGTGATTGCCAACAAGGGATTTGCCACCAAGTACTAAGTCATGTTTTGTGAAGGGGTCAAATGCATATATCATTCACTAAAATGCAAATCAATGCATGCCTTTTTTTATTTTTTATTCTTTATTCTGTCTCTCACTGTTAAAAGTAGGATTTTTATTACACAGAGCCTAAGTAATTACTGGGTTATGGGCCACCTTCAGGTGTTGACACTGATATACCCAATCAAGGAAGTTCATTCCCTATATAACCCCTCCTCGTTCCAGTAGAACATCAGTTTTTGTAGCAAAACAATATATTTAAATCCCAAAAGAAGGGAGGGACCTCTGTGTCAGGTAAGCTGTAATAGAAATCCTATTTTCTTTATCGTACATCATGGGACGCCTTAATGAGGCGCTTACTTATAATGGCTTTCCAGAAGGATAAATCCAAAGAGATAAAAGCATCCTTATGTTAATTTCTTCATCATAATTGTATAGCCAAAGATTAACAAGCCAATGCTATAGCAATCAATATGAAAAACCGTCCTTCAAATTCCATATAAAGAATTCTTCAAATATATTGAATACAAAGTGCAAAATAATCTACAAACAGCAATAAATCCAATGTGCAAAGTAATCGGTGCAAATGAGCAAGCATAAAATGCAAAAATCTGCAATCAGTGCAAAAATAGCAATATGTGTAAAATAGCAATAAGCAAATAGTGCAAACCAGCAATTTGTGCAAAATAACACATAAAGTGAAAAAATCTGCACTTTCCATTACTGTTTGGTGTGAGAACACTCTTATGTTGGCCGCTACATTGTTAGGTTGATTTCTCATTTCCCTGTGTGGCTTGCGCATTAGTTCCTCCTATTTGTATAATTACTTAATGAGATATCCCATAGCAACGCTACTTGAGGGGGAGAGACAACCCGCAGGGTACCCCCAGACTTGAGTACTTATGCTTTGGGTTTCTGCCTGCAGCACACTGCGCCCAAAGGCAATATTCTCATACCTCCTTACATCCACCTGATAACATTTTTGTGAATGTATGCACTGAAGACCCAGTTGTAGCCTTACAGATCTGCACCATGGAGGCCTGGTGACGCACTGCCCAAGTAGTACTAACCGCCCTGGTAGAGTGCGCCTTAACTTGAAAAGGGGGGAATCTTACCACTTAAATTATACGTTTGAATTATAACTTGCCGAATCCACTTAAGCCCCGTACACACGACCAGACTTATGTCCGACAGACTTCCGAAGGAGTTCTGCCAGAGTTCCGACAGAGTTCTGACGGACTTTTCGAATGAGCGGACTTGGCCACACACAATCACACCAAACTCCGACGGATTCGAACGTGATGACGTACGACTGGACTCGAATAAGGAAGTTCATAGCCAGTAGCCAATAGCTGCCCTAGCGTCGGTTTTAGTCCGTCGGAATAGCATACACACGAGCGAATTTTTCGGTAGGAACTGGGTCCGGCGGAGTTCCATCGGAAAAATTTGAAGCATGTTCCATTTTCTAAAGTCTGTCAGACTTTTGTGAATCAAAAGTCCGTTGCAGCCCACACACGATCGAATAGTCTGACGGAATCATTCCGTCAGACTTTGGATGTTGAAAAGTCCGCTCGTGTGTACAGGGCTTTAGTGATTTTTCGAATGCTTTTTTTTGGAAAAAAAACTGTTTTGTGCTTAAAAAAAAAAAACAGTAAAGTTAGCCCAATTTTTGCATAATGTGAAAGATGAAGTTACGCTGAGTAAATAGATACCTAATATGTCACTCTTCAAAATTGCACACGCTTGTGGAATGGCGCCAAACGTCGCTACTTAAAAATCCCCATAGGCGACGATTTAAATTTTTTTTACTGGTTATATGTTTTGAGTTACAGAGGAGGTCTAGGGCTAGAATTATTGCTCTCGCTCTAACGTTCGCAGCGATACCTCACATGTGTGGTTTGAACACCGTTTTCATACGTGGGCGGGACTTACGTATGCGTTCGCTTCTGCATGCGAGCACATGGGGACAGGGGCGCTTTAAAAAAAACATTTTTTTTTATTGTTCATTTTACTTTATTTATTTTAGTTTGACATTTTTTTCCCCAAAAATAATTTTTTTGATCACTTTTATTCCTATTACAAGGAATGTAAACATCCCTTGTAATAGGAATATGGCATGACAGGTCCTCTTTACAGTGAGATGTGGGGTCAATAAGACCCCACATCTCACCTCTAAGCTGGGAAGCCTGAAAAAAAAAAAAAAGATTCTGGCTTTGATCGTATTAGCGATTCAGTAGAAGCACCGGAGGGCAGCGGGATGGGGGGGTGGGTGGAATGTCTATGGCTGGGTATTGCAGGGTATCACCGACTATGGCTGGGTATCTCAGAGTATGGCTGGGTATCTCAGAGTATGGCGTTGCAGAGTATTGCATTGCAGAGCATTGCAAGGTATTGGCGGGTGTTGCAGAGCATTGCAGAGTGTTGCAGGGTATTGGCGGGTGTTGCAGAGCATTGCAGAGTGTTGCAGGGTATTGGCGGGTGTTGCAGAGCATTGCAGAGTGTTGCAGAGTATTGCAGAGTGTTGCAGAGCATTGCAGAATGTTGCAGAGTGTTGCAGGGTATTGCAGAGTGTTGCAGGGTTTTGCGGAGTGTTGCGGAGTGTTGCAGGGTATTGCAGGGTATTGCAGAGTGTTGCGGAGTGTTGCGGAGTATTGCGGAGTGTTGCAGGGTATTGCAGAGCATTGCAGAGCGTTGCAGGGTATTGGCGGGTGTTGCAGAGTGTTGCAGGGTATTGCAGAGTGTTGCAGAGTGTTGCAGGGTATTGCAGAGTGTTGCAGGGTATTGCGGAGTGTTGCGGAGTGTTGCAGGTTATTGCAGAGTGTTGCAGGGTATTGCAGAGTGTTGCAGAGTATTGCAGAGTGTTGCAGAGTGTTGCAGGGTATTGCAGAGTGTTGCAGGGTATTGCAGAGTGTTGGCAGGGAATTGAGGGGTTAATTTTCGGTGAGCAGCGATGTGGACATTGCAGATGCAGCCCACATCGCTGCTGACACCGATCTCTTCCCCCTCCGCTGTACCGATCGGTACAGAGAGTTTGAGTTTGTTTACAAGTGATCACTCCATCATTTGACGAAGCGATCACGTGGTAAACGGCCACGATGAGCGGCCGTTTACCGTGATTCGTGATGCGCCGGGTCCACTGGACCCAGCGGTCACGGATGCTCTCGTGTGTGCGCCCCAGGGGGCACGCGAGAGCAGGATTCTGGGAGGCCGTTAATTAACGGCCTCTCAGAGTTAAACAACCGCCCTGAAGCCGTTAATCGGCAATGGGCGGTTGTTAAGTGGTTAAATAGATTCTCACCACATCAAGACAATGTGTGACTTTTCTTCCCTGGAACATGGTTTTGGAAAAAACTATGGCAGGACAATATCTTGATTCAGGTGAAAACCTGAAACCACTTTTGGCAAAAAGTCTGGACGAGGGCGTAACACCACTCTGTCCTCACGAATAATCAAATATGGCTCTTTACAAGAAAGAGCAGCCAATTCCGAAACCCTCCTTGCTGAGGATATAGCAACCAAAAATACCAGCTTCCTTGTCAGAAGGACTAACGAAATATGCTGTACCGTTCAAATGGCTGTTTTTGTAACCCTCACAAAACTAAGTTAAAGTCCCAAGGGCTTAAAGGTGATTTAACTGGCGGATTAATCCGTATCACCGATTGCATAAAACCCCAGACTAAGAATGCGTAGCAAGCGGTCTTTGACTTGGCCTTTAATAGTACTCAAGGCCAACTTCATCTCTACGTCTAATTGTAGAAAGGCAAGAATTCTACCTATGATATATCTCTGTGGGTGCCAACCCTTGGATTCACACCAGCAAGCATAAGCCTTCCAGACTCTATAATGTATAATTCTGGAAGCTGGTTTCCTTGCATTAATTAAAGTAGAGATAACTGACCCGGAAAGCCCACATTTCTTCAGAATGTGGGTTTCAATAGCCAGGCCATTAAATTTAGCATTTGTAAAGTAGGATGGAATATCGGCCTCTGTCAAAAGCATAGATCAGTGAGAACTGATCCCACGGTATCACCAAAGCATCTGTTCTGCATGCAAATGGATCCTTTGTTCTGGACACAAAGTTGACTAAGTTTATGTTGAACTGGATGCTAGAAAATCTACGTCCGGAGTCCCCCATCTTTGACAAACAGTCCGAAAATATGTCGGGGGAAGAAACCATTCCCCTGGGAATAATCTGGTGATTTAAGTAGTCCGCCTGCCTATTCTCTATTCCCGAAATGAAGACTGCCGATAGGCATGGAATATTTCTTTCTGCCCAAGTTAGAATATGGTTCACTTCTCTCTGTGCTGAGAGACTTTTAGTACCCGCTTAGTGATTGATATAGGCCACAGTCGTGGAAGTCCAGGCTTTCAGAGCCAGACGCACTGCCCGAATCTCTAGGATGTTGATGGGCAAGGCTCTTTCGGTTCTTGAACACTGTCCTTGGACAGTTTTCTTCTCTGTCGTTACCACTTTCCAGATAACTGGTCTGAAGGATTTAACTTTTAGTAGATTTTTTAGTAACCACCAATTGAGACTTTGGGACACCCTTGGGGACAGCCGCATTGGCAAGTCCAAAGCTTAGATCTTTCCTGACAAGAAATCATTTGGATGTATTTGACCAAATCCTCCCCAAATAGTCGCTCCCCATGAAAAGGGAAACTAGTCAGAAGCTTTTTTGCAAGATGCTTCGGGTGACCAACTTTTTAACCACAGGGTCCTACGCATGTGTTTTAGCACAAGCGCAAGGCAGGACACTTAGTGAATAGAGTCTTTCATGGCGTCTATGGCAAAACATAGCGCCTTTGGTAGTTCGGATTACTCATGGGCCTGTTGTGTAGGGACCTCTCTAAGGGCCTCTTTGAATTGGTCCTTTAGGGACTGACAGATGCCTAATGCAGCGACTGCAGGCTGGGAAACGGCACCTGCCAGAAAAAAGAGGATTTTAACAAAAATTCCTACTTCTTATCTGTTGGATCCTTAAGCATTTGTGCATTGTCTACTGCACAAGTTACATTTTTATTGATACTGGAAATCGCAGCATCTACTGCTGGTACTTTCCATCTTTTGTTAATTTCTCCTCCTTGGGATAGAGAACTGAGAAACTCTTTGGAGGGAGAAAATGCTTATACAGATGATCCCATTCAGCATGAATAAGCTTTTCTAGTAATGCATGGACCGGAAACGCATGAAAAGGCTGTAAAGGATTTAAAGAACCCAAGGAAGGGACCAAACTTTTAGCTGACACTGTAAGGGGTAGCCTGACAGTGGAACGAACCAATCTCTCAAACTGTGAGGTTGCATAAGGTTCATCAACTGTTGTTTCCTCTGCAGAGGAAAAATCAGCTTGTTTTTCTACGTGATCGCCTGAGAGTAATACCTCATCCTGTGTCCACTGTTCCCTTGGTAAAGGGTTTGAGGTGGGGAAGGGGGATCTAGCACGCTTCCTACACCCTTAGATGCAGAATGCGATTAAAGCCGTTAATCTTCCTTCTAAGCCCTGCAGGGCAGAGGAAAATGCATCTTCAGTCACGTATACAGGGGCTGAAGTGTGAGAAGCAGTTGCACCACCAATAGGTTCCAATGACTCACCCTGGCTTGCCATATCTGGTATCTCCATTTTTGGCACCCTTGTGGTAGCTCTGGAGGTCACAATGCTAAGCTCAAACTCAAAGGTAGTTTAAGACAAATATACTATTTTGTGAGCAATAGTCTAGCAATAATGTTACCATACATATCAATTTCTGATGCTGAGTAACAATTGTATTTCCTGTACTAGAAATGCCCGTATACACCGTTTACGTGAGCCAGCGCTCCTGTGTCCTGTGTGATAAAAAAAGGAACTTGTTGCGCTAATTAAATGAACATATATGGATAGCGGTTAACACAATATTGTTGGGTGCATCGCTTAAAAAATGGAACCTAATGGAAAAAACAAAAAGTTCATATAAAATAAATCCAATAATATAAGGATGATCTAATGTTCGCAGTATAGTCCATCTGAAGAGTTCTATAGAGTGAAGAAAGAAGACCGTCACCAACACCCGATATAACTGACTCTTACCATCAGTACATAGGATATATGCAATATACAAATCACTGTATGGTCAGATCCACGGTTCCTCCTATTTATCAACCCGATCTACTACTTAAACAAGAGATCTTTCTTCAAATGACCCACCAGATATTGAATAACTTAATATTAGCACAATCTTGGCTTGGGAAGCATGCTCCAGAGATATGGTACAGTGGTCACATATATGGAAAATGAAAGAGAAATCAAATAGAGGGGTACATTTATTCCATTAACCACTTGAGGTCCGGGCCATAGCCGAATGATGGCTACAGCACGGACCTCAATTTCTGGGAGGCCGTCATAGGACGTCCTCCCCTGTTCACGCACCCCATGTGCGCCCTATGATCACCAAGTCACTGAGACTCGGCAGAGACCCTTACCATGTGATCAGCTGTTAGCCAGTGACAGCTGATCACATGATGTAAACAAAAGCTTGGTGATCATTTTTTTTTCTCCTCACGCTGACAGCGTGAGGAGAACAAAAGGCCGATCACTGCCTTATGTTAAAGGGACATCGGTCCTGAAGAGGAAACAGGCACATCTGCCTCCTCTGTGCCATTCAGTACCCCCTGCCAGTGCCACCTGTGATTGTCACCTACCAGTGCCCATGAGTGCCACCTATCAGTGCCCACAAGTGCCACCTATCAATGCTCACCAGTGGTGCCAATCAGTGCCACCTAGCAGTGTTGCCTATCAGTGTAAGCAATCGGTGCCCATCACTGCTACCCATCAGTGCCCATCACTGCCACCCATCGATGCCCATCACTGCCGCCTCATCAGTGTACATCAATGAAGGAGAAAAATTACCTGTTTGCAAAATTTTATAACAAAATATAAAAAAATAAAAAAATGTATTTAAAAATTCAGTCTTTTTCAATTTTTTTAACAAAAAAAAAAAATCGCAGAGGTAATCAAATGCCACCAAAAGAAAGCTCTATTTGTGGGAAAAAAATGCTAAAAATTTAATTTGGGTAGAGTGTTGCATGACCGGGTAATTGTCATTCAAAGTGCGACAGCGCTGAAAGCTGAAAATCTGGACAGGAGGGAGGTTTAAGTGCCCAGTAAGCAAGTGGTTAAAAACTATGTATCAAAACTCACATGTAATATATGCAAAAACAGACATAAGGGAAAGCGTCCAGCTCTTCCTACCAACAAGATGGAGGCAACTCCTCTGTCCACACTGCTATGTCACTCATCCCTTGCTCAACCCAACATTTCATTACAAACGTGCATCTTTATATATATATATATATATATAACTAGCAGTTGAAACTTATATTCTTATAGTATAAATCAGTTTAGGGCGTGGCCAGGATGGTTGACTAAGCAGACGTGTTTTTTGAGCTCTGCTGGAGGAGAATCCGCTTATTGATCCGATTTTGGACATAATTTCCCCTATTGTGGACTGACTGCCCTTGCATGCCTTCTAGATGCTTTGGGGGCCCGCAAAAAGCTGAAATTTCCACCTAACTTTGAGGCTGCAGAGGCTCCGTCCCTGACTCCACGGCCTACACCTCTGCACCTCAGCAGCATGGTGTCCCAGACTGACCACGAGGAGGCCGCTCCACCTAGAATACCAGAGGTAATGGTGGCCATTACTTTGTGCCAGTCAGCACTTACAACTAAAATTAAAGCCGTTCAGTTGGATGTCGGACTGCTGAGACAGGATCTAGATAAGACACACGGAGACACACAGAGGACACAGTGACTGATCATGAAGCCTCCATTAGAGCTCTTCAAACTCCGGTCAAAGCTCTAGAATACTGGGCGGAAGATGCTGAGAATCTGAGCCGAAGGAATAACCTTCATATTGTCAGGCTCCCGGAGGGGGTTGAGGGTCGGAATTCCTCGATCTTTGCGGAGGACCTGCTGCGGTCGGCCCTTCCCGCTGCTCAGCTATCGCCTTACTTCACAGTGGAGAGAGCCCACCGAGTACCACCAAGGCCCGGACTGGAGGGTGCACCCCCACATATGCTGATCCTGCGCCTGCTAAATTTTCGAGACAGGGATGAACTCCTGAGAGCAGCTTGTGACGCAGGAGACATCCATTACCGTAACACCAAGCTCATGCTGTTTCCATGCATACACAATGGAGACGCAGAGGCAGCGCTGGTCCTTTGACGCTGTGAAAGTGGCTCTCCATGCTAAAGGTATCCGGTACAGTATACTATTCCCGGCCAAGCTGAGAGTGGTTAACGGAGAAACGGTGAGGATCTTCACTAGCCCTAAGGATGCTGGCGCCTGGATGGAGACCCTGCCTCCGTAGGATCACCTTGTATCTCAAGCCCTTCTTCGATTGCCCTTGCTTTTTAATTGAATTGGCTGCAGCTATGGTCGAGACTCTGCACTGCGGAGGTAAGGGTGCTGTTTTCTTCAACATGACCCTGGTTTCTATGAGCCTGAGACTAACTTGAGGATGCAATACCCCATTCTGCTCATCCTGAACTTGGTCTCTGACTTTCTATGGCCCTTCCTGTTTTGTGCCCGGAGCTGCTGTCCAAATGTCATTTCTACATATTAGCCCTTATCTATGGGCAGTTCTCTCCTATTTTTCGTTTATTTTCTTTTGTTTGACCCTCCAGTAACTCAACTCAAGCGAGTGACATTTTCCTTTTATTTTTTCTCGGTTCCTGATAATTGTTTTTGTACGTGTTGGGAAGTTTTAATCGGGCCCAGGCCTCCCGATTTAATCCCTTGAACTCTGTTCAATAACTTGTGGAAGAGCATGTGCTCTCCGCTGTTTGGGGATGCATGGGGTGGGGGGGTTGGATGGCCGTTGCCGTCCCCAGGTTTGGTTATTTCACTTATCATAATTTCCATGGTTCACATGGTTGGTCTATGCATGATCTTTTCTAATGTACATGTCAGGTGGTCGCTCGGGGGAGTGCAGTCACCACACCGCAAGAGGCAAGCGGGCTCAGTGCAGCGTAAGCTGGTGGGGGGCTGCACACCTTCAGCTGAGCAGGCAATCATTCAATGCACTATTATCTTCATTTTATGGCTGAACAGGCACTATGGCTAATTTTACAGTGCTATTGTGGAATGTCAGGGGCCTTAACTCGGCCATAAAACGATCCCTTGTGTTTTAAATACCTACAGCAATATAACCCCAAGATTTGTATTTTGCAAGAAACACACCTGATGGGTTCCAGAATCCTGGGGTTGAAGAGGGCCTTGGTTGGTGCTCATTATCACGCTTCATACTTCAGGGGAGTGAGTGTATTAGTGCATAAGTCCCTGGCCTTTCAACTGGTAGCACTTAAAACTGATCCTGCTGAACGATATGTCCTGGTACATGCGTTGATAGCTGACTGTCATTGTGGGAGTCTATTTGCCCCCCCGCTGATGTTGCTCTGCTACATATGCTGATGCAAAGTGTTATACAATGTGATGTGGATAGGGTGCTGTTCGTAGGAGACTTTAATCTAGTAATGTCAAATGTATTGGATAGGCTCCACTCCTCTTCTTTTTCTAACATTGGGTTGTCCCAATGGGCGACCTTCTTTCATTTAACAGACCTCTGGCGCCATTTTCACCCCTCTGATGCTCAGTTTACTTGCCTGTCCACTACATATAGGACGTTGTCCCGTTCAGACATGGCCTTTCCACTGAGATTCTCTCCCGCGGCATTTCAGATCATACACCGTTGATGGTCACGGTACAGGCGGAACCATCTGGGGGTCAGAGGTTGTGGAGGCTGTCCAAGTACTGCATAATGGAGCTGAACATCCAAGAGGAGATGCCTGAGGGATTATGCAATTTCTGGCTGAATAATATGGATTCCACTAGCCCCTTCATTACATGGGATGCGTTTAAGGCCTAGGTAAGGGGAGAATACATTAAAAAAAATAGCCAAAAAAAGAGGGAATCTGTGCGGTCTCTCCGGCAGTTGGAGGTACAATCTCAGGAAAAATATAGCCAGTATGTCAGCAATCCGAACTACGATAGCTATGTCTCCTGGCAATGCACCATTAGGGAACTCTCGCTGTTGCGATTGGACCTAACCAAGAAATCCATGCTGGCCAGTGCCCAGAGGGTGTTCAAATTTTGGGACAAAAATGGCAGGCTCCTAGCCTGGTTGGCTAAAGGGCAATTTGCAACGACTCGTATAGGGAGGCTGAGGGACACGGATGGTTCCCTCCTGACCACCCCTGCAACAATCAGTAATAGACTTCTGCAATTTTTCCAGGAGCTGTACTCCTCTAGGGTTGATTACACGGCTGCTGACCTGTCCAAATACTAAGACCATATATCCTTCCCTACCCTAGACCTAGCCCAAAGTAGGGCCCTGGATGGGGACATAACACTGGAGGAGGTTCAGGTGGCCATGGGTTGCATGCAGGCAGGAAAGTCCCCTGGATCGGATGGCATACCTATTGAGTTTTACTGGATCCATCAAGAACTGTTGGCCCCCAGGTTAGTCTCTTTACTCTCGCAGTTCTCTACTCTTGAATCACTCCCCGACTCTATGGTCGAAGCGGTGGTGGTGCTGGTGCCCAAAGCTGGCAGGGACCCTGAAAACTGTGCCTCGTATAGGCCTATATCGTTAATCAATGCAGACGCAAACAGATAGTTTTCTTGTATGTATCACAAACAGATAGTTTTCTTGTATGAGGTATAAACGAGCCTCGAGCTCGATTGCGTCACTTCTGGTAGCGATCGAGCTCGAGGCTCGTTTATACCTCATACAAGAAAACTATCTGTTTGTGAGTACTTAATCCGTTTTTTATGAATAAACTTCAATACTGTTAAAAAATTACTACACTATGGGGCTCCCTTCCTCCTCATTTGTTTAACCCCTTACATAAACACCCACCGCCGAGGTACCCCCCCACGCTGAAGTACTGCTGAGTGACCACATAAAGAGTTCAATACGGCACAATAGGCAGGAGACGCCAGGATCCGGGGACATAGGAACAGGACCTCGAGGGATAACGATCACCAGGAACCCCGAGGACACATATATCATATGCTGTTACCTTACAGCTGTAAGGTAAGGGCACACCCATATTTAGATCACACAGGACCACGTGGGATACATCCACCATCACCATTACCACCACCGTTTAAACTGTTAGTTTATAGTGCACATATATCTAAAGCACCAGCACTGTATGCGATTGCCTCGTTACATGCAATTTTCGGGATAATCGCCACCGGTTGTCGCACAAGTTGAATGGACATTTTTTAACAAAGATCATTGTTCAATTTTCTTTTAGTCACAAAGTTTTTAAATATTGTGCACACCTCCTTCTTTTTGGACTATTTCCAGAGGGTTTTTTCCCTCCCCCCAACACCAAGATTTCTTATGCGTTTTTTTGCTTTGTTTTTGATTTAATATATTTTTTGTTCTATGTTATTATCTAGCTGTTCACTGCATTGATACTATTTTCTACGGCATAGGACACTTGCACATATTCACTCTTTTTAACCCTCCCTTGGCATTGACACTTTATGCGATTCCTTCAGTCACAAGTCAATCATTATTTGCACTATTGTTTTATTTAGTTAGTGACTGTTTTTTTGTATACTGTTATCTATATATTTTGGTGTAGTAGATATTCTCACGGACCTATTTATTGTCCAGCACCGGCACCTTTATGCGATTTTGTCAGTTTTAACAAATCGCATTGGGAATCACTATATATCTCGTCGACTGTTTTATATATATTATTTAAGTCACTTTATGATGTAGTAGTTATCTTCACGGATCTTCTTCATATCCAGCACTGTCACTTTATGCAACTTTGTTAATCTTATAAAATCGCATTGGGAATCACTAGCTCTAACTATTGGAATTTTCCTATATCCACTTGATCTTTACTCAAAATACTACTACGGTATAGCAGTGAGAGCTCCTCACTATTCCCTAAACACGTATAGTGTTTTTTATGTTTTTATACATTACCTTTTAGTTTGGTCGATAGTATATTTATCACCTAACCATTTGAGTGCCTATTGAATCTATTAACCTGTTCTGGCCAGACTCTTCACCATAGTACTGCGCATCACTACTTCTCTGCCCTCTTTTTTCTTTAATTGGGGTTCTAGTACCCCATCCCAGTGTGTGCAGCGGTACAACAATTAGACTTCTTTCTGATTAGGCGCAGGAATAATTCCTCTTACACTTCTTCTCTGACCATTTCCTCACTGCAGGATACTGCTGAAACAGACAGATCCAAACTACACCCATCACGGCGGGCAGCGTTAGTAAACCTTCAAAGACTGGGTCCCTTTTAATAGGGGTTCCACTCCTTTGGACCTGTATAGCACTCCTCAGAAACAACTTTAGGTAATGTAGCAAGAACAAAAGAGTCCTAGTTCCTAGGGTCCAGCCCTCAAAGAGAAGTGTTGCAGGCAAAACCTTGTTCTTCTATCGGCCTGGGTACTATCCGTGGATGGATCTGGTTGTGGAGGTTTTTTTAATTCAGCATGGATCCTTCCTGGAGCTTCTCAGAGCACATCTTCACTCGTGACCAACACCTTAGACACTGGCGAAAAAACTGATGTGCTCCTGGAAGGAGGAGGGGTTATATAGGGTGTGAACTTCCTTGATTGAGTATACCATGTACAAAATCAGCATGGGATCAAATACTTTTTTCCCTCACTGCTACACAAGTAATTGAAGGCTTGTATTAGAGTTAATGTATTGCTTGTTAAAATACTTAAATCTTTTAATGTCTATAGCCTGGGCACAGTTGCACTTTTTGTTTTTTAGATTTCCATAAAAAAAATATTTCCTAATATACGGTATTGATTAGGCAGATTTTAACGCAAAATAGTTATCTTTCTAAAGCTCACTACATTTTTCATATTCGTGTATGGAGGTTCTAAAGATGTTTGGTGTGTTTTAAAATTTACTATAATTCCAGCGGTGTCCCCCTACCCTCCAATTTCCTTTCTCCCCTGCTTCTCTTATTTTCTTTCTAAATCCACCCCTGCTGCTTTTTTTGATTAGAGCACTGTAGGGTCAGTGTTTACTTTGCAAAGGCATAGCATGTTGTCTTCATTAGGGAATTCATATGCTAACATTTGCAATTACTTAATATATCTGTATATAAAATGCATGGACATCATTATGACTAAAAAACAGTACTGATCTCTACTGAATATGCTGCAAGGCCCTTGCCTTTATTCTCCAAGTGCAATTATGCGTTTTAGGAGGTTTGAGTCTTTATATGTGTCCATGATTATTGGTTTAAGAAAAAAAACATCCCAAAAGTAATGGTAACTAACAATAACAATACAAGTTGATACGTGTGTTTTCTATTGATTAATCAAGCACTACCTATAATTACAAGTAACTTGTTTTTTTTAGCATTTGGATGCTTATTGTGTCTGGGTTTTTTTTCTTATAGTTTAATTAAAAATGGTGGCCCTCCTATACACCCAACATCATTGAAAGGTAGGATTATCTTAGACTGCTGTCTTATTACATTTAGATTTTTGCACGGAATGATCAAGTTGATATTTGATTGGGATACAGTAAAATGTGTAACTTTTAGATAATTCATTTATTTACAAATTAAGAAGAACATTTAAATGTAATGGAAGCGACACTACGAAAATTACACTCACAAAACACATTAAGCATACACACTGGTATCTTCATGGCAAGATGGCGTACAGGTGTGCAATTTGAATGCAAACCCATGTTCCTTTCATGTGCCTGCCCCCCTCACAAAACAACATCCTATTAAAGGTACAATGGGATTTTCTGGGCCTCTGTGTCTTTAAGCTGTTCATTCTTTGATTGCTGTAAACAGGCACAGGGGGGTTTGGAACCCTCCTCCAAAACTTTAGCTCTTTACCAGTTCACTGGAAAGGTAAGTTGCTCATCACTCATAACCTGGGACAGGTAGGTAGCACATATAATATTTCTACTTTTGGGATTTAGGCACCTTCCTCTATGTACTGGATGTGTGCAAGAATCCAAGGTACTTCTTGAAACCCCAGATGGATGCCCTCTAGCCTTAATGCTATATAGATACCCATCAGTTTGCTGGTGTGTTGCACCTATAGTCCTGAGCAGATAAACTTTTTGGCTGTTCTAGAAGAAGATTTAGTGTAGTACTGCCCCTCTCACCCTATAAATAAGCAGTGCTGGTCCCAACTGACAATGGACAAGGCAAAGTAAACACCATGCCTGCATTCCTGGTAGTGTACATTCTACCTTTTGAGTACCTTACTTCTGGTAAAGTATATCAAATTACTTTTCAGACCGCAGTTGGTAGGGGCACTTGGTGCCATGTGCCCTCAGAAGAAGGTACCTGTGATCAATAAAACAAGATGGGACACCTGGAACATCTCCAGTCTACTAAAGCCTACCACACTGCAAGCTGAATGATGGGTTTTCACCAACTTTAGGCATCACAACTTAGAAATTGTCTTACGGTTGTTACAAGTATCAGTGCACATGCTGTTATGCTTAAAGGGATTGTAAAGTCAGAAGGTCTTTTTATCTTAATGCAGTCTATTGTCAGATGGTTATACTGAAATATTAACAGTATTATATTTATGGAAATATGTAAAAAATCTATAGATAAGAAGATTGTCACATCTTTCCACAAATCGACCAAATAATTCAAATTTGTTTATCCATGCTAGTTTGAAGACAAAAATGAATACAGCGATGTGCTAATATATATGTATATAAATATCTATTAACTAAAAGTTCAGTGCAAAATAATATCAAATATAACTGGTGATGATACAAAGAAGTATAAATTCAAATATAAAATATAATGGGTTGGTGATACAAATGATGAGGAAATTACCCACAAGCTCTTGTTAAAAAAAATACCATATCTCATGACGGCTTAGTAAATAGCTTTCCATGGCTTTACAGACTATGAAAACAAACTAGATGTGGATTCAAACACGTTGCAATTTCTTCTCAAACAAATAGACATTTAAGCTTACACTTTAAAAATGCATGGACAAAACCCGACCAGGGCACACAATCTGGAGCTCGGGCATTGGGCAGAGTCTGCGGCTCTGGAGGAGGTCTGGCGATGGAAACATCCTGGTGAGACAGGTTACTCCTGTCTTTCCCATGTCAGTACTGCCTCCTCCCGAATTGATTTGGCGTTTGCGAATCCTGTGTTGTTGCCCCATATCTCAGAGGTCGGTCACGTGGCTGGGGGTCTGTCTGACCACACCCTCTTGCAGATGACATTGACTCTTGGTGCGGGTGGCCACAGAGGGTCCTGGAGGTTGCACCCTGGATGGGTAATTGAGCCCTCGGTTGAGGTCCTGGTTTCGCCTCATTTACAGGAATATTTGGAACATAATGAGGGCTCGACGGGGGGACCTGTAGTGTGGGACGGGTTCAAAGCATCCACTAGAGCGGCATATATATCGGCCATTAAAGCTGCACGGGTTGAGAAAAACTCCAAGTCCGATGAACTCCAGGCTCATGAAACACAGTATGCTAAGGCACATGCCGAGACACCCTCCACATCCTCCCTAAATGAATTGCAGATTGGCTAGAAAGGCCCTATTAGTACACTTCCAAAACCTCACTCAATGTAATTGCAGAAACAGGGTTGAAGAACTATTTGATAAAGGGGACAAAGATGGGAAGCTGTTGGCGTACCTGACTGCAGAAACACAGACACATGCAGCTATACCTTGTGTTTATTCCTCAGAGGGTAACATAGTGAGTGATAGGGAGGGCATCATGCGGGCTTTTGTAGCATACTATGCGGACCTTTATTCTGCTATCCCACCGTATGACCAACAGGTACAGGCTGACCTGCTGGGCCTCCTCCAGATCCCAGTATTGCCCAATGAGGAGGTGGCCAGTCTTGAGGCCCCCTTCACGGACAAAGAATTGGCGACAGCTTTTGCATCCTTTGCTAACAGGAAATCGCCAGGACCGGATGGGCTCCCAGCAGAGTGGTACAAGCAATACTTAGATGTATTGTCGCCCAGACTTCTCAGACTTTACATGGACTGTTTTGAACAAGGGGGTTTACCAACTTCCTTTTATGAGGCACGTGTAGTGTTACCCAAACCTGACAAAGACCTGCTCTGCTGTTCTTCATACAGACCCATAGCCCTGCTGAACACAGACTTAAAAATACTCACCAAAATTCTTGCCAACAGACTGATGAAGATTATACACCACTTAGTATCGCCTGACCAGACAGGATATATGCCCAAAAAAGGCACAGATATCAACATATGGAGAGTATAGAGTCATCTTCTGGGGGGCACTGGTGTTTTTTGACCTGGAAAAGGCCTTTTGATTCTATTGACTGGAGCTATATGACTCATATACTGCAATGCATGGGGTTTGGCCCTCACTTCCTCAAATGTATGAGCGCCCGGTAGCAGCCCGCCTTGTCCCCTGGTCTTTTTGCATTGGTAATGGAGCCCTTGGCGATTGCATTGCGTTCCTCCCCCCAAATCCAGGGCAGTAAGGTAGGCACCCTAACTGAAACCACAGCACTTTATGCGGACGACTTGGTTCTGTTTGTCAGTGACACCAGACCTCCTCTGCAGGCTGCGTTGGCACTCTTAGACAGATTCCCATTAGTCTCTGGGCTCAGGGTCAACTGGTCTAAATCCAAAATACTCCCCTTGCGCTCCCATCCTATTCTGGAACAAGCTGACCCCACCATTTCCCTCCAATGGGTGTCCCGAATCAAATACTTAGGACTACAGATTACTAACTTAGTGTCTGACTTCATTAATCTCAATATTTCCCTGCTGCTTGTTATAATGACCAAGAAGTTTCAGGCCTGGAAAATCCTCCCTCTGTCTCTCATTGGGAAGATAAACTTGATAAAAATGAAAATTCTACCCCTTTTATTGTACAACCTTAGGAATTCTCAGATTTGGATCCCCAAGTCCATCTTTCAATCAATAGATGCCATGATCTCCTTTTTGTGGCAGGGAGGAATCCCCAGTCTCCAATTAGCAATACTACAACAGCCTTGGGGGGAGGGGGCCACGCTGCTCCACAAATACTTCCTGGCTGCACAGTTGACAGTGGCCCACTGCTGGTTGACTACTCCTCCTGATGATGCCTCTGTATCCCTGGAGGTGGCCTGTGTGGGCTCCTACAAAGCGCTGTCTTATTTGGTATACAGGGGTCTAAAAGCCACATACCCACTGACATCCTCCATGCGCTCAGTAATGAAGGCATGGGTCATGGCCCAGGGAGGGCGAATGCTTAGCCCAACCAGACTTTCTCATAATACCCCACTGTGGACGAACCCCAATTTAACCCACTTCTTCGGTTACCCGGGTCCAGTGGTATGGACCAAATATGGTATTAAAATCTTGCTCCACATTGTATCAACACAAGCTTTATTGTCATTCGATTAATTAAAACTAAAATACGATTTGCCAAACTCACATTTCTTTAGGTACGTTCAATTGCGGCATGCTTTTTTGCCCCTTGACCACAGCGACCTAGAGCTACTGAGCCACAGTGAATCACTGCAAAAAACAGTTTCCTGCTTATATAAAGATTTATTCCATGAAACAACCCTTCTGTTGGGGCCTTGCAGGAGAGCTTGGGCAGCCATGGCTCCAGGACTGGACAGAGACAATTGGGAGGATAGGTGGGGGACTGAATTCCAGTATTTAGTATCTAGTAGAGATAGATTAATCCACTACAAGTTCTTACACAGAATCTACCTCAGCCCGGCTAGACTGGCAAGGATGTTTGGAACCCAGCACTCCCTGTGCTGGAGATGCGCTGCACACTTAGCTAATTTTATGCATATTTTCTGGGAATGCCCATCAATTAAAGCTTATTGGCAAGCCATTGCCTCCTGTATAAGGTTGGTCACTTCAGTCTCTATCCCTGTGTCCATTGAGGTGTGTCTTCTACACTTAGTGGAGCCTCTGGCCACTACCAGGGCCATTCGGGCCCTTCTTATCCTGTTACTGGTTTATGCTAAAAAAACGCATTATCTTTTCATGGAAGAGCTCTGTGTCACCAACTTTGGAGTCTTGGAAAACATTGGTCAACAAGGCAGTACCCTTTTACAAGGCTACATACTTGAGCAGAGGGGCTCTGAACAAGGGGAATGGATGGTAATTTAACCAATACTTATTTACAGTAAAGATAATTCTCAAATAAATTTTATGTTTAATCATATATCATAACAAAACCATTGATAAGACTTTAAAGTCAGTTTTTGTTGAGATATACAACAATGTGAATTTCATTATATTTGAAACAGAATTATTTTGTACTGTAGTTAGTATTGAAATTGTTTTATTTCTATGCTACAAAGTTTAAATGGTTTAGTAATGTATATGTTAAACAATTCAATACCAAAAGATAAAATAGAAAATTAATACTTTAGTGGAGATCTAAGAAACTTTTGTTTTGGGAGATATCAGCTGAGTATCCCCAAAGGATTTCTGTACCATTCCTACATTTTTCTATTCTGTTTTCCTCCTGCTCTCTTCTTCCATTGTTCCAATTTTCCTCTGGATCGCACTCACTGTTATCTGTCCACGCTCTATCTTTAACCCAGGAAGGGGTGTGGAAATGCCTTTTATGTCATACGTGACATCAAACATGCATAATTTCTTGCCCAAAACCTATAAGGACGATCTTGGACCCTCGTATTCACAGTGGTCAACAGGGGGCAGTGTTTTATTGCTTAACATACCAAATTTAATTCCTGAATAACCTTTTAACTTAAGCTTAAAAGAAGAACATCAATTTGATATGGATGTATTTATAATGGCATTCATGTCAAACTTTCTAGACTTATTGGCTCTCCATGAGATATATGTGTTTGAGAAAATATACCCCACACAATGACTTAACTCTCACATATCTTGGTAGTTAGGTAATACAGCACTAAAACCTCATGTATTATTTCACGAGAATTCTTACTCTCAGAGACTCCATACATTTATACTTTTTATAATGTTACAAACATGCTATGTCCATATGAATAAAGATATACCAATATATTTTTATGAATATATCCACATAATATATTATGAATATATCCACATAATATATTATGAATATATCCACATAATATATTATGAATATATCCACATAATATATTATGAATATATTTTGGAAAAAATCAAAAAAATATATATATAAATCAAAATGGGTAACATTGTTCAATTAATTATTCATATCATTACTCCAATATAATGTAATAATATTATAATGAGAATTATTGCTAATATAATAATTTGTTATAAGTAGTAAGGTTTGTTTAAAAGGCAGTTTTAAATAAACCTTATTTTGGTTTCTCATTACCGAAAAAAACAATTACGTCTGTAAGCTCAGGGTTCCCTTATCTTGTTTATTTGAGAAAGACTCTTCAAGATTTATAACTTGGGAGAATGTGCACTGAGTCCTTTAAGAGAAAAAAAAAAAAAACTCTAGTAACAGTGTCTATTCATCAGCCATTAACTAATTTTTTTTCATTTATTTAGAGAAAAATTAAATATCACAAAAATGGCTTCTCGTGTCCACAAAAATATATGTAAAATAATATGATTTTGGCCTTCTAAATTAATCCTTTTAACCTCAATATTTCTGACACTATGCATTAAAATAGACTTTTGTGTCCAGCAGCCCCCCATCTCTGTCTAGCGATGTCCATGAGTGTCTCAGCCACCCCAGATTCTCCCTCCTGATTGGCTGAGACACAACAGCAGTGCCATTGGCTCCTGCTGCTGTCAAAGTCAGCTAGCCAATCAGATGAGAGAGGGGGCAGGGCCGGAGTTCCATGTCTGAATGGACACAGGGAGCAGTGACTCAGCTCGGGTGCCCCCATAGTAAGCTGCTTACTGTGGGAGCACTCAACAGGAGGGAGGGGCCAGAAGCACAGAAGAGGGACTCGACAAAAGGTAGATCCGGGCTGCTCTGTGCAAATTGAATTTAACAGAGCAGGTAAGTATAACATGTTTGTTATTTTTATAAGAAAACAAGACTTTACATTCACTTTCAGATATTTATGTTATGTATTACTGTTTTTAGGAATCCAAGACGATCCCGACTTAAAAGTTACACACCTGAGTAGGCGTTTCCAGTCTAAGTCTGCAATGGTTCGCATGCCACAGAAACCTAGGACAGCTGACCCTACCAGTGAGAGAATCTCTGTTTCGGCTGTTACAAGACCCAAGACTGCTCACCTGGGAAATGTGAAACCTTTTCAACAGAAGGCATCTAAATAAAATACATTTCAATGAATTTCATTATTTTGAATAAGTTCACCAATGCTTTTTTGATAAAAAGGTATTCTGTGTTGTATATTCTAAAAATATGTTAAAAAGAGATGATTTCCCAGCACTTCCTGTCCTAGTGTCAAGGGGAAAATAAAGAGATCTCTTTAAAGAGGAAGTAAACCCTGATGAGTTTACTTCCTCTTTCATTCCCTGCAAAGGTAAAGCATAATGAACTACTATGCATCGCATAGTAGTCCATTATGTGTCACTTACCTGACACAGGAGCCAGCGAAATCACCGTTGTCCCCTGTAGTCCGGCGCATCCATCTTCTCGGTGGGTCTCGCTGCTGCATCGCTGTCATTTGGCGAAGCCGCGATGACGTCACTCCCGTGCATGTGCACGGGAGCCGCCACTCACGGCATATCACCGTTGACCGCTGTGTGCTCAGTGTCTTTCGCCAAATATCTCCTAAACCGTGTAGGTTTAGGAGATATTTTTTTGGACCTACAGGTAAGCCTTAATCTAGGCTTAGCTGTAGGTCAAAGTTGGTTGTAAGGGTTTACAACCACTTTAACCATTTGCTGACTGGGGCAATTTTTTTACACGTTAAAATCTGTATTTTTAGCCAAAAAATTACTTAGAACCCACAAACATTATAAATTCTCTAAAAGCACAGGCCCTGGAGAATAAAATGGTGGCTGTTGCAATTTTTTATCACACGATATTTATGCAACTTTTATCAAACAGAAATTTTTAGAATAAAATTAATTTTAGTCCACACAAACACAGTAAAATACACAATTTTTGGTAAAAAAATAAAAGATGATCTTGTGTCAAGTAAACAGATACAAAACACGGCAATACTTAGAAATGCATGCCCCTGAGAAATGGTGACAAGCTACTACCTACAATTTTTCATAGGTGATGCCAGATGATTGCCTGAGAATTATTGCTCTCACTCTGACATTTGCAGCTATACCTCGCACAGTGCAATTGCTGTTTATATATGCACGCGGGACCTATGTGCATGCTTGCATTTGTGTGTAAATGCTTTTACATTTATTTAACAGGCCTCCATGTGATAGCTTTGGACAGGTAACAGGCACTCTTTATGGAGACATCAGGCGTCTATTAGAGCCCCCCCCCCCCCCGATGTCTCCCCTACCTTCTAAAGCAGCCAATCAAGCACAGATCATTCTTGATTAGCTAACAGAAAGTAAATGACCACTCTGAAACCGGAAGTGACAAAGTCTCTGCTTCGATCTTCATTTGTCACAAAGGAGATGGGGGAACAGATGTTCCCTCCATCTTCGCTGTGTTTACTTATCCTGGGTGTTTACCGTGGTTCCAGTCTCCCTGGAAGAATTGGAGAGCTAGGAACCATCGTTGTTGGTGACAGGAGGGGGTAGTTCTTCTCAGCATTGTAAATGTGATCACTTTCACTAAACAGCCAATAACTAGCTGTAAAAAAAAATAACAAGATCAGGGCTGCAGCTATGATCTTGGTGTAAACACTTGCTGACTGTCCTGTGTATGTTGTTCAGCAAATGGTTAATAGGGACATAGTGACATTGACAGCTTTAAAAAAAAAAAAATAGTGTTTTTATTGTTCTTTGGGCCCCTATTAAGGAGACCTACTTCTTGCCTGCCTCATCAACACAACATAAAAGGAGAGGAATTTTCCTATACAGTACCACAAATAAGAATAAAAAATCTGGGAGGCAGTTCCAACATTTCCCCACTGTGCAAAACTAAAATAAAACTAGATCTCTCTCTTTATAAAGTGCTTCTAAACTAAAAAAGTTATAGATTTGCTATCTGTGGTAATTGTGCGCCCTGAAAAATGTACAGTTTATGAAATTTACAAAAAAAAAGGCTCTTAGCCTGCCACCTCATAGCTGTATACTGTATCTGTGTGAGAAACATTGCTGCCTGTGACTGCTAATCCCATGGGATTTTAAGTGAGATTTGGGGATGTCCCTGCTGTGCTGCCAACCTTTCTCTTTGCTGGAGATTAAGTTGTACTTGAGGACCTGCAGTGCAAATCTCCCTGCTTCTACTTGATTTATTCTGTAAATCTATTCTTCTGCCCTCTCCCCTGCTGTTTTATTGCTACCTCACCAAGTCATCATTGAAGCATCTCTGACATGAGGAAGCAAAGTCCTGCTCCTCTGCCAAGATGGCAATTACAGAGCGATACATTGCAGTTCATAAAGAGGACAGAATGAGCTGCAGGGAAACCAAAGGCAATACTAGCGATGAGTTCTTGCCTACTGCTTGGACACATCTTCCACAATATAAGTCCTCTTAAACATTGTGGAACATGTTCTTGGTATGTATGAAAGGCAACAGATGGGAAAAAAAGTCTTGAGAAAAAAAAAAAGCCTAAAAATGCTATTTTCTGATAAAAGCAGCCTTGCGCTGGTTTACATGTCACAGATCATGCTGGGAAAAGGCTGCTTGTGCCAGCACCATCTTACACAGCTGTTTTGTGTCCTATCAGTCCATTTAAAGCTGATCTCCACATTTAACTTCAATTTTTAACATTTTTACAAAGAAGTGTTTAAAATACAATACTGTATTGACATCCAGCTGTAATAAATGGCTACAATGGCCAAATCATAAATAAAATCACAAACCATAATAGGAAATGATATAAAAACATATAGAACTTCCCCTGGAGATCTCCCGGCTCTATTTACATTCCTGGACGCTGACCCTGTTAATCTCCCGAACTGGCTGATGTTTCTCCCTCCAACGGGGGGGAGATCCGGGCTACAGTCCTCATGGAGGT
This sequence comes from Lithobates pipiens, assembly GCF_037356315.1. Taxonomy (NCBI): domain Eukaryota; kingdom Metazoa; phylum Chordata; class Amphibia; order Anura; family Ranidae; genus Lithobates; species Lithobates pipiens. Next base: position 179,425,313 of record NW_027507784.1, on the reverse strand, counting down.
CGGCCCCGCCGAGGCCTCAGAGACGCCGCTGCGGATCCCGAGCGCCCACGCCGGAGGGGGCGCGTGAGTTGTGAGATGGGCCTCCAGCACTTTATCATCCTGAATTCTGGTATGCTCCTGCTGCTATCTACCCTGTTTTGTTCTACCCCTCTGGGCCCCGCACGTTGATGTCCGGAGAGGAGACCCTCCTTGACTGCTCCCTAGACTGGTAATGGTGACGGACCGCTGAGGGGTGGTGGGGTGGGCTAATGTATTTTTTGGTTTGCTTGCCCGGGGAGCCCTGGGGAATCTGGTGGGGGGTTTATAATACTCCGATATATGGAGCCTGCTGACTTGGAGTGGCTTCCCGGGAGGGTGGGTTAGTTTTCCTTCCTGCCCGCCCCCCCTTCATGTTCACTTATTTTACTGTGTTTTTCCTTTTTTCTTTTGGCCCCGGGGATTGCCCTGCGGGGCCCCCCCTGACTGTGGGATGTTGCCCCCCCGCCTCCGGCGCTTCGGGGGTCTGCCGGACTACATGTGACTGAGGTGACGCTCCGGATGCTGGATTTGCGGTTCCACTGAGGGGTCGCCCTGACTTTTTCTCTGTTTGTGTGGGGTGCCCGGGGTGGGGATTCCTCCCCCCTGCCTTTTGGGGGGAGGCTGCCCTCCTGGGGTGGTGGGGAGGGGGTCACCCGTGCTCTCCTCTCCTTGTTCTGGCTGGGGTGGTGGCCCCCCCCGGCTGGTGGGGGTCGCAGATACTTTGATGCTGATGCTACCCTGGTCGCCTGGCTGTTAGGGATGCATACCTACTGTTATTATATTATGTTTGTTCTTTCTGTTTTAATTCTGCTTGCATGAGTTTCTGCTGGGTTCTGGTTACATATGTATACACACCTGGGGCATGCCGTCTGCTGCGCTTTATATGATTGGGGGAAATTGTCGCCGGGCCATATTCCCCCATTGGGCGGAGTGGCGGGTGTACATACGGGTGCTTTGCGCCTGATACCCGCCACGCTGCTACAAGTTGCCTGCCTCCCCTACCCGCTAGGGGACCTCTCGGTTGCTGGGGTGGGATGTTTTATTAGGGGAGCGGGTGGTGGGGAACCTGCTGGGATCCTTTATTTGCCCGGGGACATTACCTCGGTTGGCTCTGATGCGATTAGCCCCGGGGCCACGTGCCCCCCCTTTTTTAGGGGACGGGGTTGGTTGTTTCTGGGGCGTGGACCTCGAGGCGGCTCCTGATGTGTGCCCTCCCCTCCCCCCCGTCAACCCCTCTTGGGGTCGGGGGGGGCGGGATGGAGGGAGCGTGCGGCTGCTGACGACCCATGCTCGTACAGCTCCATGGGTTCCGTGAGGTCGGGGGGAGTCGGGAGCTCCCACTCCTTGGCTGTCCCAGGTCGCTTCCCCACATAGGCCGGCACGCTCTCGGCCACTTTTGGTAGAGACGTGCCACGCAAGCATTTTGCTTGTCCTTAGTTTCTACCCTCCCCTTGTCCCCTATTGTCCCGTCCCTACCTTCCTATACCTCTCCTGGCAGCATTTTTTGTTTTTGGGCTTAAGGGACACCCTGCTGTGAGGATAGTGGGGGCCCCCGTTGGCGGCTTACTTTGATTCCTTCCCTCTGCCTCCCCCCCTTCCCTTTTCCCCGTCGTGTCTTAGTCTTTCCCTATCCCACTCTTAACCCCCCCCCCCTTCTCTTCCTTTTTCCCTCCCTTCCTCCCCCCTTTTTTTTTTTTCTCCCTCTCTCCCCTTCTGGTTGAGGATGGACAGCCTGTCACTGTACTCCTTAAAAGCGAAAGGGCTTAACACCCCGGAGAATGTTGATGCACGACCTAAAAAGAGCGAAAATTGATATAGCCTATATCCAGGAAACTCACTTTAAAGAGGATAGGTTGCCAGTCCTTAAGAACAGATTCTTTCCTGTGACGTACCACTCCACTAATAAAACTAAATCTCGAGGTGCCTCCATCCTCATCTCCTGTAATGTACCTTGGACTCTCACGGGTTCCAAGATAGACCCGGAAGGACGTTATGTCTTTCTCAAAGGACTGGTGGGGGGTGTACGGTTGACGCTAGCAAATGTCTACGCCCCTAACGAAGGCCAGGGCGCGTTTGTGCGGCGCCTTTTGACCAAGTTGACTGCCTTTCAGGAGGGCCAACTGATTCTGGGCGGAGACTGGAATGTACCTCTGGCCCCCTACGTGGATACTTCGGCGGGCTCGTCCTCCTTACCTATTAGTGCCCGTAAGCGTATCGTCGCGTGTCTCCATGAGTCACAATTAGTTGATATCTGGCGCTTACAGCACCCGAGTGAGACTATACCTTCTACTCTCCTCCACACAAAATTTACACAAGAATTGATTACTTTCTTATACCCCATAGCCAATTGCATGCGGTCCAGGCCTCCTCTATAGGTCAAAAGACATGGTCGGATCATGCCCCCATTATGCTGACTTACAAGCTATCTGCCACTCCTTCCCGGCGGACACGTTTCTGGCGTCTCAATGACAGCTTGCTACAGCGACCTGAGATACTGGAAGAGGTGACTAGGGAGCTTACTCTTTACTTTCAGACAAACACTACGGCTGACTCCTCCCCGGGGGCGGTGTGGGAAGCACACAAAACGGTTATTCGGGGTGTCCTGATTAAACACGGCTCGCGCATCAAAAAAGAGACTGGGAAACAATTGGACTCGCTTCTAGCCAAACTCCAGGTTTTGGAGTCGAAACACAAGGCCTCCCTGGATCCATCCGTGGAGGCTGAACTTTCCTCTCTTTGCAGCCAAGTCAATGACCTCCTTGGCTACAAAGCCAAGGCGGCGTTACAAAAAATGCAGACTCGTGGCCTATGAATCGGGAAATAAGTGCGGGCGTATTCTGGCGCGGGCGGTCCGAGACATTAAGAGACAGACATATGTCCCTCGAATTAGGTCGGAAGCGAACGTGGATGTCGGCCTCCCGCATCAGATAGCGGCTGCATTCAAAAACTTTTACAATACCCTCTACAATTTACCACTCCCTCCGGGAGGACGACCTCTGATGGAGGCGTATGTGAGTTCTAGTCAGATCCCTACATTATCACCTGACAGTGTAGCTGAATTGGAGGCCCCGATAACTCCTGAGGAGTTGGAGTCGGCGCTTAACGCGGCTAAACCTGGGAGGGCACCTGGACCGGATGGCTTCACTCTCCCGTATTATAAGACGTTATTCCCCATCCTTAGCCCTCATATGGTGACCTTTTTTAATGACATAGGGAACACAACCACCTTTGTCACTGATACCACTCGGGCCCATATCACGGTCATCCCCAAGGAAGGCAAAGACCCCTTGGCCTGTAGTAGCTACAGACCAATCTCATTGTTAAATACGGATCTTAAATTATTCACCAAGATATTAGCGACCCGATTGGCCAGACATGTACAGTCCCTAGTCCATCAGGATCAGGTGGGCTTCATTCCCACGAGGGAAGACAGAGACAGCACAACCAAGGTATTGAATTTGATCCACGTTGCGAACCAGGGCCCCACTCCTTCCATTTTCCTAAATACAGACGCTGAAAAAGCCTTTGACAGGGTTAACTGGGCGTATATGTTCACTGTCCTCCACCACATAGGCTTAGGTGAGAAAATGATTAGGTGGATAGCCCAATTATACGCTACCCCGACGGCACAAATTAAAGTGAATGGGATACTGTCGGAGCCCCTGCTGATTAAAAATGGAACCAGGCAGGGCTGCCCATTGTCACCCCTTCTTTTTGCCCTTTCCTTAGAGCCCTTTCTATGTAGAGTTAGGAATAACCCCGATATCCAAGGCATAGTTGCGGGTGATGCTCACTTCAAGGTCTCAGCGTATGCGGATGACTTGCTGTTCTCCCTTTCCAATCCAGTGATATCCCTCCCGAATCTCCTCTGGGAATTCGAGGAATACGGGCAAGTCTCTAATCTAAAGATTAACTACACTAAATCGGAAGCCATGGGAGTAGCACTGTCGCAAGCGACCATGCGGGGGCTTCGGTCCAGCTTTAATTTTAAATGGACGTCCACGGCGCTGTCGTACCTGGGGACTTTTGTCCCGGCAAATCTAAATCACGTCTTTAAACTCAATTTCCCTCCCCTGCTGGCCAGAACCAGGACTCTTCTGGAATCCTGGAATAAAGGCCTTCATTCATGGTTTGGCAGGTGTAACCTGCTTAAGATGTGCATCCTGCCCAAATTTTAATATCTGCTGCAGGCACTCCCTATTTCGGTCCCCACGTTATATTTTCGACAGGTTCACGGTTTGTTTACTGGCTTTATTTGGGCATATAGGAAGCCGAGATTGGCCCGGAATTTGCTCTCCATGCCCAAACTCTTCGGCGGCCTTGCCGTTCCGGATGTAAAGAAATACTATCAGTCGGTACACCTCGGTAGAATTGTAGACTGGTGCCGACACCGGGATCTGAAGCTGTGGATCCAGTTGGAGCAGGCCCAGGTCCGGGTGCCGTTATCAGGGGCTGCCTGGTGTTATAGACACCTCCCGGCCCACATGAAGAGGCATCCCCTGATAGGGACGACGCTACGGGTGGGGTCACAGATTTGCTCAAAGGGGTCGCTATCCACGCCTAACTCCCCGCTATTTCCTATTATGGGGAACCCGCAATTCTCCCCTGGTATGGACCCCCATCTTCTGCAGGCCATGTCCAGTAGCAGGTGCACACAAGCACGATGTTTCCGGACAGGTGGGGACTGGCCGTCCATAGAGGCGCTCTGTAATACATCGGGACCCTATAAACTAGCCTTTTGGACTGCTGTCCAACTTAGACACTTTTTTCGAGCCCTCCCATCCCCCCTTCAATTTGACGGACCATTGACTGCCTTTAAGGAATGTTTCTCTAGCAACGGGGTGCTTCCAAGAACGCTGTCTACAATGTACAATCTTCTTATCACACCCGGGGATGACGCTCATTTGACCTTCCTGACAAAATGGGAGAGGGACTTGAACTGTACGTTTACTCCGAGCCAGACTCAAAACATTGTAGCATTGGCCCTGAAATCTACCATCTGTACGACCATACAGGAAACAAACTATAAAATTCTTACGAGATGGTACTTAACTCCTCAGGCTTTGCATTCTTTCTACCCGACCACCTCTGCGCTTTGTTGGAGATGCGGACTGGAACAGGGCACGTTGTTGCATGTGTTTTGGTCATGTTCGAAGTTGTCTCACTTTTGGTCCACTGTTAGGACCGTTATTCAAAAATTTACGGAGTATAATGTCCCCAATGACCCGGCCTTCTTCCTCCTGCACGTAAACGCCATGTCCACTAAAAAGTACAAAAAATCCATTCTATGCCATCTGGTAAATGCCGCAAGAGCATGTATACCGCTCCACTGGAAAAGCCAGGCCCCTCCATCGGTGGCGTCCTGGGTTCGTAGGGTGGAGGAAATTAGTAGACTGGAGGACCTGGTGCTTACGGGGAGGCAACAGCAGGAAAGATTTAGGAAAACATGGGCACTCTGGCACCAATTTATCTTCTCGCCCGAAGGGGTATCTCTGAGGACCTTGTAATATGATCAGCGATATATACTGCATGTGGGGTAGGGTAGTCCTGAATCAACCAGAAATCCCCCCCTTCCCCCCTCAGTCTCCCCTGTCAGTGTCCCTTCCCCTTCCCTCAATGGTCTCTGCCCTTGGTACTGGGTTTTTACCGGGGTATCGAGGTTCTGACGAGAGCCGGAGATAGGGGGAACTGAAGGGATTTAGGCTCCCGAGTACGCTTCTGACATGGAGGTGTTATGGGTGGGCCATGTACAATGTTTTCTATGATCCTATCTCTCCCTTGATCTCGGCAATATGTTCGATATGTGCTTCCCTTTTCCTCCCTCCCCTTTTTGTATCCCACTTCTATGTTGTATGACATGTCCATGCCCATGTTGGGCATTGTTTGAAAATTAATAAAATTTATATTTGAAAAAAAAACAAAAAAACATATAGAACACAAGTGTTAGAACACTACCCTAATGAACCCCTCCACTGCTATATTGATCATTAAATACTGATTCAGGAAGTATTTACAGAGAGGCAGTGGAAAACTTTGTACCCCTTGTTGCTACAACTTGGGTGGTAGTATATCTACATCCATTGATCAAAAAGTACTGTATGTTGTGGGTGAGTTTCAAAGTCACAACCCGTTTCAGCTTCTTCTGGAGAGGGGTGTTCAAGAACGTGTAGAAATAGGAGGATTCAATACTTTACCATACTGCACCACCCAGGATACATAAAATGGATCCACTCAAAAGCATTAGACAAGGAAAAAATAACATTAAGCCAGCCAGCAAAATATATACCCTATCCGGGCCTCAGTGATTAAATACCATGTAGTCTTTTCAGCAGGCATGTGATATCTCCAGAAGGATAAACAACTCTATGACATGGAGCTGGCCCTAATCCTCCTGCTGTCTGCTACAGATTCTGGATACAGGCAAAGTATCATGTAGTGAGGTCCTCAATTGTAGCAAGTTTTTCAATGAAAGAACAATAGCATATAGTATTCACAGCGCTTCACTTTTTCCACATTTTGTTATGTTACAGCCTTATTCCAAAATGGATTAAATTCATTATTTTCCTCAAAATTATACAAACAATACCCCATAATGACAATGTGAAAAAAAAAAAGTTTATTTAAAATATTTTCAAATTTGTTAAAAAAAAAAAGTAAAAAAAAATAAAAAAATAAAAAAAAACAGCCTTTGCTCAATACTTTGTTGAAGCACCTTTGGCACCAATTACAGCCTAAAGTCTCTTTTTGAGTATGACGCTACATGCTAGGCACACCTAATTTTGCCCAGTTTCTCCCATTCTTCTTTGCAGGACCTCTCAAGCTCCATCAGGTTGGATGGAGAGCATTAGTGCACAGCCATCTTCACATCTCTCCATAGATTTTAAATCGGGTTCAAATCTTGTCTCTGGCTGGGCCACCCAAGGACATTCACAGAGTTGTCCCGTAGCCACTCCTTTTTTATCTTGGCTGTGTGCTTAGGGTCGTTGTCCTGTTGGAAGATTAATCTTTGCCCAAGTCCGAGGTACAAAACACTCTGGAGCAAGTTTTCATCGAGGATGTCCCTGTACATTGCTGCATTCATCTTTCCCTTGATCCTGACTAGCCTTCCAATTCCTGCTGCTGAAATACATCCCCACAGCATGATGCTGCCACCACCACCGTGCTTCACTGTAGGGATGGTATTGGCCGGGTGATGAGCAGTGCCTTTTCTCCAGACATGACACTTTACACTCAGGCCAAAGAGTTCAATCTTTGTTTCATCAGAACAGAGACTTTTTTTTCTCATGGTTTGAGAGTATTTCAGGTGCCTTTTGGCAAACTCCAGGTTGGCTGTCATGTGATTTTTACTTAGAAGTTAAGTAGGCTGTGGTCTGGCCACTCTACCATACAGGACTGATTGGTGAAGTGCTGCAGAGATGGTTGTTCTTCTGAAAGGTTCCCCTCTCTCTCTATAGAGAAACGTTGGATCTCTTTCAGTGACCATCGGGTTCTGGGTCACCTCCCTGACTAAGGCCCTTATCTCCCGATTGCTCAGTTTGGCCAAACGGCTTGATCTAGGAAGGAGTTCTGATGGTTCCAAGCTTCTTTCATTTAGATATGAGGGAGGCCACTGTTTATATAGACAGGTGGGTGCCTTTCCAAATCATGTCCAATCAACTGAAGTTACCACAGGTAGACTCCAATCAAGTTGTAGAAACATCAAGGATAATCAGTGGAAACAGGATTGCACCTTTTTGAGTGTCACTGCAAAGGCTGTGAATACTTATTTATATGATTTTTTTTTCTTTTTAACCACTTCGCATCCAGGCCAATTCTGACATTTCTCTCCTACATGTAAAATTCATCATTTTTTTGCTAGAAAATTAACCCCCAAACATTATATATGTTTTTTTAGTAAAGACCCTAGAGAATACAATGGCGGTTGTTGCAACTTTTTATCTCGCACGGTATTTGCGCAGCAATTTTCCGAACACGTTTTTTTCAGAAAAAAAACAGTTTTGTGCTTAAAAAAAAAAAAAACAGTAAAGTTAGCCCAATTTTTTTGCAAAATGTGATAGATGAAGATACGCCGAGTAAATGGATACCCAACATGTCACGCTTCAAAATTGCATGCGCTCGTGGAATGGCACCAAACTTTGGTATTTAAAAATCCCCATAGGCGACGCTTTAATTTTTTTTACTGGTTACATGTTTTGCGTTACAGAGGAGGTCTAGTGCTAGAATTACAGTGCCTTGCGAAAGTATTCGGCCCCCTTGAACTTTTCAACCTTTTGCCACATTTCAGGCTTCAAACATAAAGATATAACATTTTTCTTTTTTGTGAAGAATCACCAACAAGTGGGACACAATTGTGAAGTGGAACGAAATCTATTGGATTTTTGAAACTTTTTTAACTAATAAAAAAAATGAAAAGTGGGGCGTGCAAAATTATTCGGCCCCCTTGCGTTAATACTTTGTAGAGCCACCTTTTGCTGCGATTACAGCTGCAAGTCGCTTGGGGTATGTCTCTATCAGTTTTGCACATCGAGAGACTGAAATTCTTGCCCATTCTTCCTTGCAAAACAGCTCGAGCTCAGTGAGGTTGGATGGAGAGCGTTTGTGAACAGCAGTTTTCAGCTCTATCCACAGATTCTCGATTGGATTCAGGTCTGGACTTTGACTTGGCCATTCTAACACATGGATATGTTTATTTGTGAACCATTCCTTTGTAGATTTTGCTGTATGTTTGGGATCATTGTCTTGTTGGAAGAAAAATCTCCGTCCCAGTTTCAGGTCTTTTGCAGACTCCAACAGGTTTTCATCCAGAATGGTCCTGTATTTGGCTGCATCCATCTTCCCCTGAAGCAGGCCCAAACCATGATGCTGCCACCACCATGTTTGACAGTGGGGATGGTGTGTTGAGGGCGATGAGCTGTGTTGCTTTTACGCCAAACATATAGTTTTGCATTGTGGGCAAAAAGTTCAATTTTGGTTTCATCTGACCAGAGCAGACTGTTTGATGTGTCTCCCAGGTGGCTTGTGGCAAACTTTAGACGAGACTTTTTATGGATATCTTTGAGACATGGCTTTCTTCTTGCCACTCTTCCATAAAGGCCAGATTTGTACGACTGATTGTTGTCCTATGGACAGACTCTCCCACCTCAGCTGTAGTTCTCTGCAGTTCATCCACAGTGATCATGGGCCTCTTGGCTGCATCTCTGATCAGTCTTCTCCTTGTCTGAGCTGAAAGTTTAGAGGGACGGCCAGGTCTTGGTAGATTTGCAGTGGTCTGATACTCCTTCCATTTCAAAATGATCGCTTGCACAGTGCTCCTTGGGATGTTTAAAGCTTGGGAAATCTTTTTGTATCCAAATCCGGCTTTAAACTTCTCCACAACAGTATTACGGACCTGCCTGGGGTGTTCCTTGGTCTTCATGATGCTCTCTGCGCTTTCAACAGAACCCTGAGACTATCACAGAGCAGGTGCATTTATACAGAGACTTGATTACACACAGGTGGATTCTATTTATCACCATCAGTCATTTAGGACAACATTGGATCATTCAGAGATCCTCGCTGAACTTCTGGAGTGAGTTTGCTGCACTGAAAGTAAAGGGGCCGAATAATTTTGCACGCACCACTTTTCAGTTTTTTATTTGCTAAAAAACTTTAAATTATCCAATAGATTTCGTTCCACTTCACAACTGTGTCCCACTTGTTGGTGATTCTTCACAAAAAATGAAAATTTTATATCTTTATGTTTGAAGCCTGAAATGTGGCAAAAGGTTGAAAAGTTCAAGGGGGCCGAATACTTTCGCAAGGCACTGTATTGCTCTCGCTCCAACGTTCGCGGCGATACCTCACATGTGTGGTTTGCACACCATTTTCATATGTGGGCGGGACTTGCGTATGCGTTCGCTTCTGCGTACGAGCTCACGGGGACAGGGGCGCTTTAATTTTTAAATTTTTTTTATTGTTAATTTTACTTTCATTTTTTTAGTTTGACACTTAAAAAAAATAAAAATAACTTGATTACTTTTATTCCTATTACAAGGAATGTAAACATCCCTTGTAATAGAAATATGGCACAATCGGACCTATTTACAGTGAGATATGGGGTCAATAAGACCCCATATCTCACCTCTAGGCTGGGAAGCCTAAAATAAAAAAAACGATCCTGGCTTCCTAGCCAAATCGGCGCCGTTATTTTGAATGCAGAGGCCGGGCGTGACGTCATAACATCGCGCCCGGCCTCCAAACGATCATAGAGACTCCGGGGACAATCTGGTCTGCCGGAAATCTCTATGGTATTATCTGGGGGCCAGCCGATCCTGTGACCGACTCACCGATGGAAGCAGTGAGTCAGTAGAAGCACCAGAGGGCGGCGGGAGGGGGGGAACGTCCCCTCCCGCAAGAACGTTCAAGCGGCGGAAGAGCCGCTATGATTGTTCTTATGGTGCAGGGAATCGCCGGCTGAAAATGCCGATATCTGAATGATGTCTGTGGCCTCAGGCATCATTCAGATATACCCCCGGAAAGTCAAGGACGTCCCTGGACATACCTTGGGCGGGAAGTGGTTAATAAATTTACAAAGATTGCAAGCAAACTTCTTTCACTTTGTCATTATGGGGTATTGTTTGTAGAATTTTGATGAACATATAATCCATTTTGGAATAAGGCTGTAACATAACAAAATGTGGAAAAAGTAAAGCGCTGTGAATACTTTCTGGATTCACTGTATGTGGGGAGGGAACTGTGTCCTTCAATTGACTCAGAGAAAAGGATTTTAGGGCGGTTATAAAAATCCTAATTCATCTCTTGTCCATTGAGGGACACAGCCCAGTGAGCTGAACAAAAAAACTAAGGCGCTCACTCTGCTAACTGTGCAATGTTAATACAGTGATCTCCCACTGTGCTATTATGTTCTGACAGAGGACCACATCCCCCCAGGCCAGAACACACCAGTCAGTGCTCACTATTGGCTGTGAGCACTGAACAAATGCCGATAAGCTGCTGGTTTTTCAGTATACCCATCAAGAGAAGCCAGATGTTGGGCTGGCTTCTTTGTGCTAGGCTAGCCCAAAAACCCAACGGGTCCACTTATAAAAAGTGCATAAGGTGGCTGGAAAATCTATTTTTGGATGCACAGGTGATACGTCTGCCTAAAAGAAGCAGTGGTCAAAACATTCTGATGGCCCTCACCAAATCCAGGAAATGGAAGAGGATCTTCTTGGGGTGAACTGGTGCTAGACACTGGGAAGGTAACATAATATTCTCATTAAGGTAAAAACGCCTTTATAAAAAATTAGGTAATTGGTTTCAAGATAACATTCTATGCATTAACCACTTCAGCCCCGGAAGGATTTGCCCCCTTAACCCTTTCATGACTACACCTATTTTTGACATTTGGTGTTTACAAGTTAAAATCCATATTTTTTGCTAGAAAATTACTTGGAATCCCCAAACATTATATATATATATTTAGCAGAGACTCTAGAGAATAAAACAGCGATTGTTGCAATATTTTATGTCACACGGTATTTGTGCAGCGGTGTTTTAAATGCAACTTTTTGGGAAAAGGGACACTTTCATTAATTAAAAAAAAAACTAAACAGTAAAATTAGCCCAATTTTTTTTCAGAATGTGTAAGATAATGTTACGCCGACTAAATGGATACCAAACATGTCACACTTTATAATTGCACGCACTCGTGGAATGATGACAAACTACGGTACCTAAAAATCTCAATAGGCGATGGTTTAAAATTTTTTTCTGGTTACCAGGTTAAAGTTACAGAGGTCTAGTACTAGAATTATTGCTCTCGCTCTGACGATCACGGCGATACCTCACATGTGTGATTCGAACACCGTTTACATATGCAGGCGCGACTTCCGTATGCATTTTCTTTGATGCGCGAGCTCGCGGGGGCGCTTTAAAAAAAAAAAAACATTTTCTTATTTAAAAAAAAAAAATTTTTATCACTTTTATTGCTGTCACAAGGAATGTAAACATCCCTTGTGACAGTAATAGGTGGTGACAGGTACTCTTTATGGAGGGATCGGGGGTCTAAAAGACCCTTGATCCCTCCTTTACACTTCAAAGTATTCAGATCGCCATTTTCGGCAATTCTGAAAACTCTATATGTTTTTAAATCCGGCACCATTGGCAGCCGAGTAAACCCGGAAGTGGCATGACATCGCTTCCGTATTTACAATTAGGAGACTGGAATGAAGCCACTTCCGGCTTCATTCCAGTCCCTCCCTAGCTGCCAGAGGCATCGGATTGTGCATCGGTGCTCCCGATTGAACGGGAGCCCTGGTAAGAGTGGCAGGAGGCGGTGGGAGGGGGGGCGTGCCCTCCCGCTCCTCCGGCATAACAGCCGAGCAGCTTTTAGCCACATCAGTTGTTATGGCTGGAAAGCCAATCGCTCGCTCTAAAAATCAGTACCAGGATGATGCCTGCAGCTGCGGGCATCATCCCGATATAACCCCCGGAAGCCGAGTACGCACATCTGCGTATGCTCGGCGGCAAGGGGTTAATGACCAGGCCATTTAGTGCGATGCGGCACTACATCGCTTTAACTGACAATTGCATGTTTGTACCATGCTGTACCCAAACAAATCTGACGTCCTTTTTTCCCCACAAATAGAGCTTTCTTTGAGTGGTATTTGATTTATATAAAAAAATATATAAAATTTTTGGTACAAAAAAAAAAAAAAAAATCGCAATAGGCATATATTGATTGATTTGCGCAAAAGTTATGCGTCTAAAAACTATGGGATGGACTTTTATTTTTTTAAATTGTTTTTACTAATAATGGTGGCGATCTGCGATTTTAAGTGGGACTGCGAGATTGCGTCAGACAAATCTGACCCCAAATGACACTTTTTGGGGACCAGTGACATTATTACATTGATCAGTGCTATAAAAATGCACTGGTCAATGTAAAAATGACACTGGCAAGGAAGGGGTTAACACTGGGGGCGATCAAGGGGTTAAGTGTGTTCCCTAGGTATGTTCTAACTGTAGGGAGGATGAGTTCACTGGGACATGAACAGAGATCACCGTTTCCAATCATTGGGAACAGACGATCTCTGACACGTCTCCTGTCAGAACGGGGATCTGCTTGTTTACACAAGCAGATCCCCCATTCTGCCTCTCTGTACAAAGATTACGGGTCGCCGGCGGACATTGTGCCCTCCTGACCCACAGGCACGCTCCTGCGATTTGCGCATTGCTGCCAACCTGCTACAGTATATCTATGTGAGCTGGTCGGCAAGTGATTAATATAAATAAACCTTTTGTGTGTGCGGCAGCCGCCATCTAGCATCCCCCAATGCTTACCTGAGTCCTATCTCTCTACAGCGATGTCCACGAGTTCCTTGGCCGCGTTGGACCCTCTTTTTGATTGGCTGAAATACTGCAGCGGTGCCATTGGCTCCCACTGCTGTCAAAGTCAGTCAGCCAATCAGGAGAGGGGGGGGCGGGACCGAATCCTTGTCTGAATGGACATAGGAATCTGTGACTCGGCTCGAGTGCCCCCATAGCAAGCTGCTTGCTGTGGGGGCATTCAACAGGAGCGAAGGACCAGGAGAGCCAAATAGGGACCCAAGAAAGGGAGTATCTGAGTGGCCCTGTGCAGAACCACTGCACAGAGCAGGTAAGTATGACATGTTTGTAATTTTTTGAGAAAAAAAAAAAATCACTTTTAAAGTTTAATATTTGACAATAGACTTCCACTGAGAGCAATATGATCTCTAGAATATGTTTAACTACCTGGAAACTGTCATTTAGGCAGGATTCTGACTGCTCCATCTGATAATGTGTTCACTAGATGTTGGACACTACTTAAGTGTCCTCCGCCTAGTACATTTGTAATATGTGGTGCATTCCAATTAAAAAACACACACCTCTTCTGTACTTGAAATCCAGCGAAAATGTGTTTCTCCCCTAACAATAATTATTAGGGCCTGTGTTGACAACGTTTTGTTAGCTTCAAACGGGTTTTGCATTCCCATACAAGTCTAGAAATAGATAAGCTGTAGGTCAGATGCACTTGTTATTGGATACTGAATGATGAAACTGATGCCACTGAAACAAGCCCAAACTCCACCAACACAAGCTCTTGCAAATAATTTAGCCAATAAATGAATACACAGTACTTACAACCCCAGAAACATGCAAAACATCCACACAGTTGTAAAACTTTAATACTGCCTAAAAAAAAATAGGAAAATTTGTAATAATTTGTATAAATGTTACAGAATACAAAATTTATGATGTTGTAAAGTCCAGGGTAGGTAATGGGCAGATGGAGGAAAATGGTTTTCTTTATGTACACAGCTGTTCACGTACACTACTATCATTGAATCAACTACATATACCAGAGTTATAACTGAGGTCCATCTTCATGTGATATACATTTTCAGATAGTGTTTTCTCCTTGCTTCGATTATTTTTTCTTAATTGTAAGAGGAGGAAGTTTAATTGCAGCTTTTCGTACTTGCTCTGAAATGTCTGTTCCAAGAGGAGCTCTGCAATGAAAAGAAAACAGAATTAATTGTACGCGTTGTAAAATTCTTTCCTTAGGATCAATCAAGAAATACAGGAATTCAGAGACTGTAGGGTTATACTACTCCCTACAGGAGGACTGGACAAAAAAAAAAAAAGCCACTCCCAGCATGCCTAAGTTTTGTGGAAAAGCAATAACACCATAAACATAGAAGGGTGGGATCTGTGTCATTCAGTGAACTCCAAGAAAAGGATTTCAAGGCAAGAACGTTTTTGTTGGATTGAATTCATATAATACTTCTGGTATTTGTTCATGGTTGAGGTAGCCACTTAGCCTCAGTTGAATGAAGCACATGAAAGCTTTGTAATCAGAAGAACAATAGCTGGGCTCAGACCCACCTGCTGTGATATGTGTGATTGCAGGCTTCAAAGGGAGTAAGAGCGAGCTAGATGGCTCATCGTTAATAGAGACACTGATCAATAGTGGACAATACAGCATGCTTCCTGAAGAATGGACATACATATGAAG
Source organism: Lithobates pipiens (assembly GCF_037356315.1). Lineage (NCBI taxonomy): Eukaryota > Metazoa > Chordata > Amphibia > Anura > Ranidae > Lithobates > Lithobates pipiens. Next base: position 179,410,276 of record NW_027507784.1, on the reverse strand, counting down.
GAATACCTCTTGGCGAAATCTATTGGATGGAAGGCAAATGGGGGTGGCTACGAGTGGGCGTGTATGTTTGAATGAAAAGGCTCACACACAGACAATGCTGTCTCTCTTTTTGCTGCAAGAGCCTGCCATGTGGTGATTTCGGCCTACTCTGGGTGATGGCTCCGGCCTAAACCTCATGGTGAAGGCCCTGTCCTGGTCTGAGCCTAGCCGATGCAGCAAAGCCTCACGGAGGACCGTCTGATAAGTATCTTTCATATTCTTGTATTATATGTTCTGATTGTAAGCTTTGTGATATTGTAATTTTTTTTTAATACTTTATGTTAGCTTTCCTAATTTCTTGGGAAATAAATAAGATAGTGTTTTACTAGCAGCACTGTGTGTGTTTTCATAAGTAACTTTATATCAGTATGCCTAGTAGGGTTTTATAAACTAGATAACTATGAGAAGAGACAAGGTAATAATAGTTTGTAGAGCACAGAATATCTTTCAGTTTTTTTTTTTTTCTTTCTTGCCCATTGAAGGACAAAGGAATTCAGAGATGGTCAGGATGATGTTCTAAGCAGCTCAACTGAGGGATGGGCAACAGCAAGCAGAAAACAGGCCCACAAAGGAACTGGGGACTGACTGCAGCTAAAAGAGTTGCCTTAAGGACCTTACATCTGAAGCTTGCAGCAGAAAAGGTCTGAACATCTACCAGATAAAACTCGGAGACCGTTAAAACAGAAGACCATGCAGCCTTGAAAATATAAGAAACAGTAGCCTGATACCAAACAACCTGAGGCACTTTCAGACCTAGTGGAACCCAATCTTTAAGACACTGGACTTGAACAACAGATTTTCCGAGCCACCAAGAAATGGTGGAAGATGAAGGAGGAGGTTTTCCTTTACAGGGACAAACAGGAATGAAAAAAAGAGAGTAAGTCTTTTTAAGGGATGCAGTGGCTGAAGTATACACTTACACAATACAAACTATATCTATGCAATGAGGGGAAAACTTCTTATGAACTCCAGAGGGACAAAAGAGAGTGATGTCCAAGCTGAGGTGAAAGGTCAAAAGTTCAAAACTACCTCACATAGAAAGGAAGTTCTGGGCCTCAGCTCCACCTTGTCCAACACCAGAAAGGGTTCTTTACAGGATAAGGCGACTGGTTCAGACACTCACCTCGCAGAGGTGATGGCAAAAAGAAACACAACATTGTGTTAGTAAAGAGGGGAATATCCCTCATCAGTTCAAAAGGCTTTTTCTAAAGAGCCAAGAGGACTAAATTCAGATCCCAAGGAGTCAGGTGGACACACGGCAGACACCCTTTACAAAAAAAAAAAGGAAGCCAGAAGTTTCTGGAAGAGTATCACAAGCATGGAGACCTGACCCCTGGTGCTAGGGGTCTGATGCTTTTCCAGATTTTTCTGCAGGAGGGCCAAAATTTGTCCCAGAGAGAGATCCTTCTCTCTTGCACCAGGCAAATCATGCTTTTCATGTGCGTTGATAGACCTTGCAAGAAGTAGGCTTCCTAGATTTCAGCATTGTGGAAATCAACAATGCAGAGATGCAGCTGTCCTTCATAACTCAAGCTTCAAGATCCATGCCAATAAAGGCCCACTCCAGGATAAAATCATCGCTCACCACACCAGCCTATAATTGTCATAGACAAACTCTCTTATGTTTTCCGCATGGAATGGGTGGAGGCCTCCCTACATAAGGAGTCACGGGTCCAAAGATTCTTTGATATCTTTAATTCAAACCTTGCCTACAGATACCCAATAGATAGTACAATGTTTTTGACATACTTAATGATTTCATACCAGACTTAACCCATGACCCTCCAATTGATATCCTACCTTCTAATGAAAATATATTTTTCTCTGTAGCAGCTAAGACCTCTCCTCTTTCCATTATCTGCTAGTTGTTAGACTGACCACCGTCCCGCTTTTTGTTCCTTAATGTGCATCCTTTGACCCAACACTGATACCTGTTTCTCAAACAATACTGCCAAACTGTATGCTGTAAATTTTGTACTGTTCTACTGGCCAAAAGTTGTGGCCATTTTCACCATTAGCTGCATTCTCGCATAAAAAAAAAAAAAAAGTTAACTTAAGGATCAATGGCTATAGTAATCAGGCTCCTTCTAATGGCCTTAGAACAGTCAGCTAGAGTTTGACAGATTAAGGTCATGACCACAAAAAAATACGGCGCATGAAAATATCCTTGAAAGTGCCTCCAGTCGCTTGTTAATGCGGTCCTTAAAGATAGGTGCATCCTCTACTGTAGTGATGGCGAACCTTGGCACCCCAGATGTTTTGGAACTACATTTACCACAATGCTCATGCACTCTGCAGTGTATTGAGCATCATGGGAAATGTAGTTCCAAAACATCTGGAGTTCCAAGGTTCGCCATCACTGCTATACTGGGATGGTAGATATTGTGTTAAGACTGGAAACTTCTAGCAGCACAGAAGGGGCAGTCCCCTTTTTAACAATTCTCTCCTCAAACGGGTACAAAGCCGGCAGACATTTTGAGTTTTTTTTTCAGCATCCATAAAATAGGATTTTTATAACAACTTACCGGTAAAATCCTTTACATCATGGGACACAGAGCCACAGTAATTACTGTATGGGTTATATAGGCACCTTTAGGTGATGGACACACCCTAGACAGGAAGTTTATCTCCCTATATAACCCCTCCCCTTACTGGGAGTACCTCAGTTTTGTAGCAAAGCAATATACGTGTACTAGAAGAGGGGAGGGACCTCTTTGTCCTGTGATGTACTAGAAGAAAAGGATTTTACAGGTAATCTGTTATAAAAATCCTATTTATTGTACATCATGGGATACAGAGCCACTGTAATTACTGTATGGGATGTCCCAGAGCAACGCTATCTGAGGGGAGGGAGACACAAAAGTAGGGTGCAATCAGACCCGATGACCTATACTGCTGCCTGCAGCACACTGCGCCCAAAGGCGATATCCTCATGTTTTCTTACATCCACCTGATCTGGTGAATGTATGGACTGAAGACCAAGTTGCAGGCCTTACAGGTTTGAGCCATGGAGGCTTGCTGATGCACAGTCCACGAAGCACTAACAGCCCTGGTGGTGTGAGCTTTGATGTGAAAAGGTGGAACGTTCCTCTTCAAACCAACTTGAATAATTACTTGCCGAATCCACTTAGCAATAGTAGATTTCGACTCCTTTCCTTTCCTAGGACCCCTCAGGCAACACAAACAAACCATCAGTTTTCCGAATCTGAGCAGTCTCCTCCAAATAGATTTTGACTGCTCTCACTACATACAGAGAATGTAGTGACTTTTCTTCCATAGAATAGGGTTCTGGAAAAAATGAAGGTAAAACAATATCTTGGTTTAGATGAAAACCTGAAACCCCCTTTGGCAAAATACTAGGATGAGGATGCAATACTACTCCATCCTTGTGAGTGAATAAATAAGGCTCTTTGCAAGAAGGGTATCAGAATTGGCTGCTCTTTCTTGTAGACGATATGGCTACCAGAAAAACTAGCTTCCTTGTCAACAGGACCAAGGGAATATGTTGTATCGGCTCAAAAGGCTGTTTCTGTAATGCAGATAGAACTAAATTCAAGTCCCAAGGGTTCAGGGGTGCTCTAACCGGTGGATTAAGTCACGTTACCCCCTGTATAAAGCTTCTAACCAAAGAATGCAAACCAAGTGGTCTTTAAAACAAAATCGATAAGGCCGAGACCTGGCCTTTGATGGTACTCAAGACCAGCTTCATCTCTAACCCCATTTGCAGAAGGCAAGGAGTCTACCTATGACATACTTTCTGGGATGCCAACCCCTAGATTCACACCAGGAAACATGTGCCTTACAGACATGACCCTGGAAGCTGGCTTCCTTGCATTAATCAAGGTAGATATCACTGAGCCTGAAAGCCCACGATTCTTCAGAATGTGGGTTTTAATAGCCAAACCATTAACCGTAGCGTTTGTAAGATAGGATGGAACACTGATCCCTGAGATAGCAGGTCTGGACGTGGTGGTAGGGTCCATGGGGCCCCTACCACGATTTTTACAATCTCTGCATACCAAGATCTTCTGGGAAACAAGAACTACCGACTTCCTTTCCTGCTTGATCCTGCAAAGAATGGTAGCAGCAGAATAGGAGGGAATGCATAAATCAGTGACAGCTGATCCCACGGAGTCACCAACGCATCTGTTCCATATGCGAGTGGATCCTTTTTTCTTGGCACAGAGTTGTCGACTTTGTTGTTGAACCTGGACGCAAACAGATCTACGTCCGGGATCCCCCATCTTAGGTATATAGCCCAGAAGATGTCAGGGTGAAGAGACCATTTCCCTGGAAACAACTGCTGGTGACTTCTGAAGTCCACCTGCCAATTCTCTACCCCTGGAATGAAGATTGCCGATATGCACGGCACATGCTTTTCTGCCCAGGCTAGGATATGGTTTACCTCTCCCTGGGCTGCACGACTTCTGGTGCCCCCTTGGTGATTGATATAAGTCACTGCTGTGGCATTGTCGCATTGGATCCTGACAGGACAATTCCGCAACCTGAATGTCCAGGCCTTTAGAGCTTGGTACGCTGCTCGAATCTCTAGAATGTTGATGGGCAAGGTCCTTTCGATTCTGGATCATTTCCTTTGGACAGTTGTCTCTTCCATGACTGCTTCCCAACCCGAAAGGCTGGCGTCTGTTGTTACCACCTTCCAGGTAACTGGTAAGAAGGATTTCCCCTTCCGCAGATTCTCGGGTATCAACCACCAACTGAGGCTCTGGCGCACTTTTGGAGACAAAACATAGGAAAATCTAGTGCCTGGACCTTCTAGTTCCAGGCAGACAGGATAATGTTTTGCAGCAGTCTCGAATGAAACCAAGCACAGGGAACTGCTTCGAATGAAGCCACCATCTTTCCCAACAATCTCATGCAAAGGCAAATAGAAGGATCCTTCTTCGCCCTGACCACCTGAACCAGCTCCTTTATGGCACTGATCTTTGCCTGGGGTAAAAACACCCTCTTCTGGGTTGTATCTATAACCAGACCCAAGTACTCTAGTCTTCTTACTGGCTTTAAAGAAGATTTCTCTAGGTTGAGGACCCAACCTAGGTATTTCAAGTAGTTGACTGTGGTGACCATGTGTTGGTCTAAGCGGGCTACCGACCGATCTATCAAGAGCAGGTTGTCTAGGTAAGCTATAATCGTTATACCTTGGACCCTTAATCTGGCCAGAGGAGGAGCCAGGACCTCTGTAAACACCCGAGTTGCAGTAGCTAGACCGAAAAGGCAGAGCTACAAACTGAATATTAAGGCTTTCCACTTCGAAACTATAAGATATTTCTGATTAGCGGGGAAGATAGGTACATTCAGGTATGCATCCTTGAAGTCAATTGATGCCAGAAGTTCTCCTCCTTGTAGTATGGAGACTACTGACTGAATTGATTCCATACGAAAAGAGTGAATTTTCAGGAACCAATTTAGATCTTTGAGATCTAGAATGGGTCTGACGTCTCCATTTGGTTTTGGAACTGTATATAGGTTTGAATAAAACCCCAACCCCTGCTCTTCAATGTGGACCACCATGATCACTTTTTGCAACAAAAGTCGGTCTACCGTTTGAAGGCAAGACTTCTTTTTCTCTGGATCTTTGGAAACATTTGACCTGAGGAAAGGAGGAGACGGAATTCTCAAAACTCTAGTTTGTAACCTAGAGCAATTGTGGAGACAGCCCATCTGTCTTGAAAATCCTTCTGCCAGACCTTTGAGAACTGTAGCAGTCTTCCCCCCACTCGAGCAAGTGGGGGCGCCCCTTCATAAAGAGGCTTTAGCGTTCTGTCTTGTAGATTTCCTCCCCTAGGACTTCTTTTGTCCCTGGGGTTGACTCTGAGGTTTACCTCTTGAACCTGACGGTGGAGGCTGTGAAAACTGCCTGGAGGCTGATGCCCCTGGCACTGAAGAAAGAGCCAGTTTAAATGAGGGACGTTTACTCCTTTTCTTAACTGGCAAAAGGGTACTTTTGCCACTTGATATCTTTTGGATATATTTGTCCAAATAATCCCCAGCCTTTCACCGTGGAAAAGAAACCCAGCCAGGAGTTTTTTGCGTGGCGCTTTGGCTGACCAATTTTTCAACATAAGATTCTACGCATATGCACCAACCCAAGTGTAAGGCAAGAGGTCAGAAGAATAGAATCTCTGAATTGAATTGCAAAACACAAAGCCGCTAGTAGTTCGGTTAAATCCTGGGCTTTCTGTTAAGGGAAAACCTTGAGCAACTGTTTCAAGTGGTCTCTCAAGGATTGACACACTCCAATTGCCGCCACTGCAGGTTGAGCTACTGAATCTGCCTAAGCAAAAAAAAAATTTTTAACAGGAATTCCAGCTTTTTATCGGTTAGATCCCTAAGCATTTGAGCATTGTTGACAGGACAAGTAAAACTTTTACTTACAGAGGATATAGCAGCGTCAATTGGTATACTCCACATCTTTGTATATTTTTCCTCCATAGGATAAAGTGTTAAGCACTTTTTCCCTCCTAAAAAGTTTTCATCTGGGTGATCCCATTCAGAATACATAAGCCTTTCCAGCAAAAGCTTGAGGAGGCTTCAGCGAACCCAAACAAGAAGTTGGCTTTTCAACCAACTCAGTTAAGGGTAGCTTAAATGTGGAGCAAACCATATCAGTAAGAGATTGCACCAGCAATTTCTCAGCCTGTGAAGCTGAAGGAAGTCCTTCCCCACTTGATCCCATCAGAAGAGGAGTCATCAGTCTCTTCACGGTCTCCTGAGCAAATAGTCCAGCAACTGCCGCTTCCATCAAGGCTCCGGGTGATGCCTGTGTCATCAACACTCACATGCCCCCGTCTGCTCTGTATTCCTATATCAGCTGAATACATCTGCACAAGGTGTACTTAAAGCCTACACAGCCCCTGCCACCTGTGAACGTCAAAGCACGTCAACTTAATGTTAAGCCCCACCCCTTCCCTCCAACTTCCCACCGTGCCCCACCCTCACTTTTTTCAAAAAGGACTGCTCCGATCCGACTGGGGGGGCTGGGGTGGAGGAGAGCTGCTGGAGAAAACCACTGTACTATGGCGGTGGGAGCGGCGCGGCATACCGACGACTGACCCATGCTTCCTCGGCCTCCTGGAGAGAATATAAACCAGTCCAGGTGGGGGATTCTAAAAGAAAAGCACCCCCTTCCAACATCTTACCTGGGGCTTGGGCTGGAGGAAGCGTGCAGCTTGTAATGACACAGAGCGAGACTGAGAAGCATGAAATCAAGTATGTGCTCTTGACAGCCCCCGGTGGAGACTATAGGCATGACAACATTTTACTTAAAAGGAGAAAACCCATAAGAATTAGAAAATTGCTTAGGAGTCTCCACTTATCTTATCCAGCTGCAGGGTTCTGTGGTAAACCAGACAGACCCAATCTTCACCACTCATGGTGAGCTCCGTTTAAAAAACCTTCAGGGACCGGGGCCCCTTTTTAATCAGGGGATCCACACCCCTGGACCCATAAAGCACCCTGCCAGGAAATATGGCTGAAAAAACCAAGCACTGGATTCGTGGTCCAGCTCTCTCAAAAGAGAAGCGTTACAGGCAAATATAGGATTTTTAAAACAGCAGTAAAATCCTTTTCTTTGATGTACATCAGGGGACACAGAGCCATAGTAATAACTATGTGGGTTATATTGGCGTATCAGGTGCTGGACACTGGCACGCCCCTTAAGGCATGTACTTCCTCCATATAACCCCTCCCATTACTGGGAGTCCTCAGTTTTGCAGCCAAGCGATACAAGTGTATAAGAAGAAGGGAGGGACCTCTGTGTCCCCTGATGTACATCAAAGAAAAGGAATTCACAGGTAAGCTGTTTTAAAATTCCTATTTTCTTTTCTTACATCAGGGGACACAGAGCCATAGGACTCATACTGCAGCCTGCAGTTTATGCTGTACCCAAGGGCAATATCCTCAAGACCTTTAATATCGATTTGATAAAATCGGATAAACGTATGAACCAAAGACCAGGTTGTGGCCTTACAGATCCGAGCCATAGAGGACTGATGATGCATCACCCAAGAGGCACTAATCGCCCTGGATGAGTGTGCTCTTAATATGAGAAGGAAGGATTTTCTTCTTTAAGCTGAAGCTTGAACACTCACTTGACAAATCCATTTGGAAAATAGTGGATCTTAACGCTGCCTGTCCACATCTTGGACCCTCTGGCAGTACAAACAAAACCTGTGTTTTGCGAACCTGAGCGGTCACCCTTACATAGACTCTGATCGCTCTTACTACAAGCGAACGTAGTGCTTTCTCCCCAGATTAAGGCTCTGGGGAGAAAGAAGGAAGAATAATATCTTGGTTTAAATGAAAACCTGTTACCACTTTTGGTAAGAATTCAGGATGAGGAAATAACACCACCTCATCCTTATACATGATGAAATATGGCTCCTACAAGACAGAGCTGCTAGTTCAGATACTCTTCTAGCAGAAGAAAAAGATTATCTTTCTTGTCAAAGAACCAAGAGAATTTCTTGTAAGGTTTAAATGGCTTATTTAACAAAGCTGATAAGACCAATTTTATAGCCTAAGGATTTAGAGGTGCCTTGATAGGGGGAATAAACCATGTTACCCCCTGAATAAGCTACGCACCAAGAGTGGGAAGCAAGAGGCCATAGGAAAAGACATCGACACAGCCTGGATCTGGCTCTTGATAAAAGTCAAGGCCAGCTTAAATTTCAGATCCCATATGCAGGAAGGAGGAATCCTGCCTATTGACATACTTCCTGGGGTGCCAAACCCTGGATCCACACCAGGAAACCTATGCCTTCCAGACTCTAAAGTAAGCGATTCTGGAAGCCGAATTCCTGGCATTAGTCAAAGTAGACATTACCAAAGGAGATCACCCATGATCCTTTATAGAGTGGAATTCAACAGTCAAACCTGTTAAACTCCTTTTCCGTAAGGTAGGATGAAATATCGGACCTTGTGCAAGAAGGTCTGGCAATAATAGCAGAGTCCAAAGAAATCCTACTGCCATATTTATGATCTCGATAAATTAAAATCTTCTGGGACCCGTCTGGGGCCACCAGAATCACCTCCTTCTGTTTCTGCTTAATCCTGCCAAGGCGTGGAAGTAGCAGAACTGGAGGAAATGCATAGAAAACTGATCCCCTGGGAAGACTAATGTGTTTGTTCCGCCTGCTAGCAGACACCTTGTTCGACAAAAAGTTGTCGACCTTAATAATGAATCTGGACGTGAATAGGCCCATCTCCTGAGTACCCCATCTGACATTGCTAGGAAGATGTCGGGGTGAAGAGATCATTCTCCCGGAAATAATTGTTGGCGTCTCAAATAGGACGCCTGAAAAATTAGAATTTGCCGATAGGCAAGGAGTGTTGTGTTCTGCCAAAGCTAGAACATTATTCACCTCTTTTTAGGCTGCACGACTTCTCGTGCTGCCCCTGGTGATCGATGTAAGCCACTGCCGTGGCCCTGTCAGGACAGTCCCATAGTCTGACCGCCAAGATTCTATGGCCAGATGTACTGCCTGAAACACCTTCCAGGATAAAGATTCTCCCTCCTGCTGGATAACAACCAATTTAGGCTCTGACCTATGTCGGGAGCCAAGCGTCTTGGAAACAAACAAGGCCTGAATCCTCTTTATTCCAGACCGACAGGATAGTGTCTTGAAGCAGTCCTTGAATAAAACTGCGTTTAAGGGACGGCCTTGAAGGAGGCCACCATTTGCCCTAAAAAATCTCCTGCCGCCAAATGAAGGAATTTTCCTTTGTCCTGATAAGTTGAATTAGTCCTACAATGGAACCGATTCTCGTCTGGTGTAAGAATACCTTCTTCTGTATGGTATCCATAACCAGCCCCCAAGTAACCTCCTTGATGGTTTTAAGGAGAATCTTCCTAGGCTGAGAATCCAACCTAGAGATTTCAGCTATCTACAGCTGAGATCAGACTCTGGTTTTAGACCTGAGCCTGAATGATCTATTAAAAAGTAGATCTTCTAATAGGCTAGGACTGTTATGCCTTGAGCCCTTAACCTGGCTAAAGGAGGTGCCAGAATCTTTCAGAACACTCGTGGTGCTGTGGCTAAGCCGAATGCCAGTGCCACAACTGAAAAAAATTATTTTATATTTCAAACCATAGAGATTTCTGGTAAGCGGGAAACTCTGGCACATGGAGATATGCAACTCCCCTCCTTGCAGGATGGAGACAGCTGATCAAATTATGAAAGGATCGGATGTTTAAGTGCCGATTCAGATCTCTGAGATCTATAAAGGGTCTTACCTCTCTGTTTGGCTCTGGGACCTTAAAAGGTTTGAGCCAAAAAAAAAAAACTGTTCCACTAAGGGAATCTCTGATATCACTGACTGGGATAACAGCTGATCCAGAGGCCAGAAAGAGAGACATCTTTTTTTTTTTTTAACCTAAGGAGCATTCTCTGTGGAGACAGACACTCTTGCATAAAGACTGCCGCATCAGCAGCCCAAGGACCCCACAGGCAGCACCCAAACAGGACCCGAACCCCGGACCCTCAGATCAAAAGCCGACTGAGGCTCTTGAAACTCTAGATGTAACCTAGAGAAAAAATCCCTCTGCTCTTAACATTGTTCCTGCCAGACTTTGAGAATCACAGGACCTTTCCCCTCACCCAAGTGAGTTGGGGTGCTCCTTCATGAGAAGGCCTTAGCATTCTGCTTTATGGGCTTTCTGCCCCCAAGATCCTGGTACTGTCCTTGGGAACTTTCTCCTGAACCTGACGATTGAGACCGTCGAGACTGACTAAAGGCAGATGCCCCAGGCATAGGAGAGGCTGCATGATTAAAGGAGAACTGCTTGAACCTCCTTTTACTGGTAAAGAGAGCTTTACCCCCTTTTGGATGTACTTATCCACTGTAAATAGTCATACCCCAGGAAGGGACACAGACTGGCTAAGTGTTTTCACCTGGTGCTTCGGCTGATCAATATTCCAGCCACGGACCTCTGCAAGAATGCACTAGTCCAAATATAAGCCATAAGGCTTAAACGATCGAGTCCTTCATAGGATCTGTGAGAGACAGTGCGTCAAATACACCAGCCCCCTGCTGGGCCTACTGATCAGGAAGAATTTTCAGGTATCTCACACCTGTTCCTTAACCCCTTGGAGGCCACATTTTCCAATGCATTGGCGTGACTGAAAATGTGCTCCACCAAAATAGTGGAGCGGACGTTAAAGGGTTAATGGACTGAGCTACTCCAATTGTAGCAAGAACTGTAAAAGACATCCTGTCTTTAAAAGGAAAATCTAACCTTAACTTGCTGGATCCTTTAACATCAGTGCATTATCCACTGGACATGTGAGACTCTGCTCACTGAGGTGATTGCAGCATTAATAGCCGCAAACCCCCCATTTCTTCATAGAAATGTTCCCATTCAGAATACATAGCTATGCATGAATAGGAAAAAAAAATACCCAGGTGGGGGAGGGTTCAAATGAACCTTATTAGAGGTAGATACCTCAAGAGCCTGTGCTGCAGGAAACAAAAGTGTTAAGGGAGTAGACAAACACCTGACCTGTGCGCCTACTCCCTCCCTGTTAGGATCCTCCGAAGAGGAAAGATAAGTATCTTCCAATATTTGTGAAGATCTACCTGATCCCCAGCCTCCTGCACCTGAACAAAAGGTCCCAAAGGACTAGATGGGAATCTGCCATGTTTAGTCCTACTATGGAGAGACATCATAGCAATAATCTTTTAAATGGTAGAAGAAAAAACCTGTTTGAAATACACAGGGACAGAGGTGTTCTATCTGACTCCTCTGACTGGCCGTATACCTCTCAGGGGAGGATGACATTCTTTTGAAAGGGTTTTTACTTTGTTGTATACTATTAACCCCTTAGAACCCTTAAATGAGTTCCTGGTCCCTTTGTCACTCATAGCTTACAGTATAAAGCAGAGGCAGTACAAGCAAAATAATGTTTCACTTGCTAGGCTATAGTGCAGTACAATAACTGCTATTAATCCTAGCTATATAGTACAATGTTGTCAAAAGGGAAATGCCTGTGTCACCAAACCTGACCAGCAACCACTCTGCTCTGTCCCTTCACCGCCAGGCAGCAGCTTCCCTTGCAGAGTTTTAAAATACTTCCTACATGTGTGGCCGGCGTCTGACGCCGTTTAGCCACACCCTCTGTGCGGAATACACCCCCCTTCCTCTTTCAAACAAGGATGTTGAATCTGCCGGGCGAGCGGCGGCATCATGGCAGGGGGGTAAATCCTCCGCTCAGTGTGCAGCTGTGGTTTGCCAAAAAAACTTTTTTTTTCAGCTGGCTGGCATTAATTCAGACAAAAATCGCCAATCTGGTGGCACAGGAAGTGATCAGACCCCCCTTTCTCTTACCTGAGGGTCTGAGCTGGCTTAGAAGGAGAGGAGATTGGAGCTTCTGCTGTTCCCAGCGTCAGAATGGTGAGTTTTCAATACAGCCTCCAGTGGTGACACAGACATGACATAACAACACAATACATGGAAGGAGAGATTCCTACGAAAACTACTACTACTACTACCTTATCCTCGCAGCAGGGTTTTATCAGAGATGAAAACCCAATCTTCGCCCTTCATGGTAGGCTCCGAAACCTTAAAAGGAAACCTTCAGGAACCTGAAACCTCTCAGGTTGACCCACAATCCTGGACCTGTGAGAAGACCCTGCCAGTAAACTTTTATTGGCCTTCCTACCAAAAAGTACTGGATCCCAGGGCCCAGCTCTCAAAGCATTCAGAAGCAAAACCTCATGTCTTCAAAATTACGAGGCCTGGGTACCATTCATTTAGTCCATTACGGAGACATCATAATGGATCCGGTCAGGATGGCTGGCTCTCATCAAGGATTACTGCCCGTGGAGCTCAGTACAACAAATCCTTACACGTGCCCAACACCTTAGACACTGGTAAAAAAAATTGAGGACTCCCAGTAATGGGAGGGGTTATATGGGGGAAGTACACGCCTTAAGGGGCGTGCCAGTGTCCAGCACCTAATACGCCAATATAACCCACATAGTTATTACTATGGCTCTGTGTCCCCTAATAGTAAGAAAAGAAACCTTGTTTCTTACGACACGAGGCCGGGTACCATTCAATTCAGCCTAAAAAGACACTTTTAATGTATCTGGTTGCATAGCTTGCCCCAGCAAAGGAATATTCCAGTGGAGCTCAGCACAGCACATCTTTACTCGTGACCAACACCTAAGACACTGGCGAAAAAACTGAGATAATCCCAGTAAGGGGAAGGGTTATATAGGGAGCTAAACTTCCTGTCTAGGGTGTGCCAGTGTCCATCACCTAAAGGTGCCTATATAACCCATACAATAATTAAGGTGGCTCGGCGTCCCGTGATGTATGATTAAGAAAAGAAGACTTCAAACTGTAGTTGTACTAGAATCCAACCTAACCAGAGGGGGAACAGAGGAGCTATATCATGGACATATTTATTTGGCTAATCCATGACTGGCTTAGCCCACCAGGCTCCATCTATAGCGGAAAGTCACTTTCAGGTAGACTGATCACATTTTATATACAGTAAGGTCTTACTTCCTGTGTGTCTGGCCAGAAGACTTCTATAGGGCTGTACTATGCAGGTGCAGGCAGGAGACAAGGGACTTGCAGAGCAGGTTGTAAACCATCCCAAAAGACCACGGGGGGATCTTGGTAAGTATGCATGTGTGGAAGGTGAGGGTGGAATTGATTTGCTGAGGATGATTTGCTGGCATAAAAATAGGGGCATTTTGTCTGGAGGTGCACTCATTTTTTATGTAGCATACTTTATCGCATACGTTTCAAATACCCTTCCCCTCCTAAGGCTACTTTCACACTGGGGCGATGGGTGTCGGTGGTAAAGCGGTGCTATTCGGCCACTAGTGGGGTGATTTTAACCCCCACTAGCATCGGAAAAAGGGTTAAAACTGTCTGCAAAGCACTGCTGCCCCATTGATTTCAATGGGCAGGAGCGCTTTAGGAGCGGTGTATACACTGCTCCTACAGTGCTGCAAAGATGCTCCTTGCAGGACTTTTTTTTACCGTCCTGCAAGCGCACCGCTCCAGTGTGAAAGCACTCTGGCTTTCACACTGGAGAGACAGGAGAGGCTCTTTACAGGCGCTATGCAGTCGCTATAGCGCCTGTAAAGCGACTCAGTGTGAAAGCAGTCTTACAGCCAAAATCTACAATGATTAGCCTGTAAATAAAATGTGAATAAAGTATATGTAAACCAATCACTAAAATTTCATATAAGCTTCCACAACAGGGATATTTATAGAACTGTGCCAGTGTTTTATAATAAAAAAATGTATTTTAAAATGTTTTAAATAATTGAAAGTAATTAGAACACAGCTGGTATCCTGTTGGAGTATAAACCAACCAAACCAAAACTTCCACCTGCATTTATAATGTTATTGCTATATAAAAATGTTTTTTTAGTTTTTTTCATTGTTAAATTAGACTTACTATATAATATGTGACTTCTGCTTGCAATTCAGCTGCAAACAGTATATAGGTATAGCACTAAATATGCCACAGGTATTTAAATGATTTTTCACTGTTTGTGGCAGAAATTTAAAAATCAAAAAATCTTAAATGACTGCCCTTTAGACCCCTTTCACACTGGGGCGTTTTTCAGGCGCTTTAGCGTTAAAAAAAGTGCTTGAAAGAAGCTGCAACTGCAATCCCAATGTAAAAGCCCGAGTGCTTTCACACTGAGATCCCTTTCACACTGGAGCGTTTTTCAGGCGCTTAGCTTTAAAAAAAAGCACCTGTAAAGCGCCTGAAAGAAGCCGCAACTGCAATCCCAATGTAAAAGCCCAAGTGCTTTCACACTGAGGCGCTGCGCTGGCAGGGCGTCAAAAAAAGTCTTGCAAGCAGCTTCTTTGCAGCGCTTTTGGAGCAATGAATACAACGTTCCTAAAGCGCCCCTTCCCATTGAAATCAATGGGAAGCACCTGTAAAACGCCTAAAAAGTGCCTGAAAAGCTCTATTGGCAGCAGCATTTTGTGGGTGCTTTTAACCCTTTATTTGGCCACTAGCAGGGGTTTAAAGCGCCCCAATAACGCTTGAAAAATGCTGGTAAAGCGCTGCTAGTTTAAGCGGCGCTTTACGAGCGTTTTTGGGCGCTGACATTGTGAAAGGGCTCTTAAAGCACTTGGGCTTTCACATTGGGATTGCAGATGAGGCTTCTTTCAAGCGCTTTACAGGCGCTTTTTTAACGCTAAAGCTCCTGAAAAACGCCCCAGTGTGAAAGGGGTCTTACCAATAGAGGAAACAATCCTTTCAATATACATGTATATGAAAAAAGGATACCTGTAGTAATTCTAAATGTATGCGATTTTTTACTTATAGTCTGTGGTTTGTGCGTCTTACCTAGGCTCATAACGAATGTCGAACACATCATTTAGAATCCCAGCACCGACACGCAACCTTTCAATACCATTCCTAACAAAGAAAGGAATCATGGACAGTATGAGAAATAAGGCAACACATTTCTAAGGTTATGGTAATTTAGATTATCTATCTATAGTTACAAAATGTCAATATGATCTGCATCCATCAGTATGCAATGCAACACTTAAACCACAATCATTATGAAACCAAGTACTGTGTCTGTGAAAAAAATTCTGGCTGCAATTTCAAAATGTATATTTACAGACAAAAAAAAATAAAAATAAGAAAAAAAACCCTCTGCTCACTGTACGGTATGGGAGTCTATAATTAAAAAAAATATAGATTATGAGATTGCTGTGTGGCCTGCTCAGCACCGCATGGTCTTTTCTTCAAATTCTTTACTATCGTGTCCATATCCATGCCAAAATCTCTAATCCTATGAAGAGTTGGTACTCCATTGGGACAAGCAAAGTACAAATCCTCAGTAGGATTACAGTGCATCTGGAAAGTATTCACAGCACTTCACTTTTTCCACATTTTGTTATGTTACAGCCTTATTAAAAAATGGATTAAATTAATTATTTCCCCCAAAATTCTACAAACAAAAACCCATAGTGACATTGTGAAAGAAGTTTGAAACCTTATTAAAAATAAAAAACGAAGTCTTTTTGACTATGATACTACAAGCTTGGCACACCTATTTTTGGGCAGTTTCTCCCATTCTTCTTTGCAGCACCTCTCAAGCTCCATCAGGTTGGATGGGGAGCGTGGGTGCACAGCCATTTTCAGATCTCCACAGATGTTCAATCGGGTTCAGGTCCGGGCTCTGGCTCGGCCACTCAAGGACATTAATAGAGTTGTCCTGTAGCCACTCCTTTGTTATCTTTGCTGTGTGCTTAGGGTCATTTTCCTATTGGAAGATGAACCTTTGCCCCAATCTGAGGTCAAGAGCACTTTGGAGCAGGTTTTCAACAAGGATGTCTCTGTACATTGCTGCATTCATCTTTCCCTTGATTCTGACTAGTCTCCCAGTTCCTGCCTCTGAAAAACATCCCCAGAGCATGATTATGCCACCACCATGCTTCACTGAAGGGATGATATTGGCCAGGTGATGGTTTCCTCCAGAAATGACATTTTCCATTTAGGCCAAAGAGTTCAATCTTTGTTTCATCAGACCAGAGAATTTTGTTTCTGAGTCCTTCAGGTGTCTTTTGCCAAACTCCAGATGGGCTGTCGTGCCTTATACTGAGGAGTGGCTTCCGTCCGACCATTTTACCATACAATACTGATTGGTGGCGTGCTGCAGAGATGGTTATTCTGCTGGAAGGTTCTCCTCTCTCCAGAGAGAAATGCTGGAGCTCTGTCAGAGTGACCATTAGGTTTTTGGTTTCTGTACCCTTCCCCAGATCTGTGCCTCAATACAATTCTGTCTCGGAGGTCTAGAGACAATTCCTTGGACCTTATGGCTTGGTTTGTGCTCTGACATGCACTCTTAACTGTGGGACTTTATATAAACAAGTGTGTGCCTTTCCAAATCATGTTCAATCAACTGGATTTACCACAGGTGGACTCCATAAGCCAGTTTTCCACAAATGTAGGGGGATCTTTGCCCTCAGAATTTTCAGGGAGACAGACCATGTGGACACTGTTTCTGCGTAAGTGATTTTCTGTGTCCTCTGCTCTGTTATATGTTTCTTGGGCCATGTGGTGTGCTGCTCTGGCTTCTCGTGCGAGTGGAGGTAGATTGTCCTAAATATTGCACACTCTGCTCTCAACTGCTGTCGCTCTTTCTCTGACCTTTTGAAGGTCTTGTCTGAGAAGTGACACCTCTTCACTTAGGCCCCCAAACTGGTCCTTCATAATATTGACAGAGGCTGTGCACATGTGAACAATCCGCAGTATTTCTGCTAATATGGGTTGCTCCAGTGTCTCCGAGATATCATCTGAGGGGGGTGAGAGGTGGGATGTGCTGCATCTGCCATAGTGTCTGTGAATGCTGTCTGTGGCCTGTCCCCAGTCTGGCTGTGTGATAAGGCCTGCGTCCTCCCTTTCAGTTGCTGCCCCCCCTGCATCAGTAACCACAGGGCCCTGCAGTTTTTGGGCATAGTAGAGCATGTCCCTGTAGTGCTCCTTACCCTGTGCCTTCAGTGATTTTCTGCTGCTTCCTTCCCTGGGCTTGTCGGTCCTTTGTGGTGTGCACTGTGCTAGGGCCGCAGCAGTGGTGGTGCCATCTTGGGAGTCTGGTCCCGCCATCTCCAATGGGCCTCAGTGGGTCTTCCCCATGTACCAAGGGCCGGCGGTGGGTTCAGGAGGTGCTGGGGATCAGTAGCCAGCTGGGGAGCCGAAGAAAGCAGGATCAGGGATGCCAGGGTAGGATCAATGGACCGAAGTTTGTAGAATTTTAAAGGAAAATAATTAATTTAATCCATTTTGGAATAAGGCTGTAATGCAACAAAATGTTGAAAAAGTGAAGCACTGTGAATATTTTCCGGATGTACTGTAAATAGAAAATTGCCACACACGTGTGGAAGAAGTTGGATCCAAAAGTAAAAGAGTTAAAGTGTAAAGAGGAGGCTGTGTGGTGCCAAGCAGGCATACAGCAAAGTTCTTGGTAGAGCAGCAACAGGTAAATATAGGAGTTGAAGAGGGGCTAGAAAAAGCTATCGTAGCCATAGTAAGAGTGTAACTGCACTAAACGTCTGCCATTGAAAAGGTTACAAAACTTAGTACCACAAGGGTAAAAATGTGCCAGACTTTTTTTTTTTGGTAAGAGATATGAAAAGAACATAATTTAAGTTTAATGTTCAGGGTCCTCTGGGTTTTTGTTATGCTTCTAATTCTATAAATAATAAAAAATTTTCTCACCAAGCAATCATGACACCATTGTCTGTGCAGAGGTGTGGAGGTGGACAGAACAATGACATTCCCATACTATCTGTTAAATTTTGCAGCATTTTCCTAATATATCCATTACTGCCAACACCACCAGATACAACCTAGAAGAAAATTAAACAAATCTAATAAACTCAAGTATTCCCCTTGGCAGATTAAAAAATAGCAATATATGTATGAAGAACAACACAGGGCCAATATCTTGACACTCTTAATAAAACATTTATTATCACTGTGAGGCACTTCGTCAGATAGGGATAAAAATAACTTACAGTTATGGTACAGTAAGACAAGTGCCATCTCCTTTACAGCTCTAAAACACTCTCACTGGAGGGAAGGAGTGGATCAACCTGAAATGGGACCAGAAAACTCCCAAGGCATCCAATGCTAATGGGAAGTGGACTGTAGAGATCAGATAGTACATTTGTTATGCCAAGTTGGATTTTGAGACCTTGTAATATTTGTACTCTCTTTTTTTCTTAATTCTTTATTTAGAAGAATCAGTGTGACAGTGCAGAAGTCAAAACATTTAGGAATAACATATATAAGAAGCAAGAGACTGTATCACATAGCCAGAAATCATACATAGGACAAGGATCCATTTTTTTTTGGGGGGGGGACCCTAAAACAAAGAGGGAAGAAAGAGGGTGGGAAAAAAGTAAAGGGGAAGATGGGGAAAGGAGGTTAAGGAGTCCCTCCTATCTGCCTGGGCCACACTACCACTCTGCGGTGTTTGCCAGGACTATAAGGACCTATCAATTGCTGTTGAGAAGCAAGAGTATGGAGTCCAGATTTTACAATATTTCTCTTCCTGTTCTTTAAGTAGCATAGAGAAATTCTCTATTTGCTAGGTCTCTGGAATGCGGATGAGCCATTGCGCCTTATCAGGTGCGTTGGGGCTCTTCCACAGTGCAGGTATACAAGCGTTCGCTGCACTGAGAAGATGCTTAGGCAATTAATTTCATATCACTTATTAGAAAGGGGCTTCCCATGCAGCAGAAAGGATATTTATACATTCTCACATTTCCAGCAGCACTGTGATGGGCTTTTTGGTTGGTCTTTGGTGGCCACAGTGACCATTGGGAGTTGTGATCTGATCCTGGTGGCCCCATTGGGGGAGATGTTTGGCTGGCAGCGACAGCATACACTTTTTTTTACTGTTTCTACTACAGTGGCTATATATATGTAGTTTGTTTACAGTGAGGGCAGTATATTATGTTCATGTGGTGGATATATGAAAAATTGTATTGCAACCTGATGTTTAAAGCGTTTGTTACACCAAAACTTCATATTCCTGATAAGTGTCTGCTGTACTATGTACTTGTATGAGAAAGTATCCTGCTCCCTTTGTGTTGCTTCCTTTATGTGAAATCCCTGGTGTTCCTGTCAGTCCCTCTGCTTTCCTATTAAAAGCTGACTACACTAAGCAGAACACACCGTGGTCAGTTCTCTAGCTATGCTGGGACATCAGTGTACTCTCTTCTCTTCCAATGGTCAGACTTGTCCTGACATAACCCCTCTGCACAGCCATTCACTGGGAAGCTCAGTGGGCTGATGCTGCTCCTCCTCCCAGTTCTTATGCAGAACATGGAATGTGATCACTTATAAAAAAGGGAAACATTTATAATGTATTTTTATATCTATACACAAATGTTTTGCCATTCATTTTTTTTTTTATCGAATGGGTTGTTTTACAAGATGATCTTTACAATCACTTTAATGGTACTTTTGTACTATAGAAAACCCTTGAGCCTGCATATTCACACCCCTGATGAAGAGCTAAACCCTACCTTGAAACGTATTGGTTGCTTGTGTCTTCAGACCAACTGTATTGTGCACAGATACAGCATATGCCGATTACTCCATTGCAATTGACACTGTATTATGTGTACATGTAATGATTAGCCGCAATCTCTACTTTTATTCTTTTAATATGTTTTTGTATTAATAAAGCTTGGAATGTTTTATATACAGCTCACATTTGCCAATACTAGTTCCACAAAATAGAGAGAATTTTTCAATTATGTATCGTACAGGGTTGATGGCATTTTCATAAAAAAAAAACACTTTCAGAGGGTGGAGGACCTGGCTCTGGTGACCGGGGCGGGCGCTGCCCAACTGGTCGTACCAGTCACTGACCTGACCAGTGTGTAGAAATGCAGGCAGCACTTCCCACGAGAACCCTCCCCTCCCTCGGCGCGCGCGTTTTACCTCAGGGGTGAGCTTGGAGAAAGAAAATAAATCTGATGCAGCCCAAC
Source organism: Lithobates pipiens (assembly GCF_037356315.1). Lineage (NCBI taxonomy): Eukaryota > Metazoa > Chordata > Amphibia > Anura > Ranidae > Lithobates > Lithobates pipiens. The sequence goes on along the minus strand of NW_027507784.1, from coordinate 179,389,716 downwards.
ACCGAGCTGCCGTCTCGCTGTATGAAAACCAGAAGTATTGAAACCGGAAGTGACGACTGAACCAACCAGGAATAAGTGAGCCACTGCTTAAACACGAGAGAAACCATCGACAGGCAAGGAGGATAGAAGGCGGGTTTAAATACATCCTAACCCCTCTTACAAAATCAGGCTGACCTGCAGTCAGGCTTCAATTTGTACAAGTCCCATCATGCCTCTGTCTGTGGGAGTCATGCTTGTAACTGTCAGCCTTGCGATGCCTCATTGGACTTGTAGTTTCGCAACAGCTGGAGGGCCGCCAGTACTAGGCCCTTAACTAAAGTTCCTTTCTGCCATGCACTCACTGTACAAACGTATCTGCCATGAGAGCTAACATCCCCTTAATTACATCTTTTACAGTATGATCCTGAAAAGCAGGGTCATGTTGGTTGTTCATTGCCCCAGTCCAGTTAGCTTGGAGTCTCTAGTAAACCATATTAGGCAAGGTCTGACAGGAAACGGGAAAGTGACCTGGGGTGTGCCAAAGGTCACGTGGTCAGTATGCCTAAAAGGGGGGCATTCCCAAGTAAAAGTAAAAGAGAAGAAATAGCAAGAAAAAAGGGGAAGGGTGGGTGGGACACGAGAGAAATTGTTGACAGGCAAGGAGGATAGAAGGCGGGTTTAAATACATCAGTCAGCCTTCCATTTGTACTCGGAGTCTCTAGTAAACCGTATTAGGAAAGGTCTGAAGGGAAACGGGAAAAGTGACCTGGGGTGTGCCAAAAGGCCACTTGGTTAGTATGTCTAAAAGGGGGCAAAGATAAGACAGTAGGATGAACTAGTAAAAGATTTAATTGAAAGTAACGGTATGTAACATTGAGCAGCCAAACGCATGAAAGCCCGTGACATCTCAACATGTGGATCCGGGATGTATCCGGAAATGCACTCTGAATTACACCTGGCTAACTTCTCCACAACGTGAAACATGGACCCCTTGGTGAGAAGCAGCAAAAACACACCTATCCTAAAAGAATGGGCAAACCTAGGTATGGCAGCAGGGTATGGTGATGTTTCATGCACTGCGCTAGTGAAGAAGGGAGCACTGGGGAAAGGCAAAGTGACCTATCCCTGGGTACTTCAGTTATTGCCACCATGAGTCGGTCTAGGACTGAGACCGGGCCATGCACCCAACCCACACTTCCCTCGTCTATCCCATTGGCTGGGCGGGAACTCCCTCTCTCTCTCTGACATGCCCTGCTGCTTGGACATTTAGGAGGTCTTCAGACTAAGTGGCCCCGCCCCCTCCCCCACTCTGAACTGGCGGTACTCTGTCCGGAGAGGACAAGTGGGGGGGGGGGGGTAGGGGAATCGGATGATGGAGCAGCGCTCCGAGTGGGGGAACATAGTTACATAGTTAGTCAGGTTGAAAAAATACACATGTCCATCAAGTTCAAACACAAAAAAAGAATTAAATATCATACAATCCCATATACCCAATTCTATACCCACAGTTGATCCAGAGGAAGGCAAAAAACCTCAGCAGAGCATGATCCAATTTGCTAAAGCAGGGGAAAAAATTCCTTCCTGATCCCCCGAGAGGCAATCGGATTTTCCCCGGATCAACTTTACCTATAAATGTTAGTACCCAGTTATATTATGTACACTTAGGAAATAATCCAGGCCCTTCTTAAAGCAATCCACTGAGCTGGCCAGAACCACCTCTGCAGGGAGTCTATTCCACATTTTCACAGCTCTTACTGTGAAGAAACCTTTCCGTATTTGGAGATGAAATCTCTTTTCCTCTAGACGTAAAGAGTGCCCCCTTGTCCTCTTTGTTGACTGTAAAGTGAATAACTCAATACCAAGTTCACTATATGGACCCCTTATATATTTGTACATGTTGATCATATCCCCCCTTAATCTCCTCTTATCAAGAGAGAATAAATTCAGTTCCTCTAATCTTTCCTCATAGTACCTCCATGCCGCTCATCAGTTTGGTTGCCCTTCTCTGCACTTTCTCCAGTTCCCCGATATCCTTTTTGAGAACTGGTGCCCAAAACTGAACGGCAACATGACATGAGGTAAAAAAAAATAAAAAAAAAATTCAGAGGGTGGAGGACTTGGCTCTGGTGACTGGGACGGGCGCTGCCCAACTGATGGTACCAGTCACCGACCTGACTAGTGTGTAGAAATGCAGGCAGCATGCCCTCGAGACTCCCCCCACATTTTACCTCAGGCGTGAGCGCCTGGAGAAAGAAAATAAACCTGCCGTTTCGCTGTACAAAAACTGGAAGCGACGATGGAACCAACCAGGAATACGTGAGCCACCGACGAAACACGAGAAACTGTCGACAGGCAAGGAGGATAGAGGTTGGGTTTAAATACATCTCGACTCCTCCTACAAAATCAGGCTGACCTGCAGTCAGCCTTCCATTTGTACAAGTCCCATCATGCCTCTGCCTGTGGGAGTCATGCTTGTAACTGTCAACCTTACGATGCTGGACTTGTAGTTTCACAACAGCTGGAGGGCTGCTAGTACTAGGCTCTTAACTATAGTTCCTTTCTGCCGTGCACTCACTGTACAAACGCATCTATCATGAGAGCTAACATCCCCTTAATCAGATCTGTTACAGTATGATCCTGAAAAACAGGGTCACGTTGCTTGTTCATTGCCCCAGTCCAGTTAGCTGCAGTTTGACATACCGAAATTGCAGTGAGAGCTGGTTTGCGGGGCTGAGACTGTAAGGGTAAAGAGAGCCTTTAAGAGCATCTCAAACTTTCTTTCTGCGGAACATTTGAAGGAAGGTACATCTTCAATAGGTACAGTGAGATGTTGGTTATTAGATGAATTCTAGACATGCTATCCTTTTACACCATTACTTCAGTAATCTCCTCTTGCTTCTGGGTCCTGTGCTAAGCAACCAACTTGATGCATTGTGAATACAGGAGGTCGGCCGATCGGCACGGGCAACGATTACAGAATGCTTTGCATGTACTGAATGCATGAAAAGTGTTCTGTGATCGGACGAGGTGAACAGCATGATGTCGCCTTGCCACCTCTTTCAATTTGAGAACACTCGAGCCAGCCTCCTGTGTTCACAATGCATCAGGCTGACCACTTAGCATGGGACCCCAGAAGAGAAGCAAGTGGAGATCACTGGAGTAGCAGTGTCTACTTCAGTGACTTCCAGCTTCCAGGGCAATTGCCCAGGTATGTTATATACATAGGTTCAAGCTGGACCCAAGATATACCATGCCTGGAATTCTTTTTTAAGTCTGATATGGAAGGATCAACCACAGGAATAGACCGCTTCTTTGTGAACTCTTTTTCCACTGGATTGTGTTTCAAAAAGACTTCTGGGGGGGAGTAAAAATCCTGTCTGCAGTGATCCAATCATCATAGACCACTCATTCTTTACTATTATGAACAGATGGATGCAATTCCTTGTCTACCACAGCGCAGGGATTTACGTTGGACAACAGCTCCCAGCAGACCCGGATAAGTTGGTACGTATGGATGCTCATCTGTTGCTGATGGATCCATGAGCTGAGGATCAGCACACACTCTGTGACCTCTGTGGGTCTGGTAAGCAGCCAATCTTATTATTTTTGAGAACGTTGGTATTTTTATATTGAAGTGTCCATACACCTTGGGATCGGCATCTGTTCGATTTGGGACTTATGAGACAATTCGTTTTGCCTTTCAATTCAGTTGAATCGGATTTAGACACATGCAGAACGAAAATATTTGTTTAGTTTCGATTCGTTATTTACATAAATTTGTTTCATTCGTTTTTCGGAATTTGTTTTGTTTATTCGTTTTCGAATCGATTCAAACTTTTCAAATGAGGATCGATTCTAAAAAAGTTTTCAAAACAATTTCGAATAGTTTTCAAAATCAAATAGATTTCAAATTTGAATCCGTTTCCAATTTCCAACGAGAATAAAATAAAAAAAAAATATTTTTTTCTATTCTACTCCTTTATTTTCTAGTCTCTTTGGAAATTGGAAAACTATTTGAATTTGCAAAGTTTTCTAATTTGAAAAGTATTCAAAAACTATTTGAATTTCATCCCAATTTTTTTCAGATCCACCTAAAATCGGCAATATTCTAATTCGGAAATTCAGAAATTGAACTGTCAGCCATTCCCTTCACTTATACACACTTGTTAGGGTATTCCCTGTGGGGTACTTATGGAGTAGGGTACAGAATATACAGTATACATATCAAGAAGGAGAATGCAGGAACCCTGGAGCAGTCCGTTCTGTAGTGAATATTCATGGCTAAAAGACAGAAGGAAGCACATGAGTACCCTATAAGCAAAAGTGGCGGTAAAAGGTGTGGAGTGATGCACAAGTGTGCCACAAAAGAAGCCCATGTACTTTTTCAAGCTTCACACAATAGGTGTCACATCACCCAGGTTTCATCAGGTCTATTGAGAATAAGACGATTTTTGAGTGTTGTCATGCTTTATTACCTTGAGTGTTGTCATGCTTCAGAAATCAAGCAACGAAATTCTCAGGTGTAATTGGGACCTACTACAAACTGCCAAATACACATGAGGAATTAGAATGGTACGATTTGTGTTGTTAGGGGACTGTGAAACAGTACGAAGGAAAGTCTTCAGCACTGATTTTAGTAAGGGTGCTTTACAAATGGAGAGTTAAAGATACCAGAGAGACACTGAAGGCTGTTGGACAAAAATAATTTAAACAAGAACAAACACAGATAAACAAGTACAAACACTATGGCATATTAACCACTTAAGGACCGCCGCATGGCAATGTACGTCGGTGCAATGGCACCGACAGGCACAAGCACGTACATGTACGTGCTCGCCTTCCAGCGGGTGGAGGGTCCGATCGGACCCCCTCCCGCTGGATGCGGCAGTCCGTTTCACTGCAGGAACGATCCGGGATGAGGGGATGGCCGTTGGTTTCTGGCCATCCCCTCTCGATCGCTCCTGGCCAATGAGAAGCTTCCCCCGCTGTGTATAGTAAACACAGGCAGGGAGGAAGTGATGTCATTCTGTGAGGATGTGAAGTCACAGTGTCACTGATTGCAGTGATCATTTATTTACTGATCACTGCATTCAGTGTCAGTTGTAACAGTAAAAACTGTCAGGGCAGTTAGTGTTAGGTCCAGGGTAGCCCCCTACCACCCCCCAATAAAGGTTTAACCCCCTGATTGCCCCTAGAGTTAACCCTTTCACCCCCTTTTGCCAGTGTCACTAAGCGATCGTTTTTCTGATCGCTGCATTAGTGTCGCTAGGTAGCTAGTTATTTTTTTAGGTTCACCGCCAGGTTTTTATAGCGCTAGGTACCCCGATATACTACCCAATAATGGTTTTAACCCCCTGATTGCCACTAGTTAACCCTTTCACCCCCTTTTGCCAGTATCACTAAGCGATCGTTTTTCTGATCGCTGCATTAGTGTCGCTAGGTAGCTAGTTATTTTTTTAGAATCACCGCCAGGTTTTTATAGCGCTAGGTACCCCCGATATACTACCCAATAATTGTTTTAACCCCCTGATTGCCCCTAGTTAACCCTTTCACCCCCTTTTGCCAGTGTCACTAAGCGATCATTTTTCTGATCGCTGCATTAGTGTCACTGGTGCCGCTAGGTAGCTAGTTATTTTTTTAGGTTCACCGCCAGGTTTTTATAGCGCTAGGTACCCCCATATACTACCCAATAATGGTTTTAACTCCCCGATTGCCCCTAGTTAACCCTTTCACCAGCGATCACCGTATAAGTGTCACTGGTGACGCTGGTTAGCCAGTTAGTTATTTAGGTTCCCCGTCAGGTTTTTATATAGCGCCAGGGACCCCCATTCACTACCTAATAAAGATTTTAACCCCCTGATTGCCCCTAGTTAACCCTTTCACCATTGATCACTGTATAAGTGTTACGGGTGACTCTGGTTAGTTTGCTTTTTATAGCATCAGGGCATCCACCATTTATTACCCAATAAAGATTTAACCCCTTGATCACCCGGCTGGTGATATCAATTAGGTTTTAGGGTCAGGGTCTGTGTCACCCCAGGCAGCCCTAGGTTAGTGCCAGTACCGCTAACATCCACGCGCAAAGCATACACCTCCCGTAGTGGTATAGAATCTGAACAGATCAATATCTGATCTGATCAGATCTATACTAGCGTGCCCAGCAGTTTAGGGTTCCAAAAAAAAAGCAGTATCGATCGATCACTGTCACTTACAAAACACTAAACACATAACTGCAGCGTTCGCAGAGTCAGGCCTGATCCCTGCGATCGCTAACAGTTTTTTTTGGTAGAGTTTTATATTTAAACTCTGAAGGCAGTGCTTGGTTTTCGGGGTCCCGTACGGGGCTAGACTCCCAAAAAGTCCCCCACATGTGGTATCCCCGTACTCAGGAGAAGCAGCAGAATTTATTTTGGGGTGTAATTTCACTTATGCCCATAGCATGTGTGAGCAATATATCATTTAGTGACAACTTTGTGCAAAAAAAAAAATTTTTAATATTCCTGCAACTTGTGGCAAAATATAAAATATTTAATGGACTCAACGTGCCTCTCAGTAAATAGCTTGGTGTGTCTACTTTCCAAAATGGGGTAATTTGGGGGGGGTTTGTGCTATTTTGGCATTTTATGGCCTTCGAAACTGTGATAGGTAGTGAGGAGTGAAATCAAAAATTTGCACCCTTAGAAATCCTGAAGGCAGTGATTGGTTTTCGGGGTCCCGTGCGTGGCTAGACTCCTAAAAAGTCCCACATATGTGGTATCTCCGTACTCAGGAGAAGCAGCAGAATATATTTTGGGGTGCAATTCCACATATAACTATGGCATGTGTGAGCAATATATCATTTAGTGACAACTTTTTGTAAACTTTTTTTTTTTGTGTCATTATTCAATCACTTGGGACAAAAAAAAATATTCAATGGGCTCAACATGCCCCTCAGCAATTTCCTTGGGGTGTCTACTTTCCAAAATGGGGTCATTTGGGAGGGGGGGGTTTGTACTGCCCTGCCATTTTAGCACCTCAAGAAATGAGATAGGCAGTCATAAATTAAAAGCTGTGTAAATTCCAGAAAATGTACTCTAGTTTGTAGACGCTATAACTTTTGCGCAAACCAATAAATATACGCTTATTAACATTTTTTTTACTAAAGACATGTGGCTGAATACATTTTGCCCTAAATGTATGACTAAAATTGAGTTTATTTGATTTTTCTTATAACAAAAAGTAGAAAATATATTTTTTTCTCGAAATTTTCGGTCTTTTTCCATTTATATCGCAAAAAGTAAAAATCGCAGAGGCAATCAAATACCATCAAAAGAAAGCTCTATTTGTGGGAAGAAAAGGACGCAAATTTTGTTTGGATACAACATTGCATGACCGCGCAATTACCAGTTAAAGCAGTGCAGTGCGAAATTGTAAAAAGACCTCTGGTCCTTAGGCTGTTAATTGGTCCGGGGCTGAAGTGGTTAAAGCTGAACTCAAAGATTTTTTTAAAACTTAGGCCGCGTACACACGGGCGGACTGTCTGGCCAACTAAGTCCGTCAGACAATCCGACAGACAGTCCGTCCTACTTTTGAATGAACGGACTTGACCACACACGATGAACAGACAGTCCGCTGAAAGCTTGCGCGATGACGTGTACAGCACGTACGACGGGACTAGAAATACGACGTCCAATACACTGCAATGCAACCTTCGGCCGTGTAAATCCTTTCTGAGCATGCGCCATACTTAGTCCGTCCAACTTGCCTACTCACGAGCGGACTGTCCGCTGAAACCAAAGTTGGACGGACAATATTATGGAAATTCCGAAAGACTTAGTCCGCCAGACTGTCCGCTGAAAAAGTCCGCTGAAGCCCACACACGAGCAGACTGTCCGCTGAAACACGTTTCAGCGGACCAAGTCCGTCAGACAGTCCGCCCGTGTGTACGCGGCCTTACTCTTGCAGTAAGGCCTGCCTGTACTGTAAGCTGTCTTCCACCATAATATGTGACCAGTCCCCCAAAGCCTCTTTTGTGAAGCTGGTGGTTGCAATCTGACCTTATTGCGTACAGTGCAGGTCCAGCAATTCAGCATTGTACAGGAGGGCGATGAAGGCATGCCCACAAGAGGATATCACCAGAAATATGCTGGAGCAATGAGTAGAGTAAGTATTACAGCTTATTCCTCTACCACCAGACTTAAAGTGGTTGTAAACCACTGAAAAAAAATGCCTGTAAGGCAATGGCATAAGGTGCTAGTATGCATCACATACTAGCACATTCTGAAATACCTTAGAACGAAGCCCTTCCAGCGGCGCCCACTCACCACTGAGACGGCTGACATCTTTCCCTGATGTTTCTTCCAAGTTCGCGGGCACCGGCGCTGTGAGTGGCTGGGACTACGATGATGTCACTCCCATGTATGCCGTTTCCGGCAACAGGCTCTGAAGGTCCGGATGATGTCAACGGCTGCATGCACTCTGAATATCTCCTAAACTTGCACAATTTAAGAGATATTCACAGTACCTACAGGTAAGCCTTAATTTAGGCTTACCTGTAGGTACAAGTGGTGTAACAGAGTTTACAACTACTTTAAAGAGCAGTTAATCATTGCAGTGGGAGATGGGAGTTGGGTACTTCTACTGCATTTTGTTTTACAAAAATCAAGGTGTTCAGCTTTAAAGGACAAATTTGATCAGAGCATAAATATGTAGTAATTAAAACTTGTAGATAAAAATTTCTCCACTAGCATTCAGCAGAAATAAAAATATCTAAAACACACCACACCAAGTTTTTTTGTTTGTGTGCGTAAATAGATAGCAGAAGGGGCGGTTAAACTAAGGCAGGTATTAGTAAATGATGGCACTGCTCTCTGGCAAGATTAGGATATCTAAGTGAAGCAATATGGGAAAGAGAAATGGCCAGACTTCTCACCAAGGATGGATTCATTGGTAAAAGATGTTCCTGCTTGCAAAACAGAAGAGCTCGTTGTGTTCTCTTGGCGATATGGTGGGCCACAGCATGCTGGAACGATGCAGCAATGTCAGCTGCACATGAAAGAACAGCCCCCTTTTCTATACCTGTTGGATAAAGAGTGTTATTAAAGAAAAGGGTATAATATCTTTAAAAACAATCCATTGGGAATGGGCATTTGTAAAAATCCACCACTCTTCTGTAGTTAGTGCAGTTTTGTTTCTTAAGCCCCATACACACTATCAGTTTTTCCTTCAGATTTACCAAAACCATATAATATGAGGTCAAACCTTAGGAGTTTCAATTTGTATGCAATCAGGCAGGCCCCTGCACTACATGGTTTTGGTAAATCTGAAGGAGTGTATGGTATATTAGTGTCACTAAAGCCAAAACGTTTCTTTTTAGTTTTAGATGGAGTGGAGAGGGTTTAGAGCACCCGTCAGTTTTTGTTGCCGTCTGTGCCCTCATTACACTCTGGGATTCCCTCACTTTGTAGGGATTTCTTTTAATTTTTTGTTTTGGGTACGGAACAGGAAGTGAAGGAATTTCTCCCCTATGGGACACATATGGTAAAAAAATTAACTGACAGCTGTCATAACCCTCCATTACTCTACCCAAAATAAAAAATAAAATAAAAATAAAAAAAACAAACAAACATCTGCTGTTACAGCATTCAGTTAATTGTTCTACTTTTAATATGCGTTTGTAAAGCTGGCCATAGAGTGTTTAAATTTTGGTTGGTTTCATGATGAACCAGCTGAAATTCACTTTAAGGCTTGCTCCAGGTGACTCCCTATAGCCGGTCATTTTAAGATTGAAAAATCAAAGGAGCCAGGCAGAAAATTGTTGGTCAAACAGTGGCTGCATTCAATCAGCAGTAGTCTGTCAGAATTAAAAAAATAGTCCATCATATTTTAAGGATTAGGTAGGGCATAAATGATGCATTTTTTTTGCAAAGTCGATCAATTGTAAAATACTTGGGAGGGTGGGCAGACTTTTAAATTATAACTTTACTAAAAATACAATTAATCTATAAACCTACAATATCAGGCAGACAGTAAAGAACATGTTACCTCAATAGGTATCTTTCCTGAACAATCTGGTCCTCAATGTCCCAGAAATAGAGGGCATACATATATCCTCACAGTGAGAGGGCACCTTTTTCCATTTATATAACCCCCCGCTGGATGCAAACATCTGTCTGTACAAACAGCGGTGTGTGTGCAGATCATGCATGTGCAATACCGACATAACTCCAGAGACCACCTTGTGATCCAGCCAACATCCCTCTATATCCACACCCAAATTTAGGGGGGGGGGGGGGGTGGGGGTTGGCTGGATCACAGGAGCTAGCTCTTATGTTTATGTATAAAATGGTCACAGCCACGTCTCTTCCCCTTGTTCAGAGAACACTTTGCATTCATCCAGAATATGTGAAGCATTCTCTAAATAGTGGCCTTCCTGAGCAGCTTACCTCCTGTGTTCACAATACAGAAGGCCAGCCACTCATTAGAAGCAAATGAAGAGAAGATCATTGGAGTATTGGTGTCTACTTTCGTGATTTCCATCCAGGTACGGTACATACATAGTTACATTGCTCCAAGATAGACCAATGTGACTAAGACTATAATATCCATTCCAGGAATTCCTCTTTAACCACTTGCCTAGCGGGCACTTACACCCCCTTCCTGCCCATGCCACTTCTCAGCTTTCAACGCAGTCGCATTTTGAATAACATTTGCGTGGACATGCTACACTGTACCCAAAAATTTTCTTTTTTTATCATTTTCTTCACACAAATATAGCTTTATTTTGGTGGTATTTAATCACTGCTGGTTTTTTTATTTTTTACAAAAAAAAAAAAAAAAGACCAAATTGTAGAAAAAAAGTTTTTTTTACTTTTTTCTGTCAGTAAATTTTGTAACTAAGTAATTTTTCACCTTCACTCATGTGCGCTGATGAGGCGGTACTGATGGGCACTGATAGGCTGAACTGGTGGGCATTGATGAGGTGGCACTGACGAGGAGGCACTAATATGCCGCAATTATGGGCACTGATAGGCAGTACTGCTGGGCAGTATTAGGTGGCACTAATAGGCAGCACTGATAGGCGGTACTGATAGGTAGAACTAAGGGGGCATTACTGATGGGCAGTAATTGAAAGCAGTGATGAGCATTGATGGGCAGCTCTGATTGCCAGCAGTGACTGGGATCGCTAATGGGCACTGATTGGTGGCAATTGCGGGCAGTGGTGGGCACTGATTGCTGCCACTGGTGGGCACTGATTTGTGATCCTATTTTGCAATATTGTAATCAGGGCCCTGATTACATTCCTAGATATCCCCCTGCGTGGAGATGCCTCTGTGTTACATGTGACCAGCTGTGATTGAATACAGCCGATCACATGGTTAAAGAGCCCCTGATGCGTTTTTTTCCCAGAGATCGGGGTCACGCCGTGTCCTAGCAACACGGTGTGGCTGTGATCGCTGTGCTGCGGGCGCGCAAGTGCGGCCATTCTGGGACGCCATCATTGACGGCAAATGATGGCGGGGTAGGCGGCAAGCAGTTAAAGAGGAAGTAAAGCCTCAGAAATAAAAAATAAAATATAACCCCTGCAAGACAAAGGCATAATAAGCTAGTATACACAGTATACTAGCTCATTATGAATGAGATCAAAGCCCCCCAAGCGGTCCCAATTCCCCTCCTCCGACCGCCATCTATCCCGGAGTGACTTCCGGGTATCGCGGCTCCGGCACTGTGACTGGCCAGAGCCGTGATGACGTCACTCCTGTGCATGCGCGCTGGTGCCGCCACTAATGGCATGATCGCCATTAGAAACGGCACGCTCAGTGCGCCTGTGCCCGCTGTCTATGGCGCATGCGCCGTAGACATCGGTGCAGCTAGTTCTGCAAATATCTCTTAAACCTTTTAGGTTTGGGAGATATTTCTTGCACCTACAGGTAAGCCTTAATCTAGGCTTACCTGTAGGTTAAAGTGGTTGTAATGAGTTACAACCACTTTAAATGCTTGTATGATCGTTAGTGCCATCTAGTGGCCATAATGCAATATTTGATATTTAATTTAATATTACGCTGTTCAAACTTACCTTCTACATCCTCCATTTTCTGAATAATACAATTAAAGTAGTTTCGCAGTCCAGCAAAGGAGAAGTTGCAGTCCTGGTATTGTGACATTGGGTGAATTTCTTTACAAAACGTTCTGTCTCCAAACTGAGACAAGTGTTCTATTGCTTGTCCCCCACTCATAGAAGAGCAGTCAAGATGTTTAATCAGTGAAAGACGTCTGGCAACCTGAAGCATATTACACATTACATAAAATACAGATTATACCCTGCACCTCTGTCCAGGCAAAAAAATATATTAAAATTATAGGCTAAATTCACTTATTCACTTATCACTTCATTCATTTAGGGTGTAACGTAACATGTTTCTAAGCACCTACATCGCACCCTAGAGCCCTATCCCCTGTGACAGCATGTGTAGGGTCTTCTCCCATGCAGCTGCTGTCACATTTAAAATAGTTGCGGCTGCTCAGATATCAGCTCACACAGCAGCGTCATAGACATCTGTAAATGAAGTCCTCTCTGCCACTGTGCACTCATAATCCATTGATGCTTCCTCCAGCTTTCTAACTGAAAGCCTGTACAGGCAGAGAGCTGGTGGAAGTGTCTGCAGGAGCCTGATATTTCACCAGTGATCCACTGATTTTAAGTGCAATGCTTTGCAGGTTTCTGTGGGAAAAATTTATAATTCCACATTTTTCCTGCAAAAATATGTGAATTTATTATTTTTTTCTCAAAGGTGTACTTAGCCTTTCAAAGATGAACTAAACCAATAAAAAAAAAAAAATGCACATCTCTTTTCCAATAAGGAGTCTGCCTTTAGTCAATGTCTCTTCTGCAATAAAGCCAACATATTAGCCAGTTTTTAATTTCTTGCAAATGTAAGCTAAGCTGTGTGTTCGCTGCTCAGTTTACATTTCTTGCATGGTCCCAGTGTTCTGGGATAAGTTACTCCCATGCATGCATGCATGCATGGGAGTTATGTCATCCCACACTGGCCAATCAAGACAGCTGAATAGCAGCACCCACAAGAAGAAGGGGATAAGATGCTAGTGTAGAATCTTACATGCATCGGACTGTTGTAACAGAGGTAAGCATTTTACTTTAGTGCCACAAGATAAACAATTCAAGTAAAATTGTAGTTACCGTATATACTCGAGTATAGGCCGACCCGAATATAAGCCGAGGCCCCCAATTTACCCCCAAAAAAACTGGCAAACTTATTGACTCGTGTATAAGCCGAGGGTGAGACATGCCTGTCCATCCCTGTGTGTGTGTCCGTCCATCCCTGTGTGTCCGTCCATCCCTGTGTGTCCGTCCATCCCTGTGTGTCCGTCCATCCATCCCTGTGTGTGTGTGTGTCCATCCATCCATCCCTGTGTGTGTGTGTCTCCATCCATCCATCCATCCATCCCTGTGTGTGTGTGTCTCCATCCATCCATCCATCCATCCATCCCTGTGTGTGTGTGTCTCCATCCATCCATCCATCCATCCCTGTGTGTGTGTGTATCCATCCATCCCTGTGTGTGTGTGTGTCTCCATCCATCCATCCATCCGTGTGTGTGTGTCTCCATCCGTGTGTGTGTGTGTGTGTGTGTGTGTGTGTGTGTGTGTGTGTGTGTGTGTGTGTGTGTCCAGCCTACCTGTGTCCCGAGCCTTTGTCCCGAGCCTCCGTCCCGTGTCGTGCCTTGCCTTCGTCCCGTCCCGTCCCGTCCTGTCCTGTCCCGTGCCGTGCCTTGCCTTGCCTCCGTCCCGTGCCCTCTTCGTCGGCGGCCATTGTAAAATTCAAAAGCCGCGCCTCCTCCTTCGCCTGTGATAGGCGGAACACTGAATTTCCCAGCAGCCTGTGTTCCGCCTATCACGGACGTCGTATCATCCTCGTCCGTAGTACGAGGATGAGAAGATGCCCGTGATAGGCGGAACACAGGCTGCTGGGAAATTCAGTGTTCCGCCTATCACAGGCGAAGGCGGAGCCGGAGGCGCGGCTTTTGAATCAGAATGGCCGCTGTCTGTCTGCTCGACACGCTGATCGAGCGGGCAGACAGCGATGACTCGAGTATAAGCCGAGGGGGGCACTTTCAGCCTCAAAAAAGAGGCTGAAAATCTCGGCTTATACTCGAGTATATACGGTATAAGGACATTTAGCCTGCTTCCTTCAGCTAATAATGGCTGAGCAGTATTAACAGCAACAGTACTTCCAAAGTACCAGCTAATCAGGTATCCCAGGTTCAGTAAGAAAGGATTCCAGAAAAACAACACAAAGTTCACATAACTGTGTAACTTACCATTATTTAAAGTGTATGTCCAACCAAAACATTTTGTATTCGTTTTGTACAGGAGGTAGAATGGAACATATAACATAAATTGCTTTATAGTGGAGTGGAGGAAGGCTGGAACACCCTGTGCGTGTTGCAGATTTCCTACACTTCTTACCTGGCTGTCAGTGGGACAGAAAGTGAGAAGATGTGCCTCGATTAACCTCCCTGGCAGTATTATTATGTCAGATTTTTGATGCTCAAAGAGGTACAATGTTTTTCATGGAAATTTGACCTTTTATATTGTAGGCCTGTAATTCTTAGGAATAACTCACTTAAATCTGTCCAAAACAAAAGTCTAGTAGACAGCCTGGGTATGATAAATTATAATATAATAAATAACTACAAATAATAATAATATAATAATAATAAAAATGATTCAATAATGTAATCAAAAACACTGAAATTTGCTTAGTTGCAGAATTCTCACTGTCATTACTTTCAGTGTTTCAGTGTTTGATGACAAATTTCCCCACAAATCACTATCGCTCATTTCTGAAAGTGATTCTAATTTATTATCACTGTTTCCTAGCTGGTCTAAAACCGCTTTTGATGTAAAGGAAAACTTTTTGGTTGCTATGGACAATCTCCAGTTTCCATGCAGAAAGAACAGTGTAATATATATATTATAAAACTGCATGCTGGACAAGCCACTAGAGACAAAAGGGAGGTGAAATAATGTGATACAGCAATGTAATCTGTTAGATTGTACAGTGTACTGTATGTGTAATGTGTTTTTAACTTTTTGAATTTGTTGCTGTGCTCCATCCCCATGCAACGCTCGTAGAGACTGGAGCTCGGCACTGTGATAGATCAAGCGGAGAAGCAGCTCGGACGCACAGCAGGGAGACATCGCAGAATCCTGGGGACAAGGTAAGAAACTTTGCCTGGATCCTGCGATGCGATCCCGAGTGTGGCTTGGGGTTACTGCTTTTGGTACTGAAAATTCACCCCGAGCAACACTCGGGATTACCTCCAGGGAGGTTAAAGCCCTGAACAGCAAAAAACAAACAAACAGGGTTCTAACCCTCCCCAACTTGATCCAAAACTAAAAAAAGTATAGGGCTTGAAATGCAATTAGAGAAGATAAATAAATGAAAAAAATATAAAATAAAACACAGAAAAGGGGTTATGAAAGTCATAGAATAAAGGTATTCAGTTATAAGACCCACTGCGTGCAGCATTCAGGCAGCATGAATGTGTATATCTTAAGCAGTCCCTGCACAAGGAATACAGATGCAGCTTTAATGCTTTTCCATATGTTTCACATCTGCAACACACTGGTTTACTTAAGATGTAAATTTTTCTATAAAATGATTTCTATATTAAAGAAATTATAATACCTTGTCCAGAGAATCACCTGGTGCTTCATCTAGAGACTGTCCAAGCAGCATAAAATCTGATACGCCATTGGCTACAGCCAGAAGGCAATGTCCTCCTGAAATCAGCAGTACCAAGAATGGGAACTCCACTGGATGCAACAACCGAACAGTCAAGGCATGAGCTTCCATGTGGTGTATAGGTATAAAAGGCTTATTATACTGTTTGACCATATTTAAACTGTAGATTAGACCAACTCCAAGGCTCAGAGCCAGTCCAGGCTTGACTGTTGTGGCAATAGCTGAAAGGTTACTTGCTGAAATTCCACTAGAAATGATGGCTTCATTGACAACCCTATCAATATTGTCTATGTGAAGCTGCTGTGCCACTGCTGGAATAATGCCACCAGTCCTGTAATGAAAGACATTGGGGGAAAAAAAAAAGTCATACTTTATAGCTACACAATGAGAAACACTGCAGGAAAAATAATTTGGTTAAAACGTGTAGTTTGCTCTGAGCTCAAAGTACACCTGTCATGAAAGATGAACATAACCTGCCGTTTGATGGCTTCCTCCTAAAAATGATAACGGTCTGTCTGTTTCTGGCCTCAATATTTTTGAATTACAGATTATGTCAGGATATTTCTATATGAAACTACAAAACCAATGAACTATCATTTCGCAATAATTGAATTCTTCTCCTGAAACCACTTAAAACAAGGATAGAAAGAAAGGTCTAAAGAAACCAGTTCTTCAGACAATCAAGTTGACCAAAAGTTAATCAATGCGAAGATAATTCTAAATTAAGCAATTACTCAACCCCAATGGACAATGGTGAAACTGGTGTTTTGAGATCCAGATATCAAGCCATGATAAACAGCTCTATTGATTCAAAGTTTGAGTGGAACATCTCCTTTTAAACTGCTGTATGGTCTTGGCCACTGTGTTGCAGTTCAGTTTCAGGGTCTTCGCAATCTTCTTATAGCCTAGGCCATCTTTATGTAGAGTAACTTTTTTTCAGATCCTCAGAGAGTGCTTTGCCATGAAGTGCCATGTTGAACTTCCAGTGATCAGTATGAGTTGAGTTATTTTGTGTGGACAGCAAATTTGCACTGTTATACAAGCTGTACACTCACTACTTTACATTGTAGCAAAGTGTAGTTTCTTCAGTGTTGTCACATGAAAACATATAAATAAAATATTTACAAAAATGTGAGGGGTGTACTCACTTTTGTGAGATACTGTGTATATATATATATATATATATATATATATATATACACACACACACACACATTACTATGTTGCTATATGTAAGAATCAATATATACTGGAGTCATGCACATATTGGACAAGGACATGACACCAGTCTTTTATGGTTAAAAATTGTGTTGTTTGATTCCATAAATCTTTGTCAATCTCAATATATTTGGTTAGGTATAAGTTTCTTATAGCCAGCAAGGTACACGAGATGGGGACAGTGAATGACAGAGCATAAGGCAAGTAATCACCATATTATATTAACACCAAACATAATGAAATACATTTAACCACTTGCCGCCCGCCCTATTACAAATTGACGGCGGCAAAGTGGTTTCATTATCCTAACCGGACGTCATATGACTTGATTAGGATTATGAGCCGCTGCGCGCCCCCGGGGGCGCGCATCGCGGCGATCGTTGTTGCGGGGTGTCAGTCTGACACCCGGCAACTACGATCTCGGTAAAGAGTCTCCGACGGAGACTCTTTACCATGTGATCAGCCGTGTCCAATCACGGCTGATCACAGTGTAAATGGGAAGAGCCGGTGATCGGCTTTCCCTCACTTGCGTCTGTCAGACGCGAGTAGAGGAGAGCCGATCGGCTGCTCCTCTGACAGGGGGGGTCTGTGCTGATCGATTATCAGCACAGCCCCCCCGAGGATGCCCACACTGGACCACCAGGGACAACACTAGACCACCAGGGAAAAGGTAATAAAAATCCATAATCCTCCCTAGACCACCAGGGTGCCAGTCAGCACAATGGGTGCCAATCAGTGCCCATAATGGATGCCAATCAGTGGCCACAATGGGCATCACTGATTGGCATGCATTATTGTTTGGCACTGATTGGCATCCATTACTATAACACCGATGCCGCCTATGAGTGCCCACCTGTGCTGCCTATGAGTGCCCACCTGTGCCGCCTGAGTGCCCACCTGTGCCGCCTGAGTGCCCACCTGTGCCGCCTATGAGTGCCCACCTGTGCCGCCTATCCATGCCCACCTGTGCCGCCTATCTATGCCCACCTGTGCCGCCTATCTATGCCCACCTGTGCCGCCTATCCATGCCCACCTGTGCCGCCTATCCATGCCCATCCGTGCCGCCCATCCGTGCCAGCTATCAGTGCCAATTTGTGCCACCTATCAGTGTCCGTCCGTGTCGCCCATCCGTGTCGCCCATCCGTGTCGCCCATCAGTGCCGCCTATCAGTGCCACTTCATTGGTGCCACATTGGTGCCCATCAGTGCCACCTTATCAGTGCCCATCAGTGTAGCCCCATCAGTGCCCATCAGTGAAGGAGAAAACGTACTTATTTTCAAAGTTTTGAAACTGAAACAAAAAAAAACATTTTTTTTTTCAAAATTTTCGGTATTTTTTTATTTGTAGCGCAAAAAATAAAAACCGTAGAGGTGATCAAATACCACCAAAAGAAAGCTCTATTTGTGGGAAAAAAATTATAAAAATTTCATTTGGGTACAGTGTAGCATGACCGCGCAATTGTCATTCAAAGTGCGACAGCGCTGAAAGCTCAAAATTGGTCTGGGAAGGAAGGTGTTTAAGTGCCCTGTATTGAAGTGGTTAATAATAATAATAATAATAATAATAATAATAATAATATTATAATACACCTTTATTCTGATTACACATTTTCCATGATCACAGATGGGCTGGTGAGAATTAGGACAGTTACCTCCCATATTTGAAACCAACCAATCACGAGATGTTAAGCATGAGGAGGGAGAAGTAACAATTCAACAATGGCATTGCACCCTACAAAAGCAGAAACACACGAGTCGAGAGACGGAGGACCACAAATCCACACGCTGATATACACTTTCTGGACAAACACGAAGCTTGGTGATAATTGACCACTCCCCATCTCATTGGACTTTGCTGCTAGGACGAATGGAATATACTGGTAGCCCTTTGGACATCTTCCCCTTTTTAACCACTTTATCCTCGGAAGAATTTACTCCCCTTCCTGGAGCACTGTTTGCAATACGGCACTGCGTCGTTTTAACTGACAATTGCACGGTCGTGCGACGTTGCACCCAAACAAAATTGATGTCCTTTTTTTCCCACAAATAGAGCTCTCTTTTGGTGGTATTTGATCACCTCTGCGGTTTTAATTTTTTAAGCTATAAACAAAAAAAAGCAACAATTTTGAAAACAAAAAAAAAGCAATATTTTTTACTTTTTGCCATAATAAATATCCCCAAAAAATATATAAAAAATAATGTTTTCCCTCAATTTAGGCCAATATGTATTGTTCTACATATTTTTGGTTAAAAAATAAATAAATATCGCAATAAGAGTATATTGATTGGTTTGCGCAAAAGTTATAGCGTCTACAAAATAGGGGATAGATTTATGACATTTTATTATTAATTTTTTATCATGACTGTGACATTATGGCGGACACATCGGACACTTTTGACACTATTTTGGGACCATTGTCATTTATACAGCAATCGGTGCTATAAAAATGCACTGATTACTGTATAAAAGGCACTGGCAGGGAAGGGGTTAAACACTAGGGGGCGATCAAGGGGTCAAGTGTGTCCTAGGGAGTGATTCTAACTGTTGGGGGGATGGGCTATCTAGAACATGAGAGCGATCACTGCATCCGATGACAGGGAGCAGTAGATCTGTCATCTCACTAGGTAGAACGGGGAAATGCCTTGTTTACATAGGCGTCTCCCCATTCTGCCGCTCCGTGACACTATCGCGGGTCACTGGCGGACATCGAGTCCACAGGTATGGTCACGGAGCATGCTGCGGGCACGCGTGCGCCCCACGCGCACCCACAGTGCCACGTCTTTAAAGGGGACGCACTTGTACACCCATTTGCGCAGCCGTGCCATTGTGCCGCCGTATATCGTCGTGCACTGGTCGAGATAGGGCTGAGATACTGACCATACAAATATTAATGTTTTTCCCTCCCAAAATTGTAGGACTCACCTGTTACCATTTATATTTTAACCGTATCAAGTACAGTGTGTCGGATAGTTTAGTAGTTATTCATTTTTCCACATTATTTGTCTATGTTGTGTGTTGAAGCTGTGTCTTGGTGAAATTAAGTATAAACTTTGTATGGCAACTAATTTGGCTATTGTGGTTCCCGGGAAATTGTCTATTGTCTATAAGTCCTAATACCTATCGGCTCCCCAGGATAAATGTCCTTTCTACCAGCTAGAGAAAGTCAGAAAGTTGTCTTAAAAAAAGAAAAAGAGAGATAATATTGTTCATCGTTTTAGACACGGTTAAACACCCCTTTTATAATTTGTTGGGGCTTTCCCAGGGTCACCAGAAATTCAGATTTTGTATAAAGTTGCATAATTATACTTGTATATTAATAAATTCTATTTACTTATTAATTTAATTGGAAGATATTTATTGTATATTAACCACTTGACCACTGGCCACTTAAACCTCCTTCCAAACCAGGCCAATTTTCAGCTTTTTGGTGCTCTCACACTTTGAATGACAATTACTCAGTCATGCAACACTGTATCCATATGAATATTTTGTCCTTTTTTCACACAAATAGAGCTTTCTTTTGGTGGTATTTAATCACCGCTGGGGTTTTTTATTTTTTGCGCTATAAATCAAAAAATACAGAAAATTCTGTTTAAAAAAAAAAAAATTGTTTTTGTTAAAATTTAGCAAATTAGTAATTTTTCTTCATAAATTTTGGCCAAAATTTATACTGCTACATATCTTTGGTAAAAATAATCAAAATTGGTGTATATTATTTGGTAGGTGAGATAGAGTCCACAAGATATGGTGCCAATCGCTGAAAATTGATCACACCTGACGTACTGATGGCCAATCATTTCTTGAGACTCTAACATGCCAGAAAAGTACAAATACCCCCAAATGTCCCCTTTTTGTAAAGTAGACATTCCAAGGTATTTAGAAAGAGGCATGGTGAGGTTTTTGAAGTTGTAATTTTTTTCCCCACAATTCTTTGCAAATTAAGTTAATTTATTTTATTTTTTTCACAAAATGTGTCATTATCAGGTTATTTATCACACACAGCATAGGCATACCACAAATGACACCCCAAAACACATTCTACGACTCCTTCTGAGTATGGCGAGACTTTTACACAGCATGGCCACAGAGGACCGACATGCAGGGAGCACCAGCAGGCATTCTAGGGGCATACATTTCAATTCTAATTTGACTAATTACACTTTGAAGCACAGTAGTAGTATGGATGCAAACTAATGTGGCATACATGAGCTGTGGATGGCTGGGTATGGATGGGATGGCCAAGTATGGCTGGGTGGGTATGGCTGAGTGTGAGTGGGATGACTGGGTATGGCTGAGTATAGCTGGGTATTGCAGAGTATTGCTGGACGGATGAGTATTGCAGAGTATGGCTGGACGGATGAGTATTGCAGAGTATGGATGGACGGATGAGTATTGCAGAGTATGGATGGAGGGATGAGTATTGCCGAGTATGGATGGACAAATGAGTATTGCAGAGTATGGATGGACGGATGAGTATTGCAGAGTATGGATGGACGGATGAGTATTGCAGAGTATGGATGGACGGATGAGTATTGCAGAGTATGGATGGACGGATGAGTATTGCAGAGTATGGATGGACGGATGAGTATTGCAGAGTATGGATGGACGGATGAGTATTGCAGAGTATGGATGGACAAATGAGTATTGCAGAGTATGGATGGATGGATGAGTATTGGCAGAGTATATTGGCAGAATATTGCAGAGTATTGCAGAGTATATTGGCAGGGCATTGCAGAGTATATTGGCAGGGCATTGCAGAGTATATTGGCAGGGCACTGCTGAGTATATTGGCAGGGCATTGCAGAGTATATTGGCAGGGCATTGCAGAGTATATTGGCAGGGCATTGCAGAGTATTGCAGCTGGAATGGGCACTGAGCAGCGCTGTGGGCACTACACATCCAACCCACAGCACTTCTGCAAACGATCTCTCCCCTCTCTGTAACGATCGGAGGATCGGTGTGGTAAATGGCCGCTATCAGTGGTCATTTACCGTGATCCGGATATTTCAGGGGGCACGTGGGAGCAAGATTCTGGGAGGACGTCCATGGAGGCCCTCTCAGAATAAGCCAACCGCACTGTAGCAGTCTTTTGGCTATGGCCCGGTCGGCATGTAATTAATAAAATTCCATTTACTTATTAATATTTATACATTGGTAAGAATTCTCCACAGATTAACAAACTCAGGAAACTATTGTGGTATACTACTGATTGTCTGAACAAAACTCATATTTTATTAAGTTATTTATAATTTTCCATTACTGGCTGGAGGCACTGTAAATCCACTATACTTATATTCAGACACTACCCTTTTATTTATAATTTACCATTTGCCAAAACAATAAATTCTATTTAATTAAAATTCTCCATATTTATCATCATTAAATTCTATACCACACTCACAACATAAAATTGGAGACACTGCCAAGATATCTTGTAAGAGGGAAACTTACCACATTACAAAAGATACTGGTGATTGTATTTTCATATACATTGCAAAGGATATCTGTTGTGTAGTAACATGGCTGGAAGTAATAACGAATCAAATTCATCTAGAAACAGCCGGGATGGTAATACTGCCCCAGCTGTAGCTACCTCAAACCCGAAAAAAGTTTTCCTGAGGTTCAGTAGCCTAAGTGGAGTTCTTGACTATGGTGTAACCGAATACATTCGTAAGAGATTCGACCGAGGAGGCAATTTAGAGAAGTTTATCAAAGAGGAGAAAGAACAGGCCCAGAGTTTGGGTGATAATGTTTTTATTGAAGGTGGGCGAGTTTACCAACCGATTATGGCCTTTGCTAGCTCAAAAGGTCGAGACCGTCTCATTCTGGAGTCTTGGTCGACCTTGTGGTTTTTGTGTAATGAAGTTGCCAAACAGATGCCAGCAATGCAGGAACAGATAGAGAAATTAACGTCCCAGTTAAAACATTAATCCATAAGCCAAGGTCGCTTAGAGGAACAGGAAATGTAAAGACAGAAATATTCATATTTCCAGGGGACACTGGTAAGTCACAATGAGACAGGGTCAGAATACAGGTCACCCCCTAAGCTTCAAAAATACTCCCCAGAGTGTACAGAGGAGGAAGTAGAATGGGCTTCATATGGGCAGAAAAGTAAGCCTAGGACCCCAGTTAAAAGGTATGACACTCCCAAAATTATAAAATTCTTAAAATAAACTGTTCCCGTTTTTTCTAAGAAAGGGTTCCCATCCATCACTGCCCATCTAGGAACCTATGAATGTACCTTAAAAATCTTTAACATTCAGGACGATTGTATCAAAATTGAGTTACTACCATGGGAATTTGAAGAAAAGTAGACAATTCTTGATTCATTACAAGCCCTGTATGGTGAGTCATGGAGGTAGATTAAACATAGGTGTCAAATGGAGTTTGGACCCTATAAAACTGTCACTGCTGCCAAGGACACGGCCTACAATTTAAAATGTGGCCCTAATCAGAGTCCCTCGGAATTTCTGGGTGTATTGAGAATCGCTTACTTTCTGGCTGAAAAGGACCCCAATCCAGACCAGCCAGAATTTAAGACTATTTTATGAAGCATCAATTGCTTATATAAAATTGGAGCTGGCAATGGATTTAAAAAAAGGGACGTTCCCTGGAATGGTTAGTCAGAGAGAGCGATTACCTATACTCAAATCCAGCAATCTAGTGAAGGTGGGGTGAAAAGAGAAGCCAAACCCAACCCTAAAACCGTAGCGGCCACTACTGAGACCGCTCAACCTCTCGGCCTGCAGAGAGAAAAATCATATGCTGAGGCAGTCCAAGATGGGAAACCCGGACCTCCCGGAGTAATGCCCGAGCAAATGGGGGACAGACATAGGTCATAAGGTTACAGTAGTGAGGGTGAAAGGGGCCCCGGGCACAGAACTGGCCAGAGGGGATATCCACAAGGGTCCCAGAACAACCAACATCCAAGTTTTTATCGAGATCCCAATTTTAATAGGTACCCCTACTTTAAAAGAAACCCTAACTTTGACAGAAACCCTAATTTTAACAGAGACCCCAACTTCCAAGGGTACACCCGCTTTAACAGAAACCCCAACTTACATGGGCACCCCAGTTATTACAGAAACCCCAACTTCATAGGAGACCCTCATTTTAATGAAAATCCTGATGATCATAGGTCACTTCCCAATCAGGAACACGTAAGTAATCCAGAGGTTGGTGTAGCTCCCCAAATTCACTAAAATCAAAGGGAACCACGGGAACTCCCAAGAGAAAGACCACAGTATGAAGACCAGAGGAGTGGTGATGAGTCTAATGCATCTGTACAGTCCCTTCCTGAACATAACCGTGTCAGGCAAAATGGGGCAAATCGTCAAAGTGCCATGGGCCGGCGAATTGAACAGGTAGAGACCGAGATTAATCGAATGTGCGAACAGATGACACACCTGATTAACCACCAATCTGCTAACCCGTCTTTTTAGGGACCACTCCTGTGACCAACCCAGGGTCACAGAATGTGTAAAACCCCAGACAGTCCTCCAGCAGGGAACAACCCTGGGTGCAATGACAGGAGACACACACCATGCCCCTAAATAGGTAACTCAACCAAAGGGCCAGGGAGAAGCAGTGTTGGGTTGTTAATTCTGCTCCTGTTTTTCAGTATCCTTCTAACCCTTTAATGTAGCTGAGCTGCTGGGAGTCGTTGTAAATTACCAATTGGGCAGCATGCCTCCTACTCCTTGTGCTTCCTTCTCAAGTAAGCCCCACAGGCCATCCCACAGAAATCATAAGCGCAAATAATCTGTGACATGCAGTGAGATAAATGCCCATTGTAAATTATTGGAAAATCCACAGATCCTCAACCACACTAATTTCATGCGTGTGTTGTCTGAATCTGATGGAAAATATTTCACTACAGTAAAATGAGGCCGGTGATCACTCCCATTTCAGGTTTAATTTACACGGGGTCCCGAGCCCCCATTCTGTCACACAATCAGTTTAATAAAGTAGTAAATTCAATGACCAACAAACCAAAACTTAGGATCTTTGATTGCTCGCTAATCGGGGTGGGTAGAGAGCCACTGCAAGTCATGGGTACTGCCTGGCTTAAACTTAGATGAGGTAATAAGGAAATTAGGCACCCATTATTGCAAATTTCCCACACCATCATATGATAATTAGAATGGATCTTCTCAAGAGGCTCAACAATTGTTGACTGTGTGAACCAAGTCATGTGTCAACTCCCTGATTAAATATGAGAGACTTAAAACTCCCCATTCCCAGCAACACTACCACCTGGTGGAAGAAAGGCCTGGTTCCCTAGAAATCCATTTCAGGAATAGTCAGTTCCTCGATGTTACGGTTATCCAACCTGACAATCATGGCCTGAGAGTAGGAGATGAGGACCATATTTTTAAAATTCCCTGTGATAAAATAAGAGTCCCTCCAAGATAACTTACTGACCATATCCTTCCATCAAGAAAATAAGCCTAGGAAAGGGGGAAATCACGCCCAGTTCCTGAAAGGAGTAGAAAGGGTTAGCAGTGAGCTATTTATCCCTATCCGGATAAATGGTCTTAAGAGGTCAAAATATGCCAAATTGATTTAAGACAAGAGCATAGCTTTGTGAGACATGGGCTTGTTACCCACCTTTCCAAAATTTAAATGATCCATTTCTCCACTCCTCAGCGGCATTGGATGTCAGATGCCATTGATGATTCTGAGGACCATAACTCAATTGCTAGATGCCTTTTAAATATCACTGTAGGTAATAAGACAACCACCCACGTGTTCATAGTGCTGGATAATCCCCAATTTACCTCAGCAATGACTTATTGCATCGTTTATCCACTCAAATTTACCTGATAAATGACTGCTCATGGAGTCGACTAAAGGGGGACCACAAGGGATACAAGGATATGACCTCAGCCCTGAAATTCCAGCAACAGATGCCTTATGCTGTTGAGGTTCAAGTAGTTTAAGAAATTATCATCCCCAGGGGCAAAAATGTAAAAAAAAAAAAAAAAGGGACAAAAACTGAAGGGGTCCAATGCATTTAGTATGCCTGTCCCAGAGAATACAGGAGGGAGGGAATGAAAATTACTCACGCACCTTTGATCTACACACATCAGTCTACAATATCCATCTACAACCTCTCAAATCAGGACCTTAACCAACCCAAGGGCACCCTTATCGGCCTTGCAGTAGAGATGGGGTATTATACATTTGAAGTCACCTACCAAGTGATTGGACTCATACCAGATGAATATTTATCTCAGGAGAAATTGAACAATCGTTCAATTCTTTACCTGAGGATATGTTCACCATAGAGTCCATTTACCCCTTTGATTCGAAGGATGGCACCTGTAGAATTGAAGAGACATCTCTTCTCTTTGAACAGCCAAAGAAGAAGAGTACCCGCAAGGGACCTGAATGGGAGAGAAGTACATATCACATACCCAATGACCTTACCACCATGCTTGAAGAGGTCTATGAGATAGGGCAACCTGAAAGTTTTCCTGGATTCAAAGAGATAGTCGAAGAGATAATAGCCCTAGCCGATGCATGCACCAATGACCTTGAGCGACAATTTCTCCGCAAGCTTCTCTTTGAATTCCAAGAAATCTTTGCTCAGGAATCTTCCGATTGTGGGAGTACTGAACTGCACATTGCCAGAATCCAGACCGACCCTCAGGCCTCACCAGTGTTTGTAAAGCAATATAGACTTCCACTAGCTGCTGCCATAACTATGATATTCTTCTTCAAAGTTAGAAAAAGGGGGTGTAGAATGGCAATGCTGTGAAGAGTTGTTGTGCCACATCCACTACACAAACTACAAAAAAAAGAGGAGAACCCCTGGTGGTGGGCTTTAAAGGCACGTACGAGCATAGAGTAAAGTAAGAAAGATTTTATTTATTTATTAAATTGATATAAAACCATATGCAGTTAAAATGGTTCATACATATCACAAAACCGTATACAGTACTATAGAAAAAACACCCATATAGGGTAGAGTTGGCTACAGAGTTGTTCACCCTACGCGTTTCTGAGCTAATATAGTCTCCTTATTCAAGGGTGGAGATATAGCATAAGATATAATTCTAATGAAGAATATAAATTACAAGGTATTAGAGCAGGAACAGCATGAACCAAAAGTAATCGTATATTATTGTCACATTTAGTACTTACATAGCCAGATAGAGTATCATGTGAGTAAAGAACACCATTTAATAAAAACAGCAGACCGGATAGGTGTAATACGTGGCTTCCCAGTATCCGAGGCTCCCATAAGAGGGAAATGGTGATTGATATGGTAGTAGGATATACAGTAAATTATGGTCTTATATTGTATTCCGCCTCCTTGTTACTGCCTGTGAACGGGCAGATCCCGCAGAGACCTCCCCTAGAGGACCCCCTGTAAGAAGAAAAGGGGGGAGTTTTTAACTGGGCGGGTGGAGTGGGCGGGGCCCCGTTCCGGCATCATTGTCTCAGACATGCGCAGTGGGACGGGGCCATGCGCACACCACTCGGGGGGTGGGCTCCAGATCGGTCCTTCTCTCCGCCTCCTCCATCAGCTGGTGCAATCTTTTTTGTGCCAGCTGATTGGAACAGCCTTCTTATTTATACACCGGCCCATACCTCCACCGGTATCCCACAGGTTTCACATGTTGGACGCCGAGCGGGCGGTCCGGTGGCTTCCTTTTCCTGCCTCTATCCTATATCATGGGTAATCACATTTACCCTACTTGATACTATATCTACCCCTTCTCACATAGGCACAAAATTGTGCTAGATGTGATTGGGGTTTATGACGCTGTTGTCAGCCCAAAAAAATTTACTTATATATTTTTCGCATTATTCTTTTAACAGTCTTTGCAGCTCTCACCATCTATTCTGAACTTGATTATACCATTTATCCTCATTTATAGCATCTGTGCAGGGATATACTCATTACTAGTTATTTGGAGTATCATTACTATTATAACTACAAAGACTATAGCCACTATTTATTACTCAATCTATCCTTTAGATAGCACACTTTCCATGAGGCTTACAAACTTTTTTTTCTCTTCTTTCTCTTCCTGTCTTTTCCTTTCTTCGCTCCTCTTCTCTCTCCTCCTTTCTCTTCTTTCCCCATCTTTACCTCTATTTCATCTTTAGGACCCAGCATTTTTTTGCCTGGCCCAGTGTTTCCCTTGGTTACGCCTAGTTAAAAACTCCCCCCTTTTCTTCTTACAGGGGGTGCTCTAGGGGAGGTCTCTGCAGGATCTGTCTGTTCACAGGCAGCAACAAGGAGGAGGAATACAATATAAGACCATAATTTACTGTATATCCTACTACCATATCCATCACCATTTCCCTCTTATGGGAGCCTCGGATACTGGGAAGTCACGTATTACACCTATTCGGTCTGCTGTTTTTATTGAATAGTGTTCTTTACTCACATGATACTCTATCTGGCTATGTAAGTACTAAATGTGACAATAATATAAGATTACCTTTGGTTCATGCTGTTTCTGCTCTAATACCCTGTAATTTATATTCTTCATTAGAATTATATCTTATGCTGTATCTCCACCCCTGAAGAACGAGACTATATTAGCCTAACGTGTAGGGTGAACAACTCTGTAGCCAACTCTACCCTATATGGGTGTTTTTTCTATTGTACTGTATACGGTTTTGTGATATGTATGAACCATTTTAACTGCATATGATTTTATATCAATTTAATAAATAAAAATTTTCTCACATTACTCTATGCTCGTACGTGCCTTTAAAGTCCACCACCAGGGGTTCTCCTCTTTTTTTGTAGCCTCTTCAAAGTTAGGACATATATCAGCGTGCGGCAGTCTGGAAGTGGTTAAGAAAACCAAGGGCCACTCCAAAGTCCCAGGTGAAGAAAAGGAAGGGAATGATCAAGCTGATTCCATAGCAAAAGAAGGGGCCCTAACAGTCGAGTTGCTAGACATAGATCATCTCTTAGGCTGCTTTCACACTGGGGCGGTATTCAGGCGTTACAGCACTAAAAATAGCGCCTGTGTAGCGCCTGAAAAAAACCGGCCCCTTTCCCTCCAGTGTGAAAGCCGGAGGGCTTTCACACTGGAGCGATGCGCTGGCAGGACGGTGAAAAAAGTCCTGCTAGCCACATCTTTGGAGCGGTGAAGGAGCGGTGTATTCACCGCTCCTATACCGCTCCTACCCATTGAAATCAATGGGACACCGTGGCAATACCGCCGGCAAACCACCCCACTAGCGCCCGCAGACCGCCGCTAAAACGACGGTAAAGCGCCGCTAAAAATAGCGGCGCTTTACCGCCGACGCCGCTCCCGCCCCAGTGTGAAAGCAGCCTTAGGTACAGTACAGTTAGAACCTGTCACCAAACAACAAGCTAGGGTGACTGATGATTCAAATGTATTGCAGTGGTGTCCTGAAGCCCCCAGTGAAGATTTAATCACAGCCCAAAAAGAAAACCCAATAACTGGCTTATTTTATAACCATTTTGAACATCCGGCCAAAGTACTATTAGGGCCAGTTCACACCAGATGCAGTTCCATATTTTCTGCACCAATACAGTCAGTTCCGGTCAGTTTTCTGGTGCAGAAACTGACTGCATGTTGTGAACTAGAGCCATTGGAATACACGGAAAAAACTGTGCATGCATTTTTAGTGCAGAAAAAAAGCACACAGAACGGAACTGCGTCTGGTGTGAATTGGCCCTTAGTCAAGAAAATTATACTGGTAAGGAAGACATACATATATTAATGAAATCTAAATCACAGTTTACGCTGCATTAGGGATTGTTGAGCCACACCTCAAAAGGGGGTATCAAACAATGGGTAGTCCCACTTAAATTCAGAAGCCTAATGCTACAGCAGGGGTGCCCAACCTTTTTAATTGATTGATCCCCTTCTGTTTTATTTATTTTTTGTGAATCAGATTGGAGGTAAAGGACACAAATCTGTTTACATCTGCTGTTTCATAGAGGTGAATGGAGGGTCCGATTAGTTGGACATATTGTGTGAAAAGGGGCCTTTCACACTAATACAGTGCAGTGCACCTGTGTGTTAGTTACACTTTGCCATATACTTGTATTATATCCTGCAGGTGCGGGGCACTTTCTGAAAGCTCACAAAACCTGCAGGTAATAACAGAAGTCTATGTCTCAGTGCAGGTAACCTGAAGGTGCACTGTACCTGTGGATCAGTTTGAAAACAGCCCAGTAACCACTGCGAAGATATGCCCATATATCCAATGCAATTTTAGTAATAAACTGACCTTTAATAACAGTCTTCCATTCAGGTATCGCCTGCTGTTGCTATCCCTGGGCAGAGTGAATTTGGCATCGTTCCGCCTGTGGCAAGAGACAGCGCTATAAAGGAAGCATCAGCTTATACAGATCTTTTCCACGGCTGCTTGTTCATTAACAACACAGATGCTCTGGGATGGCGGGTCTGCAACCCATGATCTGGGCTTGCCAATCTGCCATCCCACAGAAGGAGGTCACGAGCCACATGTGGCCCCTGGGCCACTGGTTGGGCACCCATGTGCTACAGCATGCCCATGATGCCCCTACGTCCAGGCACCGTGGAGAAAAGATCACCTACAAGCTCCTTTGGGACTACGTCTACTGGCCTCATGTTGCGTGAAGTTAAGGCGCACTGCCAAGGCTGCTTAATATGTCCTAAATTTCAACCAGCTTTGCCCAACAATAGGGCACCCCTTCAGAAAAGGGGAATCTGCATGTCTTGGTCAGAACTTCAAATGGATTTCATTGGACATTAACTAAATTATTCATGTGGGAATCAATATATGTTAACTGTGACATGTTTATTTACCAAGTCTGTAGATTGTATTCCAGCAGCAAATAACAGCTCAGACACGTGCTGCTCTATTAATCAATCATATATTTTCATGCTTCGGCCTTCTAATAGGGGTTCACATTTCACTAGTGAAGTAATGATCAAACTGTGGAAAATAGGAAATTGCACATCGTCTACTGGTCTGCCTTGAGTGGTGGAGTAGAACAGTAAATCAGACAATTGTGAACATCCAAAAGAAATTTGTTAAGGAAACAGGCAAGGGCTGGGATGTAAAGCTTCCCTTAGTCCTGATGACCTTAAGGGTAACCCCAAATATGGTCACAAATATGTCGCCTTTTGAACTTATGACCGGAAGGCGGATGGTCCTGCCCCAACACCTCTTGTACTGCACTACTGACCATAATTTGATCAATGCCACCACAACCCACCAATACATACAGGATTTACAGAAACACCTACAAAATACTTTTTCCTTCGTCCAGTGAAATATTGAAAGAGCCGCAACTAGTGCTAAAACGTACTATGATCTTAAGACCACCAAGCAGTATGAAATTGGGGACAAGGTATATCTCTACAATTTCGCGAGGAACCAGGTCAAAGAACGGAAATTCCTGCCATCCTGGAGAGGTCCATTTAACATTGTTAACAGGATCTATCCCCCCCCCCCTTTGCATATAAATTACATATTCGACAGACTGGTGAAATCAGTGAGAAATGGGTGCACAATCAATTACGTGCTTGCCACCCCAAGTCCCAATTACAGTTGCTGGAGGACTAACCCACATACCTTTCATTGGTGATTGAATGATCATGACTAGCGACCTCTAAATTAGAGATAAATGAAAAATGTTACCTCACCAGAATACATAAATTTTCCATACGTATGTGATACTCACACTGTCTATTTCCTTGCAGTATACATAAGTGCAATGATATCCCTGCTGTCGTCCAAACTAGCGATCGGAGGTGGCAGTGACCGAAGGAAAGTCCATTGATAACCCAGTGTTCCGAGCCAGAAACCCGACCACCAACAATCACACCAGAAAAGACAACCAGATGCCCCAAAGAAGGAACCTGACCCCAGGAACCCACCCAATGAAAAGTCCTAGGTACTCTGCTATGGATGTTCATGCAAGGTCAGCACAACTGTAAACAGGGTTTATATATCCTGGCAGAATTTATGATTTCTTGCCCATTTTTCAGAGAATATGAATGCTAACACAAAAACATTTCTTTCACGTATGGATAGTTTGGCTGAAGCCATTAATATTATCAATAAACTGTGTTTACTTTTTTTTTAAATCATGACAAACAGAAACTACCCAAAAGACCTTGATCAAAAGTTTACATACCCCGGTGATTTTGGCCTGATAACATATATATTACATTACTATGTTGCTATATGTAAGAATCAATATATACTGGAGTCATCCACATATTGGACAAGGACTTGACACCAGTCTTTTATGGTTAAAAGGTGGTTGCTTGATTCCATAAATCTCTGCCAATCTCAATATATTTAGTTAGGTATAAATTTCTTATAGCCAGCAAGGCACGCAAGATGGGAACAGCGTATGACAGGGCATAGGGTAGGGCAAGCAATCACCATATTAACATGAAACATATTAAAATACATTTCATAATAATAAACACCTTTATCCTGATTAAACATTTACCATGATCACAGATGGGCGAGTGAAAATTAGGACAGTCACCCCCCCCCATATTTGGAACCAAACAATCATGAGATGGTAAACATGAGGAAGGGGAGGTAACAATTTAACAATGGCATTTCACCTTACAAAAGCAGAAACATACATGATTCGAGAGACGGAGGACCACACACTGACATACACTTTCTGGACGAACACAAAGCTTGATGATAATTGACCACCCCCATCTCGTTGGGCTTTGCTGCTAGGGCAAATCAAATATATTGGTAGCCCTTTGGACATCTTACCCTTTTTAAACAGTGGTGAGATACTGACCATACAAATATTAATAATTTTTTCCCTCCCAAAATTGTAGCAATTGCTTGTTACCGTTTATATTTTAACCGTAAGTACAGTGTGTCGAGTAGTTTAGTATTTAATAATTTTTCCACATTATTTGCCTATGCTGTGTGTTGAAGACAAGCTAATTTGGATATTATTTTTTCTCGTTCAAAAGTTTTTATTTTATGTTAAAATAAATTACATGTACAGAATATAAGACAAATTATGTGATACCAGAAATAAAAATTAGACATATTGAAGTACGGATGATACAAAGCAAAGAAGAATTTCAAGATATTCACGTGGGAATGACAATAAATGGCCTTATATATTTTAGAATTTGAAAACATTCTTATAGCTGAGTTTTAAACATTTTAATCCCAAGAAAATATAAATATGTCTAAAAGAAAATATATGATTTTAAAGTTTTGACCATAACTTCTAAAGTATATTTATAGTAAGTATTATATAGTAAGGGAAGAACATAAAAGGTATATAGGAGGGGAAGGGGAGGGAATAATTCTCCGGAGGAGGTTTTATATATCAGCTAATGTTGTAATTCTATAAAAAACCTTAATCACCATAACAATAAAACTCGGTTGTCAATATTATCTGACGTATAATATTTAATCCAGGGTTTCCATATATCATCAAACTTTGTCATCTGGTTTTTATCTATAGCGTCCATTTTAGCATGGATGAAAGATTGATTCATTCTACGTTTGATTTCTGCAATATTCACCACATCTGTTTTCCATGCATTGGCTATAGTCTGCTTTGCGGCTATCAGGAGTGTAAGAACTAATTTGAATTGTTTCTGATTCAGAAAGGCTGGTTTTAAATTAAGGAGAGCTATAATTGGGTCTGGAAAAATTGGACGATCAAAAAATTTTGTAATTATCAGAAAGATCTTTTTCCAAAATGATTGTACAATTGAGCAATGCCACCAGGTATGTATATAGGTACCCTTTTCTGGACAGCCACGAAAGCAGAGGCCAGTGTTGTCTGTTGAGAATTTGGTGATTCTCGCAGGAACCAAAT
The DNA here is from genome assembly GCF_037356315.1 of Lithobates pipiens. Lineage (NCBI taxonomy): Eukaryota > Metazoa > Chordata > Amphibia > Anura > Ranidae > Lithobates > Lithobates pipiens. The sequence goes on along the minus strand of NW_027507784.1, from coordinate 179,355,957 downwards.
ACCAGCGTGTGAGAACTTTATATGATGATTCAGACGCCAATATATTTATAGAAGAAGATTTTGTGAAAGACCATATGTTGGACCAAGACCTAGAATTGATCGTGCAATCCAAATCTTTTTCCCACTTGGCCACATATTTAGGTATAACAGTATTAGAATTAGATATCAATTGTGTATACAATGATGTAATACGACCTTTAGCATGTGGTTCCTTGAGACAAAATCTTTCAAATTGAGAAATATTATGTAAGTTTACATTTAAATTGAGAAGAGGAGTATAAAAAATTTTGATTTGGAGATATCTGAATATTTCTGATTGTGGAAGCTTATATAATTCACATAGATCTGTAAAAGATTTTATTGATGTAGTTGAAGTTAAATTATATAGACAAGTGATACCAGCCTTAGGCCAAGCTTTAAAGGTTTTGGGATATTTCCAGGCTGGGTAAAAAGTCGGATTCTTGTGGAAAGATTTTCTATACCTATCCCATATAGATAGAGAGTGCTTAGAAATGAGGTTATTTATAGACTTACGATCCGCAGGTTGTAACCATAATATATTGTTTATAGGTAGAGGATCACAGTCTACAGCTTCAATGAGGACCCATAAAGGAATCTCTGTAGAAGAGTGATATTTTGTTAATTGAGATAATTGAGCTGCCTTATAATATATGTTAAAGTCTGGAAATCCCAAACCACCCAAAGCTTTGGGGAGAACAAGTGTTTTTTTTGTGAAGTCTGGGTTTTATTTTCCCCCAAGTAAATTTCGTTACTTTTTGTTGAATCAGCCTAAGAAAATATGCAGGAATATGAATCGGGAGAGTTCTGAATAAATATAAAAATTTCGGAAGAACAGACATTTTTATGATATTGATTTTCCCAAACCATGATATCGGCATTGATGACCAATTAGACCTTGTAATATTTTTTAATAGAGCTGGGTAATTAGCTGCAAATAAATCGGAGGGGTTAGGAGTAAACTGCACACCCAGATATGCGAGGCTATGATCTACCCACTTAAAGGGTAGTGAATTTTGTAAAGATTGTTTATCTTTCTCGACAAGTGAAATGTTTAATGCTGAAGATTTTTGAATATTGACCTTAAGGCCCGAAATAAATGAGAATTCTTGTAGTACAACCATAAGATTTGGGGCCGAAACATGTGGAGAAGATAGAAAAAGGAGAATATCGTCTGCGAATAAACAGAGCTTATGATGAAAGCCACTAATTTCAATACCTGTTATAGTGGGTTCCATCCTAATTCTTTGTGCTAAAGGTTCAATGAGTAAAGCAAATAATAATGGTGAAAGTGGACATCCTTGACGAGTCCCCCTCAGTATATTAAACTCGTCCAATTTGTACCCTGCATATCTGATATAAGCTTTGGGATCTTGATACAAATTAGAGATCCATCGTAAAAAATGAGAGCCGAATCCCCATTTGGAAAGGGTATAGTTCATATATGACCATGATACTGTGTCAAAAGCTTTCATAATATCTAAAGAAAGAAAACAAGTGGCAATACGTCTTTTTTTAGCGGCATGTGACAGGAGTGTTGCACGTCTAATATTATCTCCTGCTTGACGTAATGGAATGAAGCTCACTTGATCACGATGTATAAGATTGCCTATAATAGTATTTAATATCTGTTAGCTAGAATTTTGGCTAAAATTTTTATGTCCAAATTTAGTAACGAAATAGGGCGATAATTAGACCATATTGAATCGTCTGTGTGAGGTTTAGGGAGCATACAGATAATCGCAGTTAGGGTTTCTCTTCTTAAAGAATGACCTTCCAAAAGGGAATTAAAAGTGTTTGTCAAGACTGGAGATAGGGTGTCTACAAACGTTTTGTAATACAGTGCAGAAAAAACATCAGGACCTGGCCTTTTATTTAGTTTCAGATTTTTGATAACTTCAGATACCTCTATAATTGACACTGGTTCCTTCATAATTTCCATTTGTGTTTTAGATAGTGTCGGTAGAGATATATGAGAGAAAAAAAATAATTCGCTCTAGAAGGGTCCAACTCATTATTAGAAGAGTATACATTTTTTAATTGTGTTTTGAATTTTTGTAATATTTTTAAAGGATTATTTGTGTATACCCCCCTAGAGATTTTCAGACGTATCGGTTTCATTGGCTTCTGGCAGGATTTGAATGCCCTGGCTAATAGTGTTTTAGGTTTATTCGCATTGATATAGAAATTGTGTTGTGATCTCTTGATGGTTTTATCTGCTGCTTCAGTAAGGAATAGATCAAATTCCAATTTAGCTTTGTCAAGATTTATTTTAGATAAAGAAGAAGGGTTATTTTGGAATGCTGTGTGACATTTATTGAAATTTGTTTCTAAAGTCTGACAAAGGATTTTCCGCTCTCTGTTGAATATGTTTGCTTGCCCTAGACATATGCCACGGAGAACAGGTTTGTGTGCTTCCCATAATGTAGTCGGAGAGATGTCAGGTGTGGAGTTATATTTTATATAATCTTTGAGCGCAATTTCAATATTATTTTTATGAGCTGGATTTTTGAGTAGGAAATCTCTTAATATCCATGTTGGATCTTTTTTTTTGGGAATTATAGATGCAACAGTAATTTCAAGTGCACTATGATCGGACCATGGGAATAATTTTTGTAGATATTATTTCTGGAATTAGACCTATGGACATAAATATATGGTCTATCCTAGAGAATGAGCGATGAGGGAACGAGTAATGTGTGTATTGTCTCTTGGTTGGATTCAAATCTCTCCAAGTATCTACTAGGTTATGTTTTGTAATTAGTTTTGATAAGAGTTGTTTGTCTGCTGTATGTGACTGTGGGATTGGTGATTTATCCAAAAATGGAAATATAGTCTGATTAGAATCTCCACATAGAATTGTAGTACCTATTTTGTGGTGTTCTATAGTTTGAAATAAATGAGAAAGAAAAGAAATAGGATTTTTGTTAGGAGCGTAGTATGATGCAATGGTGATAGCGGTATCTAAGAATCAAGTAACAACCTTCTGGATCCTTGATTTCCTTCATTAGTGAAAATGGTGTATTGCGATGGAAAGCTATAAGCACGCCTCGTTTTTTAGAGGAGGCCGAAGCTGTGTATACTTGGGGGTAGTCTTTACTGAAAAATTTGGGAGTGGATTGTGACGCAAAATGAGTCTCTTGGAGGCAAACTATATGTGCTTTTTTGGATGAAAATGTGCGGAAGGCTTTAGTGCGTTTGTGTGGAACGTTTAGTCCCTGAGTATTTAATGATATGATGTTTAATGGGGCCATGGAGTTGGGAAAAGTAAATATATGTTCGTGTTTATGTTAGAACGTGTGTCATATAAGAAATTATTTGTCTCCAGAGTATAGGGGTGGAGGGAGGGAGGGGAAAGGAGATAATGACTGAAAAAGAAAATACAATTAATATACAATATTGAAATATATCTTAACATATCTATGTTCTTAATGTGTCCTTTGGGAGGAGAAAAACTCTCCCTCCAAGGGTACATGAGCCACTGTCAACTGCACGGTGTACACCGAGCTGCTGAGGGTAGCAAGAGAGGGTGCAAGGAACTTCCCTGCAGAACACCAAGAGCCAATCATATAATTTCATTTTTCAAGCAAAAAATAAAAATGTAAGATTAAGGCAACCTTAGAGACAAAGTAGAGAAGAGAGAGAAAAAAAAACTGTTATAATAAGGTGCCTAAATTATTAGGAACATTGCTTAAATAAGATTATGATAAAAATATTGATTGGAAGTCAGGAAAAAAAACTCGGCAGTAGCCATTCTGTTGAAAAGGCAAGATAGTAGCCTCAGTACAGGTGTTTATCAGTCCATAGTGTCAGCCAGATCTGGATCCAGAGGTGTAGATTGTATGCGACTTCTTTTCTGTGGATTGTATTCTTCTCTTCTGGAAGCAGAGGAGGGATTATCAGCATATGAGGATGATTTTTGGCGAGTGTCCGCAGCATCTCTTGATGTGTTTATCATCCCTAGTTTCTGTAAAGTAGTTTGCAGGTCCTTAGATGTTCGGCACATATATTTGCGACTTTGGAAAGTAAAACGCACTGAGAAAGGAAAGCCCCATTGGTAGATTATGTCATTTCGCTGTAATATTTTCAGTAGTGGTTTCAGGGTTCTTCTTTTGTTGATTATAATTTGTGAGAGGTCTGTGAATAATTGATATTTATGACCCTGAAAAATTAGGGGATCTTTATTTCTAGCTGTATTTAGCAGTAGTTCCTTAGTGCGGTAGAAATGCAATTTTGCGATAATGTCACGGGGAGGACCATCTATTTTCTTTGGTGCTAGGGCTCTATGAACCTGGTCCATTTCAAGACGCTCTAGTGGGATAGCTGGTTGTAATTCTTGAAAAAGTGTAGTAATAGCACCGTTTAAATCAGTCACAGCTTCGGGTATTCCTCTAATACGTATATTGGAGCGTCTTGCACGATTTTCGAAATCCTCCAATTTGGATTGTAATATGTCATTTTCCTCTTTAAGAAAATCAATTTCTGAGGCAATGTTAGATATATAATTTTCCAGATCGTCTGCTCTAATTTCTAGTGCTGATGTACGCTGACCAAGTTCTCTAATTTCTTTGGTAAGGTTTGTGGTGATGATATCTGCAGTGGATTTGAGTGATTTTTGAAGCAGATTTTCTATTTGTTTCAGCGTTACAGGAGGGGATAAGTCTTTTTGTGTGGAAAGTTGTAAATTCTCCAGAACTGACATATTTTTCTCAGGTATTTGGTTAGAGAGACTATGTGCCTTTAATGAGAGAACATCTTTATGTAAAGCAGCAGAAGGGGCTGTCTGTTTGTTCTCCTCACTGTGTCTCCCCTCAGAGGGGGAGGGTTTCAGTGCCATACTGCTGTATGTGTGAGGCAGCGCTTTCTTGTTAATTTTCTGCCTCATGAGTCTCCTCTGACCCCCCCCCCGAATGTCACCTATGTAAGGTAGGGATATTTATCTACCGTTTGGTATGATATATGTGCAGAGGGTCAAGTTACCTCCGCCGTTATATGGCTCCGTTGTCCTGCTGAGAATGGAGCTCTAAGCCAGCATTACCTACCGGCTCGGCTCCGCTTCCTCCCTCCGCCTGGATATTATTTTTCATAGTTTTAGACACGATTAAACACCCCTTTTATAATTGGTTGGAGCTGTCCCAGGGTTACTAGTAAATTTTAAGAGAAATTATTTTATTATTGTTTTGGTGTCTTTTGATTATGTGTATGAAATATTAATCACCAAAAATTCAGATTTTGTATGAAGTTGCATAATTATACTTGTATATTAATAAATTCTATTTACTTATTCATTTAATTGGGAGATTAACAAACTCAGGAAGTTATAGTGGTATACTACGGATTGTCTGAACAAAATTCATATTTTATTAAGTTATTTATAAATTGCTGTAACTGGCTGGAGGCACGGTAAATCCAGTGTACTTATATTCAGACACTACCCTTTTATTTATAATTTACCAAAACACTAAATTCTAATTAAAATTCCCCATATTTATTATTATTAAATTCTATACCACACTCGCAACAACTAAAACATGAATGCTGTAAATGAGTCTCAGAATCCTTAATGTCTATACTTTCCCCAAGTCAGCGACTTGGATAGCATTGAGCTAGAACATTGCACTAACTTGAGTTGGATTTCTCGAATGGCCTCACTGCAGACTAGCAATGAGACTAGTCATAGCTGGAGCACTTTCTCAGAAAATCATGGAGAGCTGAGAAATTCTTCTACACAAAGAAAAATGTATGTCACCATAGCTCAGTATATAGTAGCTTTTACTAGTACTGAATACTTGAATAAAAGATCAGACTGGATGTACAGTAAAGGGGTGACTGCAATAGCTACTCAGCTGTCTGTGGCACTTCCATTTCTTCAAGTTTTATAAACTTTTTTTAGGAAGGTTGTCAGTCTTTACTGTAATTTCAATGCAAATCACGTATTGAAGGGGGAGCAATATGTACCATTCACTAGTCAGAAAGACATGAGGAGGGGCTGGAATCTAAGTACTTAAAAGGAGCCATGCCTCTTTATTCTGAATAGATGACAGAAGAATCCTAATGGATAGCAACTTTTGTGAGCTCCTTCTAGTTCTAACTACTTGGGACAGCATCTATATAAAAGATAAGCTTAAAGCTGAACTACTGAAGTATGGATTTATAGTTTATAGTTTCATTGGTCCAGCTTGAACCAATGTAAGTAAGCACATGCCTTACCCGTGGGATCACAGTGGAAGCAAAGAATCTCTGCAGTAATCACCGCTGTCTTCCAGGTTCCAAGTCAAGTGGCTGCCCTGCTGCATAGTAATGATAGCGGGTAGTTTGTTTGGCATGAGCACCATTTACAGGACCCCTTGAATTTTTCTCACTGAATGCAAAATGTTCTTTGATTGGACAAGGTGGAAATTGTTACATCACTGCCCCACATATACATCTTTTTCAATCTGAGAATGCCAGAAAACGTTCCATAAAATCAATACCTGGAGTTCAGCTTCAAAAGCAAACTTGCCAGGGTAGAAATGTGAAAGGTAAAAATGCTGAGGCAATCAGAGAGCTTTAGGCCACATTACATTTGTACATAGGCAACAACATCAGCTGACCCCTCTGCTAATATCACTGTATGGTTCCATCTCCATGCACACTGCTGTCATTTTATTGTGCTGCCAACACTATAGCCCATAGGATGTTACCCAGATTTGAGACAATACCTGACATACCAAGAATGTCACCTGCAAGGTACTAATGTAAGAACAACCATGATTTCAATTTTAACAGTAACAAAATTGCAAAATATTTTCAATTTATAAAGGTTACAATACATGTGTTGATCTCAGCTACAGGGAAGTAACTAGAGGATGTGAGGCAACAACAGCAAAATGTGGTATTAGGTTTGCCACAACCTAGAAAAAAGTGCACTGAATCTGGGCGAGAGGTGACCCACATCACTTCCACTCCAAAGTTAAGACTTCCAATATCAAGGCAAGATTAACCCCTTGCCGCCAAGCATGCGCAGATGTGCGTACTCGGCTTCCCGGGGGTTATACCGGGATGATGCCCGCACCTGCAGGCATCATCCCGGTACTGATTTCTACAGCGGGCGATTGGCTTTCCAGCCATAACAACCGATGCAGCTAAAAGCCGCTCGGCTGTTATACCGGAGGAGCGGGAGGGGACGTCCCCCCCTCCTGCCGCTCTTACCGGGGCTCCCATTTAATCGGGAGCACCGATCGCACATCCGCATTGCAAACACGGAAGCGACGTCATGCCGTCACTTCCAGTATACTCGGCTGCCAATGGTGCCGGATTTAAAAATATATACAGTATTCAGAATCGCCGAAAATGGCGATCTGAATACTTTGAAGTGTAAAGGAGGGATCCCTCCATAAAGAGTACCTGTCACCACCTATTACTGTCACAAGGGATGTTTACATTCATTGTGACAGCAATAAAAGTGATCAAATTTTTTTTTTATTATTTTAAAACAATTTATTAATTTAAAAATAAAAATTTTTAAAGCGCCCCCCCATCCCCGCGAGCTCGCGCAGCAAAGAAACCGCATACGGAAGTCGCGCCCGCATATGTAAACGGTGTTCAAATCACACATGTGAGGTATCGCCGCGATCGTGAGAGCGAGAGCAATAATTCTAGCACTAGACCTCCTCTGTAACTCTAACCTGGTAACCGTAATTTTTTTTTTAAAGCGTCGTCTATTGAGATTTTTAGGTACCGTAGTTTGTCGTCATTCCACGAGTGCGTGCAATTATAAAGTGTGACATGCTTGATATCTATTTACTCGGCATAACATTATCTTTCACATTATGTTGGGCTAATTTTACTGTTTTGTTTTTTTAAAATTCATGAAAGTGTCCCTTTTCCCAAAGAGTTGCTTTTAAAACACCGCTGCGCAAATACCGTGTGACATAAAATATTGCAACAATCGCCGTTTTATTCTCTAGAGTCTCTGGTAAAAAAATATATATAATGTTTGGGGATTCCAAGTAATTTTCTAGCAAAAAATATGGATTTTAACTTGTAAACACCAAATGTCTAAAATAGGCGTAGTCATGAAAGGGTTAAAGCCAAAAACAGTGCTGTAGCACTGGCTACATTTTAAAGCTTACTTAACTCTGTTCTAATGCTTCCCATTGTCTACCATCTCTTTGTCCTCTCTTGGAAAAAAAATCTGTGGTTGCCAGGTAAGCATTACAGAAGGTTCCCTCCAGGTACAGATAACAGGACAAAGTAAAGACTTAAAGTGGAAGTAAACCCAATTCATGAAATTTGACCTGTGCACATATATCTGTAGTGTTTACTTATCTCTCTTCAAAGCCCTGAGTCCCATGTCTTTCTGCTGTTTCATTTCTCTGTTATCAGGATAATTACTTCTGACAAGTTCTCAGAGATTGGAGATAAAACCAACCTGTGATTTATGTCAGGTGATTATATTAGCAGAGAGCTTGTCTTGTCACAGCACAGCTCTGAAAGTATCTTTGTTCCTCTGCCTATGTGTGTGGCGGGGGTTGCCTTTCCTCCAATCAGCTGTCACACAGTCACAGTGTAGGCCCAGATTCCACTCCTACTGCAGAACAGGATGTAAAATTTATAACATGATGTAAGAATTCTAAAGAATATAGCAAGCTGAAGACAGCAGATATGCATGTAAAACGTATGTAGGGAGATTTGTTTCATCTCTGTGTATCATCTGAGGTCCTTCACTTCACTGGGTATAGGAGAGGGGTTTACATCCACTTTAATTCATTTACAAATCTAGTGCATGGCCCTGCACCCCCCCCCCCCCCCGAAACAGTGAATGGGGCTGCACATTACATAAGGGACTAACAAGGGAGGTTTGATTTTTTACAGTAATGTGAATGAAGCTCTGCATATCACTTCAACTTCCTATATATCTGGATTACTGATTGTTTTACCATCATATGCTCAGGTTAAACTGCACAGGCTTGTGACAGGTTAAACTTAAATTCAACTCTAATTAACAAAAAAATACAAGTAAAGCTCCATTAGTTTGGAAACATGTATATCTTCTGCATGGAATGCAGGTTGGAATGCAGGTTCTTTATGGTAGAGCTATTACATGATCCACTCACGTTTAGATGCGTGCAATTCTTCCGACTTTATGCATATACACAAGTAACATCTGCAGATGTGTAAGGCCTAGACACAACTGTGTCTTGCTGTTAATTTACATTGAAATCTTAATCTTAGTAATACTACATAACAAGGACATCAGTTTCCTTTTTTATATCATTTCGTTTGTCACCCATAATAAAAAATACTCTACTCACTTTAAGTGAACATCTTTCTGAGATTGAAGTGCTTCTCCAAGTATTTTTCCATGTTCATCCACAACTGCAGCTCCAGTATCATCACAGCTTGTTTCTATTCCCAGAACTACTCTGGGGTATGTCACCATAGAACGCACAGATATAAGTCCTTTATAAACAGCCAGGGAAGTCCTCTGCATGTTACAAATGAATCGAGCCATCTTTTACTCTGAGGGTTCATCTGTAATTGTGGAAAATCTAAAAAGGTACAATAAGATTATACTGTATGTTAACAACCTACTTCCATTACACGTTTATTTTATCATTTGGGAAAAAGTACCACATAAAATATAATGGTCTGTTTAATGGAAAAGTACCACTGCATGACACATTGGCTTTTTCCAGTCCTTAGCACTGAGTTAGGTAAAGTAAAACTAAAGCCAAAACTTATTTTCTTTTGGATAGATAAGAGGGATTAGAACATCTGTCAGGTTTTTACTACTGTCTGTGTCCCCTTAGCCTAGGTTCACACTGGAATGCCGTGAGGGAAAACTACAATTCGTTCACATTTCCTGCACTGCATTCAAATCGAACCGCCCTTGCGATCTGGGTGTCAGTGCAATCTGAACGACACCCCAAATGTAGGTTTGAAATGCAGTCCATTTGCCTGCATTGGATTGCATGGTACAAAAAGACAATGCAATCCAGCCGTAGTGCGTTTCCAAAATTGGTGCATGCATGACTTTGGGGCAATTTGGTGCGATTTGAGCCAATTCAAAATTAGTGTGCTCAGTTTGCACCACATTGAATCGCATGTAATTTGCACAGGTCTGCAGTCCGGTTCCTGGGCGATTCAAATGCAGTTAAAGGATAGGTTCACCTTTTAAAAAAAAAAATACACATCTTTTTGCAGGTAAATAAATTTGCATTTATTATTTTTTTTTACTTGCAGCCTGGAAAACATTGCACCCTCGATCAGCAGAACAGGGGTGTCATGCAGGACTCCTGCAAACCTGTCTGTGTTTCTGTCTGCTCGTACTTCATATGGGCAGGCAGATACACACTGACAGGAAGAGACATGATGACAGGATGAACTACCAGAGCGCTCAACATGGTAGTCCATTGAAACTACAAGCAAACAGCTGCAAAGGCTGTCGGAACTTGTAGTTTCCCATTTACTGTGAATGAATATATAATGATAGGGGGCGCCAAGAGAAGATGGCTGCCCGCTGTCACTGGGGAGTGGGGGGAGAGGCTGCAGCTGCTGTAACATATTACATGTTCCATCCTAAATACGGGAGGAACATGTAACATGTTCTAAAATGTGTACTTATCCTTTAATGTTGTAAACCGAGGTTTAGGGAGGTTCACCCGCTCTATAAGTCATGGTTGCTGGTATCAAAGAAAGTGAAAGAACATCCCAAATTTGGAGTTGTCCCAAGAACAGAAACAGATAAGGAAATCTTTCAATTGGGAAACTAGTTCTGGTGACAACCAGGGATTCCCTTACATTTTAGTTTTCCTCTTACTTCCTGTTTTGACTATGGGACAGGAAGTGAAAGAAAATTCCTCCAATAGGACACACATTGCAAAAAACCTGACCGGGGTTATAATCTGCCCTTCTCTATCCAAAATAGAAAAAACAGAAAATGGTTTCATACTTACCTTAATTTTCTTTTCCTGGTGCCTATCCATGGCAGCATACCTGTGATAACCTCCGCCTTGGGTCCTCCCACAGGACCAATGAATATTATAAAAGAAAGGGATTAGTGCACTCCCAGCATTCTACGTAATATAGCAAACCTAGGGCAGGATTGTATGCTGCCATGGATAGGCACCAGGAAAAGAAAATGACAGTAAGTATGAAACAATTTTCTGTTTTACTGGTGGCTCCATGGCAGCATACCTGTGACAAATAACTAGCTGAAATGGGTGGGATGATGCAAAGTAAAAGTTTTTTTTTAAATAATTTAAAATAGGCAAATGCCTGCCTGATAACCTGTCTGCCAGTTTCTACAAATGAGACAGCTGCCAGGTCTACTCTGTAACGTCTTGTAAATGCATGTTGGGATGATCATGATGCTATCCTTTAAATCATTTTGATGGATACGTCTGTTCTGGCCATCCAAGAAGCAGAAAACAACCGGGTGGCATACAGCCTAACTAAAGAGGGGATTCCAGTCCCCTATCCCTGTACACCTTCTTAACCAACTTGATTAGCCATGAAACTATTGTACTAGAGCAAGGATCTGCAAAACTATGGCTCGCCTGCTGCCGCAGAACCACATGTCCCATAAGGTATTGTAAAGCTCTGATATTCACAGACATGACTAGGCATGATGGATACTGCAGTTCTGGAATGGCCGGAGGGTACCAGGTGATGCTTCTTTCCCCAGTCTTTTTTTTTTTTTGGAGTAATACAAATAGGTTAGATGAAAATCTGAAGGGTGTTAGAATTCCCCGGTTGTGTGTATTTTTTTGTTGCTAATCAGACTCAAAAGCCACGCCCAATAGGTAGCATCATTTAGCCACACCCACTCCTTGCCACCATGCGCATAGGGCGCCACAGGTCACTATTTCCCTGTTAGGGGCCCTAGTGCATTACTTTGCCTAAGGGCCCATGATTTTAATAGGATGGCCCTGGTTTTTACCACAATACCCATATGGCTATCACAAGTAGTGATGTTGATCTTGCGAAGTAACAAATTGTATCCATCGCTGTCTCACCGTTGAAGTCTGCTGAGAGCCATAATTCATCCAAAGCCTTGACTATATTTTCCCTAGGAACATTTTGATGAATCACTGTTTGCATGTTTTTGGTCCATGCCCACAGGGCTTTGGATACAGATAAGGCAGTTGCTGACTTTCAGGCGTTTACCCACCATTTGATAAGCTCCTTTAAGTTGGGGTCTATTCATCTGTCTAAAGGATCCTCAACTGAGGCTGAATTATCGATTGGTGAGATGAAATTCTTTGTTATACAAACCCCTGCCACGACTACCTCCGGCGGACCGTCTGGCATTGCAGAATCTTTTTTGGACCGTGGATAAAGTTTTCCTAGGCAATTGAGAGGAAACATTCTATTTTTCTTTCCTTTTCAACAATGTCTCTGATATCATCCATCAGAGTAAGCCCATGTTTTCACTATTGCGACCTGAAAGACGCAGATTTTGAGGCGACTTGAAACAATGCCTGTGTATTCTTGAGGTCTATGGACCTCAAGTTGCATCAAAGAAGGACCAAAGTAGTGCAGGGACCACTTTGAAGTCGCTGCCACTTGAAATCGCACATTTATAAACAGTACTCATTGGAAATCATGGGGTATGACTTGTAATGCGACTTTGCAGTCCCAAGTCGCATGACAAGTCGCACTAGTGGAAAACGAGCCGAAAGAAGGAAACCTGGTTCTTTAGAAATAGGAAGTACATCTTTTGACTACTCAGATGTTGTGTCGGCTTTCTCCCAGCCCATAGCTGGCTTTACAGCCTGGACATAAGGCTGAACTAGGAAAAAGTCAGAGGGCCGAGCTCTTCTGAGGTATCCTCAGATGGCCTACCATCATCCAGATGTCTAGGAGGGATATTTGCTGCATGGTGAGAGGATTCTCTTGAGGGTGGACCAGGAAGCATTAACTTCTCTGGAGGAGACTGAGCTAATTACTGCAATAGAACTGCTGTTGCTCTTTCTGCTATGTATCCCCTGCCCATCTTTTGAGTAGAACAGCTTACCTGTTAACTCTCTGACTCTCTGTCTGCTGCATAGACTCTAAGACCCCTGTCACACTGAGCCGCCCCGGGCGTCAGTGGTAAAGCAGCGCTATTTTTAGCACTGCTTTACCATCTTTTTATCGGGGGTATTCAGCAGTTTTAACCCCTCACTAGCGGCAGGACTTTTTGTGAGAGGCCCTGCCAGTGCAGCACCCCAGTGTGAAAGCACTCGGGCTTTCACACTGGGTTTGCAGCTGAGGCTTTTTTTCAGGCGCTGTGCAGGTGCTATTTTTAGCGCTGTAGCGCCTGAAAAACGCCTCTCGTGTGAAAGGGGTCTTAAACAGGTTTTGCAGACCAACTGGCTGGTAATGGGATGTAATGTAAAATTTGCCCCTATTTAAGATGGCCACCACGACCTCAGGCCAGACTGCGTGCGTGGCCAGTGGCACTAGGACATATGCGGCCCGCCCACCGAGCTCCGCAGTTGGCACTATATTGTAATTAGGGCACTGATGATCAGTGCCCTGATTACATCTGTAGATGTCCCCCTGTGAGGAGATGCTGATCGGCTCTCCTCTCCTCACACTCTGCCAGTGTGAGGCGAGGAGCGACGATTACCGGCATTTCCGGCTGTGACTGGACACAGCCGATCACATGATTAAAGAGCTGCGGACGTGGCTCTTTACAGAGATCGGGGTTGTGCCATATGATGTTGTCCCAGAAGGTGAGGTGCACCGCCCCACGGCATTTGATGGTGGGAGGGCGGCAACTAGTTAAAAATAACAAAAAAAATTAAAAATCAGGAGATATCCATTACCATTTACCACCAAAAGAAAGCCCAATTTGTCCTGAAAAAAACAAGGAATAATTTACTTTGATGCACTAAGTAGTTGTAACGATATGTATAGTTTTACTAACACATGTCAAAGTTGCAAAATTGTGCTTAGACATTTACATTTGTTTTATTCTTAAGTGTGAAGGGGTTAATGGCACCTAAAAATGCAATGTGGTTCTGCCATGATTGTCATGCGATAAATCACAGTGCAATTGTGGCAAACCGCATCACGTGTAACTTGTTGCCCAAAAAAACGATCAGGAGCTTCTTTTGGGCGGCAGAACCACTCAGCATTTTTAGGTGCCATTAAAACAAACTGCATCTGAAATTTGCGTTGTTATTTTAGCAGAGCATTTTGAAATTGTGGGCAGAATTGCGCGGATTCTACCCACTATTCTAATCGCCCAGGTGTGAATACAGCCTAAGAAGCTGATGTTGGTTCAAATTCAGGTCATGTCCAGGAAATATGTGACTGGTGGAAGGAAGGACAGTATTCAGAAAGGTGGGGGCTTCTTCTCTAAAAGGAAGGGCGGTATTCAGAAAGGTGGGAGCTTCTTCTCTAGAAGGAAGGGCGGTACTCAGAAAGGTGGGGGCTTCTTCTCTAGAAGGAAGGGCGGTACTCAGAAAGGTGGGGGCTTCTCTAGAAGGAAGAACAGTATTCAGAAAAGCAGGAGGCTTCTTCTCTAGAAGGAAGGACGGTATTCAAAAAGGTGGGAGCTTCTTCTCTAGAAGGTAGGACGGTATTCAGAAAGGTGGGGACTTCTTCTCTAAAAGGAAGGGCGGTACTCAGAAAGGTGGGGACTTCTTCTCTAAAAGGAAGGGCGGTACTCAGAAAGGTGGGGACTTCTTCTCTAGAAGGAAGGGTGGTACTCAGAAATGTGGGGGTTTCTCTAGAAGGAAGGAAAGTATTCAGAAAAGCAGGGGGCTTCTTCTCTAGAAGGAAGGACAGTATTCAGAAAAGCGGGGGGTGCTTCTTCTCTAGAAGGAAGGGCAGTATTCAGAAAGGTGGAGGCTTCTTCTTTAGAAGGAAGGACAGTATTCATAAAGGTGAGGACTTCTTTTCTAGAAGGAAGGACGGTATTCAGAAAAGTGGGGACTTCTTCTCTAGAAGGAAGGACGGTATTCAAAAAAGTGGGGGCTTATTCTCTAGAAGGAAGGACAGTATTCAGAAAGGTGGGGGCTTATTCTCTAGCAAGACGGTATTCAGAAAGGTGGGGACTTCTTCTCTAGAAGGAAGGATGGTATTCAGAAAGGTGGGGGCTCATTCTCTAGCAAGACGGTATTCAGAAAGTGGGGACTTCTTCTCTAGAAGGAAGGGCGGTATTCAGAAAGGCGGGGGCTTATTCTCTAGAAGGAAGGACAGTATTCAGAAAGGTGGGGGCTTTTTCTCTAGAAGGAAGGACGGTATTCAGAAAGGCGGGGACTTCTTCTCTAGAAGGAAGGACAGTATTCAGAAAGGTGGGGGCTTTTTCTCTAGAAGGAAGGACGGTATTCAGAAAGGTGGGAGCTTCTTCTCTAGAAGGAAGGACGGTATTCATAAAAGCGGGGGGCTTCTTCTCTTGAAGGAAGGGCGGTATTCAGAAAGGTGGGGGCTTTTTCTCTAGAAGGAAGGGCGGTATTCAGAAAGGTGGGGGCTTTTTCTCTAGAAGGAAGGGCGGTATTCAGAAAGGTGGGGGCTTTTTCTCTAGAAGGAAGGGCGGTATTCAGAAAGGTGGGGGCTTTTTCTCTAGAAGGAAGGACGGTATTCAGAAATGTGGGGGCTTATTCTCTAGAAGGAAGGACAGTATTCAGAAAGGTGGGGGCTTCTTCTCTAGAAGGAAGGACGGTATTCAGAAAAGCAGGGGGCTTCTTTTCTAGAAAGGACAGTATTCAGAAAAGCGGGGGGTCTTTCTCTAGAAGGAAGGACGGTATTCATAAAGGTGGGGGCTTTTTCTCTAGAAGGAAGGACGGTATTCATTAAAGCAGGGGGCTTCTTTTCTAGAAAGGACAATATTCAGAAAAGCGGGGGGGTCCTTCTCTAGAAGGAAGGACAATATTCAGAAAAGCGGGGGGGTCCTTCTCTAGAAGGAAGGACAGTATTCAGAAAGGTGGGGGGCTTCTCTACAAGGAAGGACAGCATTGTTCACTGACTACCATACACTAGGGAAAAGACAAGCTGTATTTAGTACTCAGTGACACCCCAGCATCACATGTCCTCTCCATATATACACTTTGCTGTCTGCACCTACCCCTTCACAAGGGACCTTCTACTGTCTACTCCATTTGCTCAATAAGCCGTCAATGAAATATTCTAATTCAGTGATAGGCTGTACATCTCCCTCCTGCTGCTCTGTTATTTCCTAAGTCATATCAGTATTCCTACACGAGGAAGTAACAAGCATCATTACCATGTAACCTAGCAGATATCAATTCTGTGGTACATGAACCTGGAGTGAAGTATGTGACATTGTATATGACCGTGCCCACCTATCACCGCATTTCCGAGTTAAAGCTGTACAGGAAGAGAGCTTCAGGCACATGCGCATCAGCGTATCACTCAGCGAGCGGAGCGAACGCAGTCACACAGATACCATAGTATTTCGTGCAATGCTTTGTGCAGAGGGCCCCCTTGTGACTGCTCTGTTCGGTCTATTCACAGGACTGCTACATTATAATTACCTCATGTGCACACCGCCTACAGATCACACAGCGAACCAATCAGGAAACAAGCAGAGCTGGAGCAGAAGAGTTCACTGAAAGCATTTAACTCCGTGCATGCCGGGCAGATGCAAGCCTCCCAACGTTCTGACATGGGAACGAGGGACACCTATCAGCAAAAGTATGTAGGCAGAGGACACACCCCCTTGCCACGCCCCTTTAAAGGAGAATTACACAAAAAATGATTAGCTAAACCCACAAGTGTTTACTGGCTTGTGAAAGTTGCAAAATGCAGCATTTTATAAATTGGATGAAAGATAAAAAGTGTATTTTATAGACAACTATATAGAGCAGATCAAAATGAGGGACACATGAGGAGGAAAGAGGGACAGAGGGACATGGCTCCAAATCAGGGACAACTAGAGTTGCCACCAAACCCGAACACTTTAGCGGCGCACGCCATTTTTCTTTTATTTGCAGTATATATACTATGCAAAAATTGTAATTTAGGGTGGTCCTTACTCCCGCACACAATGCAGAATTTATGCAATAACGTAAAAGCGCCATTCTGTGCAGGTGTAATGTGATGACGTACAACCAGGAGTTGTACCGCACACCGTCAGCAGACTCTAATGGGAGCTCTGTAAAGGGGTGCACTGATCTAAGGGGGCTCTGAGCTAATGGGGGGAGGGGGTGCTGATATAAGGTGATACTGATATAATTGGGGTCTCTAATGGGGGGTGCAGGTATAAGGTGATACTGATATAATTGGGTCTCTAATGGGGGTGCTGGTATAAGGTGATATTGATATAATTGGGGTCTCTAATGGGGGGTGCAGGTATAAGGTGATACTGATATAATTGGGTCTCTAATGGGGGTGCTGATATAAGGTGATACTGATATAATTGGATCTCTAATGTGGGTGCTGATATAAGGTGATACTGATATAATTGGGTCTCTAATGGGGGGTGCTGATATAAGGTGATACTGATATAATTGGGTCTCTAATGGGGGTGCTGGTATAAGGTGATATTGATATAATTGGGGTCTCTAATGGGGGGTGCAGGTATAAGGTGATACTGATATAATTGGGTCTCTAATGGGGGTGCTGATATAAGGTGATACTGATATAATTGGGTCTCTAATGGGGGGTGCTGATATAAGGTGATACTGATATAATTGGGTCTCTAATGGGGGTGCTGGTATAAGGTGATATTGATATAATTGGGGTCTCTAATGGGGGGTGCAGGTATAAGGTGATACTGATATAATTGGGTCTCTAATGGGGGTGCTGATATAAGGTGATACTGATATAATTGGATCTCTAATGTGGGTGCTGATATAAGGTGATACTGATATAATTGGATCTCTAATGTGGGTGCTGATATAAGGTGATACTGATATAATTGGGGTCTCTAATGGGGGGGCTGATATAAGGTGATACTGATATAACTGGGGTCTCTAATGGGGGTGCTGATATAAGGTGATACTGATATAACTGGGGTCTCTAATGGGGGGTGCTGATATAAGGTGATACTGATATAATTGGGGTCTCTAATGGGGGGGCTGATATAAGGTGATACTGATATAACTGGGGTCTCTAATGGGGGTGCTGATATAAGGTGATACTGATATAACTGGGGTCTCTAATGGGGGGTGCTGATATAAGGTGATACTGACATAATTGGATCTCTAATGGGGTTTCTGATATAAGGTGATACTGATATAATTGGGTCTCTAATGGGGGGTGCAGGTATAAGGTGATACTGATATAATTGGGTCTCTAATGGGGGTGCTGATTAGGGATGAGCTTCGTGTTCGAGTCGAACGTACGTTCGACTCGAACATTGGCTGTTCGTGCGTTCGGCGAATTCCGAACGTTTGGGCCGTTCGCGTCAAAATTCGAGTGACGCGCGCGCGGACCACAATGCACTGCGTTGGCGCAGTGCATTGCTGTCCGATGATTGGCCAAGCATGCACTGTGACCCCGCATGCTTGGCCAATCGCAGCGCCGGCAGCGAGGAGAGCCATGATTGGCCACAGGCATCCTGCCTGTGGCCAATCATAGCTCAGACTGTGTAGTGCACGCCCCACACTATACAAGGCCGCCTTTAAGGCGGCCTCCTGTAGTGTGTTACTTTGCATCTGAAGCAGTGGGTGTTCTGTGTACCTTCAACACAGTACACATCAATCGTTTTTGGCTGATTTCCTATCTTGCTGCTGTGTAGTGGTTGTTGTCTGTGCCCTGACTGCAGTATACACCACTATATTCACCTCACCTATATAGCTAGTGATCTAGCTTTAACCACTTAACAACTGCCCATTGCCGATTAACGGCTTCAGGGCGGTTGTTTAACTCAGAGAGGCCGTTAATTAACGGCCTCCCAGAATTCTGCTCTTGCGTGCCCCGAGGTGTGCGCACTCGAGAGCATCCGTGACCGCCGGGTCCTATGGACCCGGCGCATCACGGTAAACGGCCGCTCATAGCGGCCGTTTACCACGTGATTGCTCCGTCAAATGACGGAGTGATCACTTGGAAACAAACCGGCGTCATGTTATGACGCCTGTTCCTCCCTCCCCTTTCTGTACCGATCGGTACAGCGGAGGGGAAAGAGATCGGTGTCAGCAGCGATGTGGGCTGCATCTGCAGTGCCCACATCGCTGCTCACCGAATTTAACCCCTCAATTCCCTGCCAATACTCTGCAATACCAGTGCATACTCTGCAGTACCCTGCCATTTCTCTGCAGTACCCCGCCATTACTCTGCAGTACCCCGCCATTACTCTGCAGTGCAGTACCCCGCCATTACTCTGCAGTGCAGTACCCTGCCATTACTCTGCAGTACCCCGCCATTACTCTGCAGTACCCCGCCATTACTCTGCAGTGCAGTACCCCGCCATTACTCTGCAGTGCAGTACCCTGCCATTACTCTGCAGTACCCCCCCATTACTCTGCAGTACCCCGCCATTACTCTGCAGTGCAGTACCCCGCCATTACTCTGCAGTGCAGTACCCCGCCATTACTCTGCAGTGCAGTACCCTGCTATTACTCTGCAGTGCAGTACCCTGCCATTACTCTGCAGTACCCTGCCATTACTCTTCAGTACCCCCCATTACTCTGCAGTAACCCCCATTACTCTGCAGTACCCCCCAATACTCTGCAGTACCCTGCCATTACTCTGCAGTACCCCGCCATTACTCTGCAGTACCCCCCATTACT
Source organism: Lithobates pipiens (assembly GCF_037356315.1). NCBI lineage: Eukaryota > Metazoa > Chordata > Amphibia > Anura > Ranidae > Lithobates > Lithobates pipiens. Next base: position 179,336,266 of record NW_027507784.1, on the reverse strand, counting down.
CTGCAGTAACCCCCATTACTCTGCAGTACCCCCAATACTCTGCAGTACCCGCTATTACTCTGCAGTACCCCCAATACTCTGCAGTACCCTGCTATTACTCTGTAGTACCCCGCCAATACCCCGCCAATACTCTGTAATACCCTGCCATAAATTGCCATACCCAGCCATACTCAGAGATACCCAGCCATACTCGGTGATACCCTGAAGTACCCAGCCATAGACGCCCCCCACCCCTCACCGCCCTCTGGTGCTTCTACCAACTCGCCAGTACGATCAAAGCCAGAATCTTTTTTTTTATTTTTTATTTCAGGCTTCCCAGCCTAGAGGTGAGATGTGGGGTCATATTGACCCCCAGATTTCACTGTAAAGAGGACCTGTCACCCCATATTCCTATTACAAGGGATGTTTACATTTCTTGTAATAGGAATAAAAGTGATCAAAAATATATTTTTGGGAAAAAAAATGTCAAACTAAAATAAAGTAAAATGAACAATAAAAAAATAAAATAAAAATTAAAGCGCCCATGTCCCCATGTGCTCGCATGTGCCACACATGTGAGGTATCGCCGAGAATGTTAGAGCGAGAGCAATAATTCTAGTCCTAGACCTCCTCTGCAACTCAAAACATGTAACCAGTAAAAAAATATTTAAAGCGTCGCCTATGGGGATTTTTTAAGTAGCGACGTTTGGCGCCATTCCACGGGCATGTGCAATTTTGAAGAGTGACATGTTTGATATCTATTTACTCAGCATAACTTCATCTTTCACTTTATGCAAACATTGGGCTAACAAGTGGTTAATAATAGAGCTTGCAGTCAGTAGTGTTAGGAGATAGTGCATGCTGTCTGCGTGCTCTGTACCCAGTACATACCGCTATAATATAGGGCAGGCCCCTACTTTCAAACATCCAACTTACAAACATCTCCTACTTGCAAACGCAAGGAGACAGCAGCAAGTGAGATGAAAAAAGATGGACGACAAAACAAAATTATACAGGGGTGATAACCCTTCCCTATGTTTTCCAAAAAGCTTAAAGATATTTTTTTTGACTGGAGCTACACTTTAAAAATGTACCGGTTGAAAATGACAAACAGATTCAACTTAACACAACAAACCTACACAGTCCCTGTCTTGTTTGCACCGCCTGTATACTGCTGTTCTGAGTATATAGGGCCTGGGGGCCACACGCATTTCCTTTTTTTAATATGGGTACGGGGTTCCCCTTAATATGTGTACAAGACCCAAATAGGCTGGTAATGGGCAGGGAGGGCTACCCATGCCATTTTTCTGAATGATTTTCAACCATATTGCAGGAACCAGATATAACATTAAAACCGCAAGCAGTTTTAAATGGTGTTATTTCCGTTTAATGTCATTTTGTGCAGGGACTGTTCTAAACACGGGAAACACGTGGCACTTCACAGGCATACTATAGACACCCCCCAGGCACCATATTTAAAGGAATATTTCACTTTTTTTTTTCACTTTAATCGTCATTAAAATCACTGCTCCCGCCAAAACTGTAGTTTTTAAAACTTTTTTTTGCAGTGACCCATGTCCCCTGAGGCAGGAGGCAGGTCGCCAAACCCTTTTTAGCACACTATCTTGCATATTAGCCGTTAAAATTAGCACTTTCCAATTCGAACGTTCGAGTCCCATAGACTTCAATGGGGTTCTAACGTTCCTACCGAACGCGGGGGTCGTTCGCAAGTTCTGGTGCGAACCGAACCGGGGGGTGTTCGGCTCATCCCTAGTGCTGATATAAGGTGATACTGATATAATTGGATCTCTAATGTGGGTGCTGATATAAGGTGATACTGATATAATTGGATCTCTAATGTGGGTGCTGATATAAGGTGATACTGATATAATTGGGTCTCTAATGGGGGGTGCAGGTATAAGGTGATACTGATATAATTGGGTCTCTAATGGGGGTGCTGATATAAGGTGATACTGATATAATTGGGGTCTCTAATGGGGGTGCTGGTATAAGGTGATACTGATATAATTGGGGTCTCTAATGGGGGGTGCTGTTATAAGGTGATACTGATATAATTGGGGTCTCTAATGGGGGGGTGCTGGTATAAGGTGATACTGATATAATTGGATCTCTAATGGGGGTGCTGATATAAGGTGATACTGATATAATTGGGGTCTCTAATGGGGGGTGCTGATATAAGGTGATACTGATATAATTGGGGTATCTAATGGGGGCTGCTGATATAAGGTGATACTGATATAATTGGGGTCTCTAATGGGGGTGCTGATATAAGGTGATACTGATATAATTGGGGTCTCTAATGGGGGTGCTGATATAAGGTGATACTGATATAATTGGATCTCTAATGGGGGGTGCTGATATAACGTGATACTGATATAATTAAGGTCTCTAATGGGGGTGCTTATATAAGGTGATACTGATATCATTGGATCTCTAATGGGGGGTGCTGATATAAGGTGATACTGATATAATTGGGGTCTCTAATGGGGGGGCTGATATAAGGTGATACTGATATAATTGGGGTCTCTAATGGGGGGTGCTGATATAAGGTGATACTGATATAATTGGGGTCTCTAATGGGGGGTGCTGATATAAGGTGATACTGATATAATTGGGGTATCTAATGGGTGGTGCTGACTAATGGTCGGTCATCAAATTCTCTTCCCCCTTCTGGCACAACCTTTCCCCAACCCATCCATTCTAGCGTGATTCCTCTCCCCTTCCAAATTGCCCCAGCACATACTGTATCCTCTTAAAGCCAGTGTAATCTCCCAAGTATAAATCCCCCCAGTGTGAATCCCCCCTGTGTACTGTAAATTGCCCAGGTGTAATACTGTAACCCCCCTCCCCCATGTAAATATCCCCTAGTGTAATCCCCCTATGTAAATCCCCCCATCGTAAATCCCTGAAGTGTTTTCTACCCTTCATTGAGAGATGAATTAACAGAGCCAAGTGTTAGAACTTTGCCATTGGGCTTCGGGACTCCAGCCTGGTTCTGCATGAATCGGGTCCCCTACAGGGCCCAAGCGCCCAAATGGTCAATTTGCCCCTGCCCACAACCTGCCCACAACCTCTCCCTACCCAGTATACTCTGATCTAATGACTGATCCCGTTAAACCCATTATCATCACAGTGAGTAGGTCAGTCCGTCGATGGGTAGATTGGTGGATAGGTGGGTGTACTTACTGGCTTTGCCTGCCTTGGGTCTCTACAGCAGCTTCTGCACCATGTTTAGGTCCTAAGCCTTGACAGCCTGGAGCAGCTCCTGGTCCTTTGCCATCCTAAGTGCTGCAACCTGAGGGAGGGCAATCCTTAGTACTGGAGAGGAAGGACAGGTCCTGGTGGAACTTCATTGACGCTCATGTCCCCAGCATCCTACCCTGGAGAGGAGGAAGTGGAGATGGGGACACCAGGTCAGATGTGCTGCTGTGGGGAGAGCATACCATCCGGGAAGAGCCAGAAACACCTGGGGGCGTGTACTGTATTCGGGAGCCTAATGGGGTGAGCCCGGGGAAGGAGCCAGGAACACCTGGGGGCATGTAGTATATTCAGGAGCCTGATTGGGGGAGCCTGGAGGAGGAGCCAGGAACACCTGGGGGTGTGTAGTATATTCAGGAGCCTGACAGGGTGAGCCCAGGGGAGAGCCAGTACCACCTGTGGGTGTTCACCATATTCGGGGGCCCAGGGGAGGTGCGCTGTGTGAGCGGAGCGAGATACACCGAGGAGTCAGGAGCTGGTGGCAGCAACAGCGGCAGGCGCATGGGAGGAGGAAGGGGGGGTTGGGGGAGTGTGAGGGAGTTAGAGCGCACAGCAGTGAAGCAAGAACCCGCAGGATTTTATTGCTGCATTTAAGGATACCCCCACCGAGTTCCCTCACTGGCTTCAGTCAGCCATCCCTAAATCCCCAGGACAGATACCTGATGGTTGGGACTGGAGGAATGGTACTGTGTCCAGGTTTCATGAGGACAGAAACCCAGGCACAAGTGTCAAAACCTGGACTGTCCGGGTCATTCCCGTACAGGTTGCAACCCTAGGGACAATGCCTCTGAATCAGGGACAGTTAGGGGAGTGAGAGTCTGTCAGTGGGGGAGGGGCTGGTTGTTGCGGGGGTGGGGTCTGTTGGCGGGAGAGAGGCAGTAGTTGAGGGCAGTACTTCGGGGGGGGGGGGGGGGGTCTATCATTGGAGTGCGGAGGTATCATGGTGGAAGAATATCATGGTCATCATGATTATCAGAGGATAGTGGGAGAAAAACATTGGCATACAACATTAACCCTACAAATGCCAGAGGAAGATCTGAGTATGCTGCTAGATCTCTAGATACATTTGATACAGTAACTCATACAAGTACACCCCTCATATTTGTGTAAATATTTTATTATAGCTTTTCATGTGACAACACTGAAGAAATGACACTTTGCTACAATGTAAAATAGTGAGTGTACAGCTTGTATAACAGTGTAAATTTGCTGTCCCCTCAAAATAACTCAACACACAGCCAATAATGTGTAAACCGCTGGCAACAATAGTGAGCACACCCCAATGTGAAAATGTCCAATTTGGGTCTAAAGAGTCAATATTTTGTGTGGCAACCATTATTTTCCAGCACTGCCTTAACCCTCTTGGGCATGGTGTTCACCAGAGCTTGCCAGGTTGCCACTGCAGTCCTCTTCCCCTCCTCCATGATGACATCACAGAGCTGGTGGATGTTAGAGACCTTGCACTCCTCCACCCAGGGCTGGTGCAAGGATTTTTGACACCCTAGGCGAAACCTCATTTTGCCGCCCCCCCCTTGGCTCCACCCCTGACTCCACCCCCTTTGCCCTGCTCATGTAATCCCCACCTTTTTAATGGCCGCTACTATTTTGCATGCAACACTTTGCTAGACCAACTAAATTTTACAGTTTTGCCCCAAACCAGGTTTTGGATCAAATAATTCAAAACAAATTTTTGCGCCCATCAAATACAGACTCACCAGCACTCATCAATGCCACTTTACCAGCGTCCATCAAATACAGACTCACCAGCGCCCATCAATGCCACTTTACCAGCGTCCATCAAATACAGACTCACCAGTGCCCATCAATGCCACTTCACCAGCACCCGTCAAATACCATGTCACCAGCGCCCATCAAATACAGACTCACCAGCGCCCACCAAATACAGACGGATCAGCGCCCATCAATGCCGCTTCACCAGCGCCCGTCAAATACCATGTCACCAGCGCCCATGATCCAATAGAGACTCAGCAATGCCCATAAAATACAGACTGGGGGGGGGGGGACATTTTAGCAGATCAGTCAATATATACGGTAATACATATACACTCATACACATTTTAAAATGACATTTCATATACAATCTCATTTAGGCTGGGTTCACACTGCTGCGGGGGGGAGATCCGGATGCGATTCGCACCGCACTGCAGTGCAAATTACATCCGATCTCCGTAGCGATGCGAGTTCAGCCATACAGATAGTCTGGCTGAATTTGCATCGCTCCCGCAGCAAACTCGCACGGGACCCTTTTTTTGGTCCGCAGCAGAATCGGATCGCATGGGTGTTCACACCATGCGATCCGATTCCTGTGCGAGTGTGCAGATCGCACTGCAATATGCAGACGGATCTGGGGGTGTCATTAACATTTCACTGACACTCCCAGCAGTCCGCATAGGGCAGTGTGAACTGCTGGCGGGAGTCATGCGATGCGGGAAAACGCTGCGGATTCGCGGCGTTCCCGCATCGCTATAGTGTGAACCTGGCCTAAGAGAGAAAGCAACAGTTTTTAATTATTCCACCAGTGACCCCTGTTTCTCACTGGCACCCACTCTGCTGTGTTGTCTGTGTACAGTGTGTACCTGCTGGTTCTGTTCTGTGTCCTGTGGTGCCTCTTCCTGTTACAGCCAGCCCAGGCTGCACCTGTCCCAAAGCCCGGAGAGAGCTGCCGCCAGGCGCCACGCAGCCATGTATCCCACGATGCTTGCATCCTCCATTAATCCATGACACTTACTCCGTTCCAGGAGCGCGTGGGGGGGGGCGGGGCCGGGGGAACTGTGTTGCTGGAGTCTGGAGAGTGGCCTCGGCGAGATGTGTCATGTGACAGACTGACAGACAGTCAGAGAGCAGAGAACGGAGAGAGGAGAGCGAGGGGGGGTGGAGTTCGCTACTGCTGCCTGACACAGTGACACACACAGAGAGCGCCCAGAGGTTTACTGGCTGGCTCCCTGCAGTGTGTGTTTACATCAGCGGAACGGAGGGGGGGCGGCGCTGCTTGACATGGCAGGATATACAAGGACAGTGCACTGTGCAGGAGAGGAGTACAATAACCAGCGGCTGGGCGCCCTAGGCGGCAGTGCGCCCTAGGCGGTTGCCTAGTCCGCCTAGTGGTAGCACCGGCCCTGCCTCCACCTTCCATTTGAGGATGCCCCACAGATGTTCAATAGGATTTAGGTTTGGAGACATGCTTGGCCAGTCCATCTTTACCCTCAGCTTCTTTAGCAAGGCAGTGGTCACCTTGGAGGTGTGTTTGAGGTCCTTCTCATGTTGAAATACAGCCCTGCGGCCAAGTCTCTGAAGAGAAGGGATCATGCTCTGCTTCAGTATGTCACAGTACATGTTGGCATTCATGGTTCCCTCAATGAACTGTAGCTCCCCAGTGTCGGCAGCACTCATGCAGCCCCAGACCATGACACTCCCACCACCATGCTTGACTGTAGGCAGGACACACTTGTCTTTGTTCTCCTCACCTGGTCACTGCCACACACGCTTGACACCATCTGAACCAAATAAGTTTATCTTGGTCTCACCAGACTACAGGAAATGGTTCCAGTAATCCATGTGCTTAGTCTCCTTGTCTTCAGAAAACTGTTTATGGACTTTCTTATACATCATCTTTAGAAGAGGTTTCCTTCTGGAATGACAGCCATGCAGCCCAATTTGATGCAGTGTGCAGCGTATGGTCTAAGCACTGACATGCTGATCCCCCCAATCCCTTCAAACTCTGCAGCAATGCTGGTAGCACTCATACGTCTATTTTTTCGAAGACAACCTCTGGATATGATGCTGAGTACATGCACTCAACTTCTTTGGTCGACCATGGCGAGGCCTGTTCTGAGTGGAACCTGGCTTGTTAAACCACTGTATGGTCTTGGCCACCATGCTGCAGCTCAGTTTCAGGGTCTTGGCAATCATCTTATAGCCTAGGCCATCTTTATGTAGAACAACAATTCTTTTTTTTCACATCCTCAGAGAGTTCTTTGCCATAAGGGTGCCATGTTGAACTTCCAGAGACCGGTATGAGAGAGTGAGAATGATAACACCAAATTTAACACACCTGCTCCCCATTTAAACCTGAGACCTTGTAACAATAATGGGTCACATGATACCTGGAAAGGAAAATGGCTAATTGGGCCCAATTTGGACTTTTTCACTTAGGGGTGTACTCAATTCTTTTGCCTGTGGTTTAGACATTAATGGCTGTGTGTTGAGTTATTTTGAGGGGACAGAAAATGTACACTGTTATACAAGCTGTACACTCACTACTTTACATTGTAGCAAAGTGTCATTTCTCCAGTGTTGTCACATGAAAAGATATAATAAAATATTTACAAAAATGTGAGGGGTGTACTCACTTGTGTGAGATACTGTATGTAACCAGTGGGTGCTACTTACAGCAGTGGCTGGTTGTTAGACAGCTGTCATTATACAGAGAGAGAAAGGGAAGTTTCATCCTGAACCTCTCCCCCTTTACTAGCCTGCACCCCCCATCCCCCTACTTTATGATTGCATTTCTGATCATGTAAACGCATAGTAGAGTTGTTCCGATTGTGTCAGTGGTTAGGATTGGGGTTCTCTCAGTCTGGGATAGCGGGGGGGGGGGGGGGCGTGCTGGAAATGTCAGTAGTTGGGGTGGAGTTCTGTCAGTCTGGCCAGTCTTTTTTTGAATTTTGATTCTTCAGGGGTGCCTTGGCAAATAGCCCAAAAATTATCAGCTGGCCAGCAAGTGGATCAGGCCTACATTTTTGCTACACAAACCATATGTTTGTATTGTGCACCATTAAAAGCCTGGGCTCTGTGGGGGCCAAACCATAACTTCCAGGACTACTTGTTCTTTATGCTGAAGACAGTTCTTAATATATTGGCTGTTTTTTTGGGGTTGTTGTCCTGCTGCAGAATACATTTAGGGCCAATCACAGCTCCCCTGATGATATGGCATGATGGATAAGTATCTGCCTTTATTTCACTGGGGTGCAGAAAAATGGCAGCAGGTGCTCTGGACTGAGGAGTCAAAATTTGAAATATTTGTCTGTAACAGAAGACAGCAGGACAATGAGCCCAAACATGCAGCCAATGTCATTAAGAACTATCTTCAGCATGAAGAAGAACAAGGAGTCCTGGAAGTGATGGTTTGGCTCCCACAGAGCCCTGATCTCATCAATGAGTCTGTCTGGTATTACACAAAGAGACAGAAGGATTTGAGGCAGCCTACATCCACAGAAGATCTGTGGTTATTTCTCAGAGATGTTTGGAACAACCTACCTGCTGAGTTCCTTCAAAAACTGTGGGCAACAACTGGAGCAATACACTTGTTCTACCCAAACCTCCTCAATGGAACACATGTTATACCCCCTGTCAGCAGGCCACAACACATTCTGAGTTTACATCCGCCAGCATCGACTTCTCCTCCCACACAGTGGTATAAATCTAAGATCCCATATTTTTTTTTTCTATAGCTCCTCACACCACTGATCCACTCCGGATTCACCTATATACAGGTGTAAAACTAATTCAGATAAGTGAGCAGAACTCCCCAGATATAGTACTGGCCTCAGCAGTATCGTTTACTCAATTATATTCAGCTTCGGTTCAGCCGACCTTTCTCCCTCATCCCTGATTAGGGCTCACCTTTTCTTTTTTTTTTTTTTTTTTTTTTTAGGGTCCCAACATATCTTTAAAGACCCTTACACCTCACACCGAAGTGTGACCAAGTGGATAGCAGTGCTCTACCAGAACAGTGTGAGCCACAACATTACATGTCAACCCACAAAACAATGAATCCACAGGCCACACACCACAACAGTAGTGCCAAAATTGTTTCCCTAAATCTTCGGGGTCTCAACACCCCCGAAAAACGCTCACAAATCCTACTTTCCATGCGCAAACTCAGGGCAGACATAGTACTCCTCCAAGAAACGCACTTTAACCACTTAAGGACCGCCGTATTGCCATTGTACGTCATCGCAATGGCGCAGGCAGGCACAAGCACGTACATGTACGTGCCTGCCTTCCAGCGGGTGGGGGGTCCAATCGGACCCCCTCCCGCTGGATACGGCGGTCCGGTTCGCTTCAGGAGCGATCCGTGATGAGGGGATGGCCGTTTCTGGCCACCCCCTCTGGATCGCTCCTGGCCAATGAGAAGCTTCCTCACACTGTGTATTGTATACACAGGAAGGAGGAAGTGATGTCATTCTCCTCGGGGCGGTCTTTTTGACCAGACTACGAGGAGAAGACTAAAAGTAAGTGCACCAAAACACTACACTGACACATAGGTACACATAGGTACACAAACCCGCCCCCCCCCCCAGTCACAGTGTCACTGATTGCATTGATCATTTATTTACTGATCACTGCATTCAGTGTCAGTTGTAACAGTAATAACTGTCAGGGCAGTTAGTGTTAGGTCCAGGGTAGCCCCCTACCCCCCCCAATAAAGGTTTAACCCCGATTGCCCTTGGAGTTAACCCTTTCACCCCCTTTTGCCAGTGTCACTAAGCGATAATTTTTCTGATCGCTGCATTAGTGTCGCTACTGTCGCTAGGTAGCTAGTTATTTTTTTAGGTTCACCGCCAGGTTTTTATATAGCTAGGTACCCCAATATACTACCCAATAATGGTTTTAACCCCCTGATTGCCCCTAGTTAACCCTTTCACCCCCTTTTGCCAGTGTCACTAAGCGATCATTTTTCTAATCGCTGCATTAGTGTCGCTAGTGTCGCTAGGTAGCTAGTTTTTTTTTAGGTTTACCGCCAGGTTTTTATAGCGCTAGGTACCCCGATATACTACCCAATAATGGTTTTAACCCCCTGATTGCCCCTAGTTAACCCTTTCACCCCCTTTTGCCAGTGTCACTAAGCGATCATTTTTCTGATAGCTGCATTAGTGTCGCTAGGTAGCTAGTTATTTTTTTAGGTTCACCGCCAGGTTTTTATAGCGCTAGGTACCCCGATATACTACCCAATAATGGTTTTAACCCCCTGATTGCCCCTAGTTAACCCTTTCACCCCCTTTTGCCAGTGTCACTAAGCGATCATTTTTCTGATCGCTGCATTAGTGTCGCTAGTGTCGCTAGGTAGCTAGTTTTTTTTAGGTTCACCGCCAGGTTTTTATAGCGCTAGGTACCCCGATATACTACCCAATAATGGTTTTAACCCCCTGATTGCCCCTAGTTAACCCTTTTGCCAGTGTCACTAAGCGATCGTTTTTCTGATCGCTGCATTAGTGTCACTAGTGTCGTTAGGTAGCTAGTTATTTTTTTAGGTTCCCCGCCAGGTTTTTATAGCGTTAGGTACCCCCATATACTACCCAATAATGGTTTTAACCCCCTGATTGCCCCTAGTTAACCCTTTCACCAGCGATCACAGTATAAGTGTCACTGGTGACGCTGGTTAGCCAGTTAGTTATTTAGGTTCCCCGTCAGGTTTTTATATAGCGCCAGGGACCCCCATATACTACCTAATAAAAATTTGAACCCCCCTGATTGCCCCTAGTTAACCCTTTCACCACTGATCACCGTATAAGTGTTACGGGTGACTCTGGTTAGTTTGCTTTTTACAGCATCAGGGCACCCACCATTTATTACCCAATAAAGGTTTAACCCCCTGATCACCCGGCGGTGATATCAATTAGGTTTTAAGGTCAGGGTCTGCGTCGCCCCAGGCAGCGCTAGGTTAGTGCCAGTACCGCTAACACCCACACGCAAAGCATAAACCTCCCGTAGTGGTATAGAATCTGAACAGATCAATATCTGATCTGATCAGATCTATACTAGCGTCCCCAGCAGTTTAGGGTTCCAAAAAAACGCATTGTTAGCGGGATCAGCCCAGATACCTGCTAGCACCTGCGTTTTGCCCCTCTGCCCAGCCCACCCAAGTGCAGTATCGATCGACCACTGTCACTTATAAAACACTAAACACATAACTGCAGCGATCGCAGAGTCAGGCCTGATCCCTGCGATCGCTAACAGTTTTTTTGGTAGCATTTTATATTTAAATCCGGAAGGCAGTGCTTGGTTTTCAGGGTCCCGTATGTGGCTAGGCTCCCAAAAAGTCCCCCACATGTGGTATCCCCGTACTCAGGAGAAGCAGCAGAATTTATTTTGGGGTGTAATTTGACTTATGCCCATAGCATTTGTGAGCAATATATCATTTAGTGACAACTTTGTGCAAAAAAAAAAAAGTTTGTAATATTCCCGCAACTTGTAGCAAAATATAAAATATTCCATGGACTCAACATGCCTCTCAGTAAATAGCTTGGGATGTCTACTTTCCAAAATGGGGTCATTTTGGGGGGTTTTCTGCTATTTTGGCATTTTATGGCCTTCGAAACTGTGATAGGTAGTGAGGAGTGAAATAAAAAATTTGCACCCTTAGAAATCCTGAAGGTGGTGATTGGTTTTCGGGGTGCCGTGCGTGACTAGACTCCCAAAAAGTCCCACACATGTGGTATCCCCATACTCGGGAGAAGTAGCGGAATATATTTTTGGGTGCAATTCCACATATAACCATGGCATGTGTGAGCAATATATCATTTAGTGACAACTTTTTGTAAAAAAAAAAATTTTTTTAATTTTTTGTCATTATTCAATCCCTTGGGACAAAAAAAAATATTCAATAGTCTCAACATGGCCCTCAGCAAATAGTTTGGGGTGTCTACTTTGCAAAATGGGGTAATTTGGGGGGGTTTTGTGCCATCTTGGCATTTTATGGCCTTCAAAACTGTGATAGGTAGTGATAGGTAGTGAGGAGTAAAATAAAAAATGTATGCCCTTAGAAATCCTTTAGGCGGTGCTTGGATTTCGGGGTCCCGTACGTGGCTAGGCTCCCAAAAAGTCCCCCACATGTGGTATCCCTGTACTCAGGAGAAGCAGCAGAATTTATTTTGGGGTGTCATTTCACATATGCCCATAGCATGTGTGAGCAATATATAATTTAGTGACAACTTTGTGCAAAAAAAAAAAAAAAAGTTTGTAATATTCCCGCAACTTGTGGCAAAATATAAAATATTCCATGGACTCAACATGCCTCTCAGTAAATAGCTTGGGGTGTCTACTTTCCAAAATGGGGTAATTTTGGGGGATTTTATGCTATTTTGGTATTTTATGGCCTTCGAAACTGTGATAGGTAGTGAGGAGTGAAATCAAAAATTTGCACCCTTAGAAATCCTGAAGGTGGTGATTGTTTTTCGGGGTGCCGTGCGCGACTAGACTCCCAAAAAGTCCCACACATGTGGTATCCCTATACTCGGGAGAAGTAGCGGAATATATTTTGGGGTGCAATTCCACATATAACCATGGCATGTGTGAGCAATATATCATTTAGTGACAACTTTTTGTAAAATTATTATTATTTTTTTTTGTCATTATTCAATCCCTTAGGACAATAAAAATAAATGTTCAATGGGCTCAACATACCCATCAGCAATTTCCTTGGGGTGTCTACTTTCCAAAATGGGGTCATTTGGGGGGGGGGGTTTGTACTGCCCTGCCATTTTAGCACCTCAAGAAATGAGATAGGCAGTCATAAATTAAAAGCTGTGTAAATTCCAGAAAATGTACTCTAGTTTGTAGACGCTATAACTTTTGCGCAAACCAAAAAATATACGCTTATTGACATTTTTTTTTACTAAAGACATGTGGCTGAATACATTTTGCCCTCAATGTATGACTAAAATTTTGTTTATTCGATTTTTCTTATAACAAAAAGAAGAAAATATCTTTTTTTTTCAAAATATTTGCTCTTTTTCCGTTTATATCGCAAAAAATTAAAATCGCAGAGGCAATCAAATACCATCAAAAGAAAGCTCTATTTGTGGGAAGAAAAGGACGCAAATTTCGTTTGGGTGCAATATTGCATGACCGCGCAATTACCAGTTAAAGCAGCGCAGTGCGAAATTGGAAAAAGACCTCTGGTCCTTAAGGTGTTTATTGGTCCGGGGCTGAAGTGGTTAAAGCGGGCTCAAGCCCTAAACTATTGAATTCCTACTACCCATCGGCGACACACAAAACCTCCAGAGGGTTCAAAACCAAAGAGGTATCCATCCTTTTTGCAAAACAGTGTCCTTTTCAGATTTCGGACTCACTCACAGATGAGCACGGCAGATTCCTATTCATCAAGGGCTCACTGTATGGCAAATGCCTTACCCTGGCCAACATTTACGCCCCCAATGTTAAACAAGTACCCTTCTTCAGAAATACTCTACAAATATTATCAGACTTTCAGGAAGGATCCCTGATAATACAGTAGGTGGAGATTTTAACGTCTCCTTGAATCCCCTATCCCCGACACGTCATCTGGCACATTTAATTTGCATTTCAAAGCACTACATACAATTAAAAAACTCCTCCAAGAACTATCATTACATGACTCATGGCGCAGTCTAAACCCCAATGTTAAAGATTACACATTCTATTCGGCCCCTCACGACCGTTATTCCAGATTGGACTACCTATTAATTTCTCAAAGAGATTTACCCACGCTTCTCACGACAACCATCGGACCAATGTCTGTATCAGATCACCATCCTATTATTATGTCCGTGGAATTCCCTACCACTCAATCACGGTCACCAATATCTCTACTTACAGATACCCTCATTGTCCACACCATACAAGACAGACTGACTCAATACTTTTACAGAGAACGATTCTCCAGACACCTCCCCTTTGAGACAATGGGAGGCACACAAATGTCCCATAAGGGGGGGAATTCATAGCAATAAAAGCCAAAAAAAGACGGGAAAAACAAGCACACATCTCACAACTTACAACACGCATTCACGACTTACAATCAGCAAATAAAGGGACCCAAGCGATATCTACCTTACAAGAACGTACTCAAGTCAAGGTAGAGTTAGTGGATAAACTGAATAAGAAAACAAAACGTAACTATATATTGTCGCAAAAAATGTTCTATTAATTTGGAAATAAAGGAGGTAGACTCCTGGCTAGGGCGCTGCAAGCGAAAAAAGGAACGACAATGATTCACTGTATACACAATTCGACAGGGAAAAAATTTACATATAATGACCATATAGCGGACCAATTTGTCCAATATTACACAAAACTCTACAATCTCAAGACAAACGCTCCCCAGACAGATGTATAAGCAAGACGTAAGTTATTGAGAGACTTTCTCTCCCAACACAGTCCAACTCAGAAACGGAAGCCGCTGATCTAGAACAACGTTAGCTGAACTAGAAACTGTACTCAAACAACTAAATCCAGGCAAAAGCCCAGGACCAGATGGACTGATGGTAGGGTGTTACATAACATTTATTGATATGCTTAAACCACATTTCATTAAGACCAAGTCGGATTCATTCCGAGGAGAGGGCCAAGAGACAACACCCTGAAAGCATTTAACATTCATCATTGGCTGACTTCAACACATCAACATTTTTTTTCCTTTCATTGGACACAGAGAAGGTATTTGACAGGGTGGCATGGGACTATATAACGGAAGTCCTTCTAAAAATCGGTATACTAGAATGCATGTTACAATTTGTCATGGCCTTATACTTAGGCTCGACGGCTAGAGTTTGAATTAATGGTCACTTGTTGGATGCCTTCTCCATCTCCAAGAGAACACTCCAAGGTTGCCATCTCTCCCCGCTCATATTTGTTATCATCCTTGAACCTCTGCTCCTACGCCTAAAGGAGAATCCTGACATCAAAGATATCACAATTGCACAGACCACTTACAAACTTGCAGCATTCGCTGACGATATTCTATTATTCTTAAAAGATCCACACGTCACACTCCCCAATCTTCTTAAAGACCTATCCTTATTCAACACTTTGGCTAACTTGCAGATAAACTTCACGAAGTCAGAAGCACTAAATGTATCCTTGACGATAGAAATACAAACACAATGCCAAGCAAATTTCCCATTTACATGGAATAAAAAAATCGATTACATATTTGGGAATCCAAATCCCGGCCCACCTATCAGAACTATATACAGAGAACTATACCCCAATTCTTCACAATATACAGAAAGACCTTAAACCGTGCGCGGTCTACAGGATTATTCTCATGGTTCCGTAGATCGGCCATTGTTAAAATGAACATCCTGCCCGAAAATTCTTTATGTTCTACAGACAGTCCCTATAACAATCCCTCAAACATTCTGTGTGTCGTTGCGCAAATCTTGCACAGAATTTATTTGGGGTAAATTGCATCCTAGACTGAGCTTTGATAGATTAACCCTAACCAAATTGAAGGGCAGTTCAGGACTTCCTGACATTCATAAATATTATTGGGCCTGTCAACTGACAAGGGTTGTTAACTGGAACATTCATGCAAGTACCAAGGAATGGGGATTCACATAGAAAATGCTTTTTCTCATATGCCATTTAAACAACTACCCTGGACAGCTACTACCCATATCCCACAACAATGTAAACAGCAACCGCTAATAGGTAACACCTATGAATCTTTACAAAATTATGCCACGATTTAAAATTTCTTCATCACCAGGCTAACTAGCGCCGGTTTGTCAGAACCCAGAATTTCCTCCGGTTCAATGGTCAACACCTTTCTTAACAACCTGAGATCCCACTCAGAATTAAGAGCAGGATACTTCTTTTCAAATGACGCACTTCTACCTCGGTCTGCACTCACAACCCAGAAAGACCCTCGACAGATCCGTTGTGGACATACACTGAAATTCGACACTTCCTTAATGACCCTAAGACGCGCTCAGCCTTCTCAAGACAACAATCACTCTTCGAAAAGCTTTGTACCAACACAGAACCACAGAGACACCTGATCTAATTCATCAACACCCTTTTATTTGCTGAATACAATACAAAATCCAACCTGGCGACTATACAGTGGGAAAAGAAAACTACACAAATTTAACCCCTTGATCCTACCCACATGTTGGAGATGTCAAGCATGAGATGGCTCCCTTCTACACATCTGATGAGAATGCCCCATGATCCAAAATTTCCGGACAGAAATCCATCGCCTCATTACTCATATCACCACACTTAACCTTGACTTCTCACCGGCTCAAACACTTCTTCATCATTCCGCCACACCTACAAAATCCTACCACCGCTCGCTAGCCCTGCACCTCCTCAATGCAGCCAAAATGATTATTCCAGTACACTGGAAATCTCCCCACCCGCCCACCATAGCAGAATGGATTAAACGTGTGAACAGGATTGCTGAAATGGAAGATCTTGCACATCAGGCCCACGATTCTGCCACTGCTATCCCGGAAAACGTGGGCTTGCATTTTCAAATGACTAACTGACTATGCCATACTTTTACAGTGACACCTAATGTGATCACAACGAAGGGACAATCAAAGTGATCTACAGCTCACAAGGAACCACACAAGATGCCAACTTATATGCCATTGAGGCCTGACCCTATCCCATTACCAACTACTATAAATTTCACTACACCCATCGTGAAACATCCTTACAACACAATTACCAGGAGAAGATAGACTAACAATAACAAGTTATAACTGCAAATGTGAAATACCAGACCAAGTGGTGCAGATTTCACTGGTTAAATCATATATCCTACATAAAATTTGGCTCATCAACACCCTGATACCTCTTATTAGATCTGATGGAACACACGCACAGCATATACTGGATTAACGATACCTATTGCACCTAAATGAGGAGGGTGCAGATCAGCTGGGAATGAAGATGGCCGAAAAGTTAGAGGGGTTTTTAAACTAGACGATGGGGGGAGGGTCCAGAGCTAGAGATAGTCAGCATAGAACATATTCCAGAGGGTAGTATTGGGGGCATTAATGGTAGGTTGACCAAAGCACATAAACCCAAGGTAAGTATAGTAGCAAGTCCTAGTTGCAATATCAAAACACCCAATAAAAGGATATTATGCGACCGGTCTAAACTACATGGCATGTTCACCAATGCCAGGAGAAGGCGGACAAGATAGGTGATAACTAGAGATACTATTGTACAAGGAGGATTTTGATTTTGGGGATTTTGGGGAATTTCAGAGACCTGGTTCAAAGCTCTCATGATTGGCTGGCAAACATTCAAGGGTATATACTTTATTGCAAGGATAGAGTGGGTAAAAAAGGGGGAGGGTTATGCCTATATATCAAGAATAATGTACAAGTGAATGTGAGAGATGACATCACTAAGGGAGCTAGGGAGGAGGTGGAATCCTGATCGGTAGAGCTCCAAAGTGATGAAGCTAAGGGGAAAATAATACTGGGAGTAGGCTATACACCCCCTAACCTGAAGGAGGAAGGAGAGAAGATCTCCTATCACAATTTGGATTAGCAGAAAGGATGGGAAGTGTTATTATAACGGGGAATTTTAATTATCCAGACATAGACTGGGCGGAGGGAACCGCGCATTCATCTAAGGCTCGCCAGTTCCTAAATGTCTTGCAGGACAATTTTATCGATCAGGTGGTAGATGCACCAACTAGAAATAAAGCGTTACTGGATCTACTGATTACCAATAATACAGACCTGATCATGGATGTGGAAATACAGGGCAATTTAGGGAACAGCGATCACAGGTCAATTGGCTTCCGTATAAATCACACAAACATAAAGGGAATACAAAGACACTGAATTTTAAAAGAGCCAACTTCCCTAAACTATGAACCTTACTAGAAAGCATAAATTGGGATAAAATATTAGGAACAAAGAATGTGGAGGAGAGATGGGTTTGCTTTAAGAGCATATTAAATAAGGGCATTAGCTAATGCATCCCACTGGGTAATAAATTTAAAAGAGCAAACAAAAGTCCTGGATGGCTAACTCCAATGTAAAAATGCATATGAAAGCAAAGGAGAAGGCCTTCAAAAAAATACAAGATTGAGGGATCATCATCAGCATTCAGACTTTATAAAGAATTCAACAAGAAATGTAAGGGTGCAATAAGGACGGCTAAGATAGAACATGAAAAAAAATCCCAAGAAATTCTTTAAGTATATAAACAGTAAAAAAGGGAGGACAGACCATATTGGCCCCACAAAGAATGAGGAAGGACATCTGGTTACAAAGGACGGGGAGATGGCGAAGGCATTGAATTTATTCTTCTCCTCAGTCTTCACAAGGGAATCAGGGGGCTTCAGTAAGGGCTGGTGCCTTTACACGACAATTTTCCTCCACTTCCAAATCGGAGTCGGTTCCGGTTCCTATGATTCCTCCTGATCGTATCTTGGCTACGGTTCGCACCAGTCTTACTTCTCCTTTGGGTGACAAAATTATTGCTGCTCATGTCCATGCTCCTCCTGATAAACCTTGTGACCGCTGCTTTGTCCCAGAGAGTCTCTGTGCTGCTGTGCTCCAGTCTTACCATTCTCCCAAGGCAGCTGGCCATCCTGGGAAGAATCAACTCATTTGGGCCATTTCCCAACAATTCTGGTGGCCTAGTCTACGGGCTGATGTTACTGCCTTCGTAGCTGCCTGTCCCATGTGTGCTCAGAGTAAGACTCCACGACACCTTCCAGTGGGCCTCCTACAACCCATACCCAATGGAGAGAGGCTCCGGACTCACCTATCTATGGATTTCATTGTGGAGTTGCCCAACTCCCAAGGCAACACTGTTATCCTTATGGTAGTTGACCGGTTCTCAAAGATGTGTCATTGTATTCCACTTAAGAAGTTGCCCACCTCTAAGGAACTGGCTTCCATTTTTGCTCAGGAGATCTCTTTCGCTTACATGGGCTACCCAAGGTGATTGTCTCGGACAGGGGTAGTCAGTTTGTCTCCCGGTTCTGGCGAGCCTTTTGTGCACAGTTGGGAATCCAGCTTGCGTTCTCTTCTGCGTATCACCCGCAGTCTAATGGGGCCGCAGAACGAGCCAATCGTTCCTTGGAGCAATTCCTACGTTGCTATATTTCTGACCATCATAACAACTGGTCTGACCTATTACCTTGGGCAGAGTTTGCTCACAACAGTGCCTTGAATTCTGCCTCCCGATTGTCTCCATTTATGGCGAAGTATGGTTTCCAACCTTCCACGTTGCCTGACTCGTTTGTTCCACAGAGTATTCCTGCATTAGAAGAGTATCTCCGGGGTCTTCGTTCCACTTGGGTACAAGTCCAGGAGGCTTTACGTCATGCTAATGATAGGTACAGACTCCATGCTGACCACAGACGCCTGCCTGTGCCTTCCTACCAGGTTGGGGACAGGGTCTGGCTGTCATCTCGCAACCTCTGGCTTCGTGTTCCATCACTGAAATCTGCACCTCGGTTTATTGGGCCTTTCCGTATCCTTCGCAGGATTAACACAGTGGCTTACGCATTGGACCTTCCTCCTAGTATGCGCATCTCAAATGTGTTTTATTTACCACCTCGGTGCCACGTCCTCGCCCTATTCAGGTTGAGAACCATGAGGAGTATGAGGTACAATCCATTGTTGACTCCCGTAGGTTCCGTGGGCGCATACAGTACCTGGTGCATTGGAAGGGGTACGGTCTGGAGGAACGCTCCTGGGTTTCATCCTCTGACGTACATGCCCCTGTCCTCCTCCGCAAGTTCCATAGACGGTTCCCCCTCAAGCCCAGTGGCCCTCCGAGGGAGAGGGGTCATTGAGGAGGGGGTACTGTCAGGGCTGGCTTAGCCCTTCCTTCTCTGGGCTGGCCGCTCAGCTGTCGGCTAATTGCCAGCTCTCTTCTCTCTCCACAGTTACCAGCTGTTCCCGATGATGCTCGTCTGACCTGCCTACTTAAAGCCTTCCAGCTCACTTCACCTCTGCCTTTGTGCTGGTCACATCACTAGAAACCATCTCCTGCAGTTTGTTTCAAGACTGGCTTGCTGACATCCCTCCTGGCTCCTTATCCTGCTTGCAGTTGCTCTACTTGGATCCCTGACTTCTGGCCTGGCTTATTACCCATTCTGATTATTGAACTTTGGCCTGGCTGACTACCCGATCTGGTTACCTTTTTATTTTTATTAATAAACAAGTGTGATTTAATTGTACTTCTGTCTCAGTCAGATTAATGGTTTCTGACAACACTCTACGCAAGTTTAAATCTGTTAATTTCCCAGGCATGAAACCAGTCTGGTCTATATTAATCAGGGATGGTAAAATCGTCCGCAGTCTGGTCGCTAATATTTTTGTCAAGATTTTGAGGTCATAGTTTAGCAGGGAGATCGGTCTGTAAGATGTGCAGAGGGATATGTCTTTGCCGGGTTTAGGGATAAGGACTATGTGTGCCTTACACATTGAAGGGGGTAAGGCCATCTGCTTTTTAATTTCAGAGAAGACTTAACAGTTTTGGTGCAATTAAGTATTATTAATATAATATAATATAATAATAATATATTCTGTACCATTCACCAGGTAGGCCATCAGGTCCTTGTGCTTTACCACTAGGAAATGAGCATATCGCTTCCTCTATCTCCACGGTGGTAAAATCTCTGTCTAAGAATTCAAGATACTCCTGCAAAAGAGTGGGTAGGTGCAAAGAAAGCAAAAACTCTCTACGCCTGTCTTCAGGCCAGCCAGGTACTGCCTTATATAAGTTTTCATAGAAGGATCTGAATCAGGGGTAGGGAACCTCGGCTCTCCAGCAGTTTTGAAACTAAAAGTCCCATGAGACATTGAAAATCCCTAACAATCACAGGCATGACTCCTAGAGGCAGAGGCATGATGGGATTTGTAGTTTCAAAACAGCTGGAGAGCCAAGGTTCTCTACCCCTGAATTCCCCTAGAATTAGTTCAAGAGTAGATATCACCTGACCATCCAAACCACAAATTTCTGACACCACCGTCTGCATTTTAGGGTCCACTACTAAATTTGCTGTTTTTGTCTCTGGACTTGAAGACCTTCCCCACCAGAGTATTTAAATCTAAATGTGTGGCCGAGGCAAGATGTAGAGACAGTGCTCTCCTTGCCTCAGCTAGCTGGCTGAAGTGATCTAGAGTCCGTGAGTCAGAAAAAGCCTCTGCTGCTGCCCTAGCCTCTCCCTCCTCGAGGGCCTTGACCTGACAGGACATCTCAGAACGGACTGCTTTAATAGCAGAGATGTATTCTCCTCTGGTGTTGGCCTTAAAGGCGTCCCAGACTACCTGCGCTGAAGTTGAGTCCTCATTGATCTCCCAGTATTGTTGTAATTTAGGAGAGTCCTCTTCCCCCACCATCGAGTCCTGCAACCACTTGGGTGCTAAATGCCAACAGTCTCATCTCCTGGTGTCCGACAACTCCAAGGTGACCTCCAAGGGTGCGTGGTCCGAGAGGCCCACAGGCAAGTACGAGGCCCCCTCTCACCAACGCCAGGGCACAGGTGTTGCCAAAGACCAGGTCGATTCTGGAACCTGACCTATGAGTGGTGGAGTGAAAGGAGTAGGCCCTAGTGATTTGATGCTTCCATCTCCAGATCTCAGTATAATTAAAAGCTTGTGCCCATTGAAGCAGGTCTGGTGAATACACCCTATTTGGATTGGACGAATCAAGGGACAGGTCTAAGATATAATTAAAGTCTCCAGCTATGTATAATCTGGTAAATTGTAATGTAGCTAAAAGCTCATACAATTTGTAGAGGACCCATTGATTAAAAGGAGGAGGCACGTATATGTTAACTAAAGCATAGACCACCATTCTGATCTCCAGTAGTAGGATTATGAATCGGCCCTCCCGATCAGCGTGTAGGTGCAGGACCTTATATGGAAGGGATTTGTTCAGCAAAATGGCCACTCCCCTTGCATAACTAGAGTATGTCGCATGAAATTATTGCCGTACCCAGGGCCTGCGCAGTCTCCTGCAGGAACAAGATATGGGATCTGTGATTATTCAGATATTTAAACATTAGTGCCCTTTTTACCTTGTCATTAAGACCCCGTATATTCCATGATACCAGTTTTAACTCCATGAATGCAGTGACAAATTATGGTACAGCATAGTGATACCTATTTGTGGCCAGTCAGCCCCTAGAGGACCAAGGGAGAGTGTCAAAAGTACAACAAATTTTGCAGTGGGCACAGTGAGCACTAATAGAACACATAAAATATAAGCATCAGTCAGTGGATATAGAGCGTACAAAGAAAAAAAAAAAAAGTAACCTGTGAACTCCCCACTGACCATGAGTACCCCTGAAAGAGAAAAATAGAACAGAAAACAATAACTATGGTCAGTTTAATATCCAAAACCTGAATTCAAACGCTTCAGACTTCTTAAAAAAAAAAAAGTTCCAAAGTGCAGCCACTCTGTGCCGCTGATGCCTCTTCAATTGCCGGGGAAAATGGAGAACTTGGGGGGGGGGTGGATACGTTAGTGAGTTTCGTCTAACCAGGTAGCTCTGGATTAGAAGAATGTAGAAAAATGCACATCCAGTCTAGAACTAGGATCTTTAGTGATCGATGGGTCTTGAAAAAAATAGAAATAAAAATCACAGTCAGGGGCAAGTCAACTCAACAGCTTCCGGGGGTAGAATGGACTCCCACCCAAAATAATGGGTAAATCCTGCGTGTGGGGCTCAGGATTACGAGCAACGACATCTGATGATGAGATCCAAGGAGTTATACAACAGATATTAATGCTTGGTTAAAACAAACCGCCCAAACATGGATCCGGAAGAAGAATGTAAAATTTGTGGTAACTTGCAGATAGCAATTTGGAATGGGGATAACTTGTGGTTACCGGAGGTTATTCAACCAGGCTGTTGCATCAGCCAGAGAGTCAAAGAACCTGACCAAGCCATTATGAGGGACCCAGAGGCCGCTGGGATACAGCATACTGTATTTTATATCCTTTTCGCGCAGGCGCTTATGGACATCATTAAAGGACTTCCTCTTGTGCTGTAGGTCGGCAGACAAATCCGGGAACAGAAGGATTGAGGAGTTGCCGTATGGAAGCGAGGAATGTTTGCGAGCTGCGAAAAAGGATCCTCTCCCCTTCCCTGAAATTGAGAAAGCGGACCAAGAAGGGTCTGGGATTTGCACCAGGAATAGTGCGTCCCGTGGGTACATGGTGGACACGCTCAACTACATAGGTCAGGGAGATATCTGAGAGGCCCAACAGTTTTTTGAAGAATTCTTCCGCAAACTTCGCTGGTCGGTCACCCAGAGCAAGACATTGTTGCGCCTTGCTCTGTTTTCCGCGTCATCAGATTTAGCGACAAACAGTTGTACCGTGCGTTGCAATTCTGCTATGGTGTTGGTGTGGGTAGCTTTAAGATCTTCAGTGGCAGAGATTCTAGAGTCTGATTCGGTCAGCCCACCCCTGATCTTATCCAGGTCATTTCTAATTATCCAGATTGAATTCTTCAGCAAGACGGTCTATTCTCACCAGCATAGAGGTTTTACTTTGTTCAGTGGCAGCCAGGATCACCGCAGTGCTGTCCTGGGAGTGTGGGGTAGACCGAGCCACACTTGAAAAAGCTTCAGGCTCCATGGCCAATTCCGTCAGCAGGGTCTGCAGTCTCTCTATGAGAGAAGGATCTGGTTGTGCAGCTGGTTCAGGAGCCAAGCAGCCCGGTGTAGATGAGTTCCTGTGCCGGTGCTTAGGGCCCATGAAGGAAAGATAGGCAGTAATCGTCCGCAATCCTCCTCTTACCCACAGATGGTGGTCATCTAGTGAGGAGGGTCAGCTGGGGGCACTATGTAGGAAAGGACCAGGGATCTGGATGGATGTGGAGGATGGGAAGGATGCTGGGCCCCAGAGGTCTTCAGCCTGCCCACACAGCCCACCCCTGATGGCTCAGTAGTGTGTAAGAAGGAAGGTGGAGGGCTGGGAGGGCGGCAGTGTGTGTGCTCTCTAGTTGAGGTCGGCCACGGTGCTCTTCCGCCGGCCGGCTATGTAAGAAACTGGGGTGGGTGGCAGGCTGTACTAGGCCGCGGCTGCGCTCGGGGGTAACAGCGGCCCCACAGACCACACCAGGCACTCAGACAGGCAAGCTGGGGGATGTGAGGAGTCTCCTACCTCACTGGCAGTGTCCGCGCTCCCGAATTGAGGCTGGTCGCGGCACTCCTCCTCTGGCCAGCTGCTTAGGAAAGACCAGTGGGCGGCAGGCCGCACTAGGCACACAGAGGGGCAAGCTGGAGGATGAAGGGAGACCCCTAGCTCGCCATTAGCTCAGGAATGGTTCCCTCCAGCAGGACACAGTCTGGGAATATGGCGGCAGCAGCGGATGCGGAGGATAAGTTGCTTTCAGGCTGTTCACAGGCCGGACCTCCACAATATCCACACAGGCTGCAGTGAATAGCGTAGATGGGTCTTTTGGCAGGTATTCTCCCCTATTTTAGCCGGCGAATTGTAAGGATGGCCAAGGATTGATATTCGGATGCTCGGAGTTCCTCATTAGCAAGTCTGCCTGCTTTTACATCCAGACATGCCCCCATGAAGAATCATTTTTGCCAAACCAATCTACTAACCTTATATGAGGAGGTGAGTTGCCAGCAAGATAAAGGAAGGCCCGTAGATGTGGTGTATCTGGATTTTGCAAAAGCATTTGACACAGTTCCCCATAAACATTTACTGTACAAAATAAGGTCCGTTGGCATGGACCATAGGGTGAGTACATGGATTGAAAACTGGCTACAAGAACGAGTTCAGAGGATGGTGATAAATGGGGAGTACTCGGTATGGTCAGGGGTGGTTAGTGGGGTCCCCCAGGGTTCTGTGCTGGGACCAATCCTATTTAATTTGTTCATAAACGACCTGGAGGATGGGGTAAACAGTTCAATCTCTGTATCTGTGGACCATACTAAGCTATGGACCCGGCTGACGTGCCGCTTCCTGCAGATGATCCATTGCAGAGCTTAGTTCGCAGACTTGAGACCCAAGAATCGCATCAGACCCAGGTGATGCGATTCCTTCAGGATTTGGCATCGCGTGTTGAACAGGTTCAGGCCTCATTAGGACCCCCGGTTCAACAACCTCAACCACTATCTGCCGCTGCACCTATCGCATCAGTCGCAGCCACACATTCATTACAACTACCAGCTCCAGTCCGTTTCTCTGGGGACTCCAAGGCTTGCAGGGGGTTCCTTAGCCAGTGCACAATTCATTTTGAACTTCAGCCCCAAAACTTCCTGTCCAATCGGGCAAAAGTCACATATATCATATCCCTCCTGTCCGGCAAGGTGTTAGCTTGGGCCACCCCTCTGTGGGAACTGAATGATCCAGTGGTTTCTAGCCTGTCTGATTTCTTGAAACTTTTTCAGAATATCTTCGAGGAACCGGGTCTTGTCTCCTCAGCGGCTAGCGCTCTTTTACATCTCCGTCAAGAGTCTGCGTCTGTGGGACAGTATGCTCTTCAGTTCCGTATCCTCACAGCTGAATTGAGCTGGAATAATGAGGCCCTAGTTGCAACCTTTTTACATGGCCACTCTGATAGAGTGAAGGATGAATTAGCAGGAAGATCCCTTCCTGCTGATCTGGACAGTGTCATCTCCTTGTGTAACCAGATCGATATTTGCTTTCAGGAGAGGGCCCTGGAAAAAAAGACGCCAGCACTCCCCGTTCTTTAGGCAGCCTGAGCCCCCAGTCCCTTCTCTTCGATCCGAGGAACACCCCCTGCCTACTGAGGAACCTATGCAGTTGGGCTGGACTAAATTATCTCCCGAAGAACGTGCTAGGTGCAGAACTCTGGGCCTATGCCTCTATTGTGGGGCCAAAGGTCATTTCCTTGACACTTGTTCTCTTCGTCCAGAAAAACGCTCAGGGCTAATACATCTGGAAGGTGGAGTATTAGACCCTGAAATATCACCTTCACCTTCTCCTCTTCTCCTTTCTGTGTTGCTTCAGGTCGTGCTTCCTCTTGTTCTGTCTCAGCACATCTGGATTCTGGAGCCGCTGCCAATTTCATGGATTGGGAAACTGCATCCTCCATGAGACTTACCCTTTTGCCCCTTACAACACCATTGGTGGTCTTGGCGATTGATGGCACTGTTCTCCCAGGGGGCCCTATCCGCTTTCAGACTCTTCCTGTTAAGATGTCAGTAGGGAAACTCCACCAGGAGTGGATAGCCTTCCTTGTCTTACCTAAGGCTTCATCTCCTATCATATTAGGTCTTCCTTGGTTACGGCTCCATTCTCCACGCGTTGACTGGTCTGCTGGACAGATTCTGGCTTGGGGTTCCTCCTGTTCCTCTTCCTGCCTACTCAAGGGTACCCCAAAGGAGAAACTTCCTGTTACCACCATCCCAGTATCTTCTGCTCTTCCTGCTGTATATAGCGATCTCTGGGATGCATCCTGCAATAGTCGGACTGATGCACTCTCTAGGTCATGTGGTACTCTGGATGAGGGGCCCACCTATGAACCTGAGTCAATCATTCACTCCAGTTCGCATAACCATTTACCTTTGTCTGTCCCTAATCTCCCTTGGACGCACAGCCAGGCTAACTTGTCTGCAAGTTCCACAGTTGCTATGCCCTGTGATGCGATTGAGATGGTCGCTACACCTGACAATACTATTCAGTCGACCTCGGCACCAGTAATGCCAGTCCAGCCCATGCCCAATGAGCTTCCTGCTTCTTGTTCAGCACCTTCGGTGACCTGGCCTCACCCTATTGCTACTATGTCCGTTCAAACCCGTTTAAGAGGCTCAATCCATCCTTTGGATAGAATACCTCATTCGGCCAGGAGGGGTTTTCAATCTTTTTCTCAGGGTTCTCTGCATTCTGTTTGTGTTGCAGCTATCCAGCTTGACTCTTTTGACATGTCACTTTCTAACCAACCTGACCTCAGGGATCCACTGACCTCTGCCCAGTCTGCTGGTCCTGTTATTGATGCCCAGCTGATCTTTAAGGGTGTGGGGGACCCTGCTCAGACTCCTGATCTTCTCATGCCCTTACCCATTCCTAAAAAGCCTTTAGTCCTCAAGTCCTCTCGTCTTCCCCCTACCTCTCTTTCGGTCTCTGAGGATAATCTAAAATACGAGGTTAGTCAAGTTTTGGATTCCCGGCTCCGTAAAGGCATTCTTCAGTACCTCGTACTTTGGAAAGGGTTGGGCCCTGAGGAGAGGTCTTGGATCACTGCATCTGAGGTCTTTGCTCCCTGTCTGTTAAGGAGGTTCCATCTGGAGTTTCCCTTTAAGCCTGGACCCAGGCGGGGGAGGGGGAGGCCTCATAAGAGGGAGGGTACTGTCATGGTTGTGCAGTGATCTTCCTGTGTTTGCTTGCCTCCCCTTGTGTGTTCAGACGAAGAGGCCAGCCACTTCCATCTGGTGGTTTTTATAACCTCTCCTCTAAGTATGGCTCCACCCCAGGCCCTATCAGGGAGCCTTATATTAACCTGTGCACTGCAGGCCATCAGTGCTGATCAACCATTGTGTATTCCTTTGTGTGTTTGGCTTCCTGTTACCTGTCGTGTGCTCTTCTGTTGTTCCGTTACCGACTTTGGCGTGTCTTTGACTATCCCTGTTTGCCTGTGATCCTGACCTTTTGGCGTGTCCCTGACTATTTCTGTCAGCTTGTGGCCCCGACCTTGGCTTTGTCCCTCACCATCCCTATCCTCCTGTTGCCTACTGTGGGTGTGAGCTGGGGGACCCTGGGGGTCGCAACCTGGAGCCAGTTGCAGCCAAGTCCATCCTCACCACTCGAGGCTCTGGTGAAAACCTGCTGGCTCTTAGACTCCGCGCCCCAGGGAATCTTACGCTCTAACCCCGGTGGGACCTGTCTCCCATCCGCAGCAGTCAGCTGTAGGGTCCACAACCTTGCGGTGCACTCCTGATCCCTACGGAGTGCATCTGTCACCTCGCATCAAGGTGACCTGACAGTCCACTAACATTACCGCTAAAATATACGAGGAGACCCTTTATTACCTGTTGCACCCAGATTGTGGTGTATCTACTTGAGTTCTCTTGAGGGTTACAAAATATGGGTTGCACTACCCGTGCGTTGAATGTGAGATTAAATGAGCATATTGCCAATATTCGAAAGGGGCACAAAAATCATAGCGTCTCACGACACTATGATCTTATAAATAATAGAAAACCAGCTGGGACCCTTTTATGGGGATAGATCATTATGTGTCCCAGTGGAAGGGCATCCTCAGTGTAAGGGAACTATCAAGATTGACAATATTATTGACAATTCCTAAACTTGCTTTTTGTTCATAAATTACTTTTTAAATTATACAGTTTTATATAATGTTTATCATATATACATATATGCTTTTTGTTTGTATATATTCTGATAAAGCCTGTTTTTCATTTTCCAAGTAGTTTATTGAATATTGGCTGCTTGCGAATCATATACATCAACGGAAATGGTCCCTTTTGTTTGTACTGCGGTCTCCCGAATACAATTTCTGTCTACAATTGGTATTTTTACATCGTTTCTGTGATGAGAGCAAGGCATGGTTGTCATTGGGTTTGAGATCGAGGCTTGGTTGTTTTGTGAATTGCTGGGTTCAAGTAATGAAAGAGAGGCTTGGTAGAATTACATTTGAATAGCGATGGCAGGACGTGACACTCGTGCTGCAGAAGAAGTTCTTTGGTGACGAAACTGGCCAGGCGGAGTGACACGTTCCTGTCATCACGATACCCGGATACAGTAGTGATTGCCATTTTACCAAATGTAATTTAGTGCTTTATGGGGTTTTATTCCTGAACCATGTAAGTGAATTACCTTATAATAAACGCAACTTGTAAGGAACTTTTACACTATGAGCAATTATCTATTTATTGGGACTGCTACCATTGACACGGATTGTCCTGAGGACTGACATTATACCATGGCCTGTCTCAAACTGCTTCCACCTGTCTTCCATACGTGATAGGTGCATGAGGAGACAGAGTTTGTGTGACCTTCCGTAATAGGAGGTCCATACTCTGTGGTAAGCATTACATCCTGTCCTCAGTTTTGAAATACAAGATTTTTCAACCTCTTTTCACTTATTTGGAATTAATTTTTTCTGACTGGACTTTGATTTTTATTATTTTAACATTTTTATCTATTTGGACTAGCGCAAGACGTGCATGTCGGCTGGAAGTGTCAATTCTTCATGAAACCATCAACCCTGAAACAGAGGGCCGAGAACTCTGCCCCCCACCCAAAAAGCTGTCATCAGCCATAATCTTTTAGAGTAAGGGCAAAGAAAAACAAAAACTACAATGCTGGGGTCAGAAACCACAATTACAGCAACATCCTGGTTCACAGATGTAATGGATGATCTTCTTCAGAGAAAGTCTTGATTTGTCTAACATAATGTTTTATAGAACGTTTTTTGAGTGGAATTGAACAAATGGTACCGCCTTTAAAAAGGTGGATACTATCAGTCCCAGCACATGCACACAACTCTGCAAAGGAGACCGACATTGAGGCAACTTACTGAACCTGACTCTGCAGCTTCATCTTGGGTTGAAGGTTTTCCATGAGAAGGCCCAATTTCTCCAAGCAAGAGTTGTTAAGAATTAGATATGACTTCTTGATGTTCAGGATCCATCCAAAGTCCTCCAAGGTCTTCAGTGTATCGATCACACTGCAGACCTTGGAGGAATTAGCTGATGACTTGAATACCCAAGACAAAAGATGCAGGACTGGGAGGAGGACCTTTGTGTATACTCTAGAAGCCGAGGGAAGGAACACAAAATTGATAGTGGCGGCTTTCAAACAGCAAATCAAAAAAACTGCAGATAAACAGTAAAGATAGGGGTGTGTAAATACACCATTTATATCGACAGATGCCAAGAAGTCCCCACAATTTAGAGAGGTAATAAAGGGACTAAAAAAGTCCATCTGAAAATTTTGCGGACATACCAAAGCTTTGAGAGTTTTTTGGTTTTTGTTTTCTTAACTCCAATGGATGGAATGAATGCCTCCTTTAAGAACTATAATTACAGTATCTCACAAAAGTGAGTAGACCCCTTACATTTTTTGTAAATATTTTATTAGATCTTTATTAACCATTGGCAACAAAAGTGAGTACACCCCTAAGTGAAAATGTCCGAATTGGGCCCAATTAGCCATTTTCCCTCCCAGTGTCATGTGACTCAGTGTTACAAGGTCTCAGGTGTGAATGGGGAATAGGTGTGTTAAATTTGTTTTTATCACTCTCACTCTCTCATACTGGTCTCTGGAAGTTGAACATGGCACCTCCTGGCAAAGAACTCTCTGAGGATCTGAAAAAAAGAATTGTTGCTCTACATAAAAATAGCCTAGGCTATAAGAAGATTGCCAGGGCCCTGAAACTGAGCTGCAGCATGGTTGCCAAGACCTACAGCAGTTTAACAGGACAGGTTCCACTCAGAACAGGCCTTGCCATGGTCAACCAAAGAGGTTGAGTACACCTGCTCAGCGTCATATACAGAGATTATCTTTGAGAAATAGATGTATGAGTGCTGCCAGCATTGCTGTAGAAGTTGAAGGGGTGGGGGGGTCAGCCCGTCAGTGCTCAGACCATAAGCCGCACACTGCAACAATTTGGTCTGCATGGCTGTCATCCCAGAAGGAAGCCTCTTCTAAAGATGATGCACAAAAAGCAGTTTTCTGAAGACAAGCAGACTTAGAACTTGGATTACTGGAACCATGTCCTGTGGTCTCATGAGACCAAGATAAACTTATTTGGTTCAGATGGTGTGTGGTGGCAACCAGGTGAGGAATACAAAGACAAGTGTGTCTTTCCTACAGTCAAGCATGGTGGTGGGAGTGTCATGGTCTGGGGCTGCATGAGTGCTGCCAGCACTGGGGAGCTACAGTTTATTTAGAGAACCATGAATGCCAAAATGTACTGTGACATAATGAAGCAGAGCATCATTCCCTCCCTTTGGAGACTGAGCCGGAGGGCAGTATTCCAACATGATAACTACCCCAAACACATGTCCAAGACGACCACTGCCTTGTTAAAGAAGCTGAGGGTAAAGGTGATGGACTTGCCAAGCATGTCTCCAGATCTAAACCATATTGAGCATCTGTGTGTTTTTCTGAAACAGAAGGTGGAGGAGCACAAGGTCTCTAACTTCCATCAGCTCTTTGATGTCGTCATGGAGGAGTGGCGGATGACTCCAGTGGCAACCTGTGAAGCTCTGGTGAACTCCATGCCCAAAATGGTTAAGGCAGTGCAGGAAAACAACGATGGTCACACAAAATATTGGGACTTTGGGCCCAGTTTGGACATTTTCATTTAGGGGTGTGTACTCCCTTTTGTTGCCAGCGGTTTAAACATTAATGGCTGTGTGTTGAGTTATTTTGAGGGGACAGAAAATCTACACTGTTATACAAGCTGTATACTCACTAGGTTACATTGTAGCAGAGTGTACGTTCTTCAGTGTTGTCGCATAAAAAAGATATAAAATATTTACAAAAATGCGAGGGGTGTATTCACTTTTGTGAGATACTGTATGTATTAATAAAAAAAAATTTGTTTGAAAGGAACAAAAACAATACTGCCCTGGGACAGCGATCCCTATATGGCTGAAAAGAGATATATGTGTCCAATGTATCTGAGGCACAGGAAGAAACGAGACGGGGACAAAAAAAAAACATTTTATAACCTCATGTTACTACATCCAACATCCATGCGAGCTACCCAGCATCTCCACTAAAGCTTTAGGATTTAACTGCAGGTTTGGCATGCTATGGACACCACTGAGCTAGAGGGTGGAAAAAGACTTGTGGGTCCAGAAAAAGGAACCTGCATTGTTGATCCTTAGCTTTGTGTAGTTCGGCTAAGCAAGTACTCGCAACAGGGTGGCACAGTGGTGTAGTGGTTAACACTCTCGCCTAGCAGTAAAAGGGGTCACTGGTTCAAATCCCAACCGCGACACTACCTGCCTGGAGTTTGCATGTTCTCCCTGTGCCTGCGTGGGTTTCCTCCAGGTACTCCGGTTTCCTTCCACACTCCAAAGACATGCAGGTAGGCTAATTGGCTTCTGTCCAAAATTGGCCCTAGTATATGAATGGGAACCTTAGATTGTGAGCTCCTTGAGGGTAGGGACCAATGTGAGTGTGCAATGTACAGGGATAGGGACAATTGTAGACACTCACTCAGGTTGAACTGGATGGGCTGGTGTCTTTATTCAACCTTAGTAACTCCAGCAACAACTTTAAACCATTTCATTAATTGAAAAGCCAAATAGACCATGTCCTGCGAGGGTTAGCTGTAACAATTTCTCTCACATTGTTGCTCTGGCGACCAGCACTGAAGTGAGAGAGTGCCCAGCAGATCTGGGCAGAAGAGTGGGTTATCCAAGACATAAAAGACAGCTAGCTCAACATCACACCTAAAATGTAAACAGACAACCATCTGCTTAAAAAATAAATAAAAAATAATAATAATCATGTTCAGTGTTGCCAGGGCCCTGCTCAGGGATTTAGGCTGGTCATACATGGTTGAATTTCGAAAATAATTTTCTTTTGAAAATCAGAAAATTTGTGCGTTTTGTGATCCAATGGTGCCACCATTGATTTCAAAATTCGGCCAACCAAGCCTTCAGTTTCACCTCATGTTGCTACAGAAAATAATTTTCGTGGATGGGAATCTTCTTTTCTTGCACTTGCGCATTTGTTTATCGATTCAATTTCTTGCACGATTCTCCCTTCATCGTTCATTTAAAAAAATAATTTCAACATGTCCGATCACTCACATTTGATTGCCGCACGAAAATCATCCATTGCTGCAGACCACTAATGGTGTGAAATACAAACGAAAATTCTTTCAAAATTCAACCCATGTATGGCCTGCCTTAGACCAGTCAACTAAGGTCTGAGAAATGAGATGTGGAGCAAGCTTGGGTTGAGAGGCAGAGCCCACCAATGAAGAGATGGACTAAGAAATTGCCTCCAACATTTTGTCAATAGGGTCCTTAAAGGTAGGTGTGTCTTCTTTGGGTACGGTCATAACATTATTAAGGTGAGACACATGTGGGACAAAGTCCTCCTCAAAAGGAAAAATGAGAACCATTTAGAAACATCCAAATAAACAATTTCTTGCTCCTAATCTTTGTAAATATTTTTATTTTAGACATCTCCACGTCAGGAGCTACTGGAAAAGGTGTTAGTAAGCGCTTATAATCTATAAGCTGCACCAAGTCATAAATCGTTGCAAAACAGAAGGAAAAAAGAAAAAAAAAAAAAGAAAAACCTCTGTTGCGAGCCAGGAAGAGAAATAAGCCCCCAAAGAGTAAGGCAGGAGGGGGCAGTGGATTGGGAGTTTAGGGAAAAGCACTTATTCCCACAGGAATACTCACAACCATCTGAGCTAGAAGAGTTGCAGAGGGTATGTGGAGGTTGGCTGAGACAACTGTCCTGCAGACACAGAGCACTATTAGCCCTTGTACACACGGTCGGAGATTCCGACGGAATGTGTCCTATCGGACCGTTTTGTCAGGTATTCCGACTGTGTGTTGTCTCCATTGGACTGTTTCCATCAGGAATATCAGACGGACCAACTTTTCCAACTTGCCGGTAAAATTTTCCGACAAAATGCTCCGATTGGACATACTCCGATCATGTGTAGCCTACTCCGACGGACAAAGTGCCACGCATGCTCAGATCAAATTCCTAGACCAAAGCTATTGGCTACTAGCCTGAACGTAGTCCCGTCGTAACTAAATAACGTCATCACGTTATGTACAATCGGAGTTTCCGACAACTTTGTCCGACCGTGTGTATGCAACATCACTTCCGGAATTAATCCGTCGGAATTACTCCAACGGATTTGGTTGTCGGAATCTCCGACTGTGTATACAAGGGCTAACAGTCTATTGTGTCCCTGAAAAATCGTTTTATGCACTGGCTGAGGAGACCTGCACCACAAACTCACAGAAACATAGAGCGACGTTTAGATCTGGGTTTGTCCCAAGCATGCTTGAATACACTTACTATTGTCTGACTCAGTACCTCTGTTGAAAGTCTATTCCAAGCATTAACTAATCTTTTAGTAAAATACTTTCTAAGATTAGTTTTGAACTTTCCTCCCGAAGAACCTTATTCACCCCCCTAATGTATCTAAAGGTTTCAGTCATGTCTCCACGTTCCCCCTTTTTTTCCCTCTGGACTAGGGATGAGCCGAACACCCCCCGGTTCGGTTCGCACCAGAACTTTCAAACGGACCCCAAATTCGTACGAACTTTAGAACCCCATTGAAGTCTATGGGACTCGAACGTTCGAAATTACAAGTGCTAATTTTAACGGCTAATAAGCAAGATACTGTCCTAAAAAGGGTTTGGGGACCTGGCTCCTGCCCCAGGGGACATGGGTCAATGCCTAAAATGTTTTCAAAAATGGCCGTTTTGGCGGGAGCACTGATTTTAATGACGATTAAAGTGAAAAAAAAAAAAGTAAAATATTCCTTTAAATGTGGTGCCTAGGGGGTGTCTGTAGTATGCCTGTGAAGTGCCACGTGTTTCCCGTGTTTAGAACAGTCCCTGCACAAAATTACATTAAACGGAAATAACATCATTTAAAACTGCTTGCGGTTTTAATGTTATATCTGGTTCCTGCAATATGGTTGAAGATCATTGAGAAAAATGGCATGGGTAGCCCTCCCTGCCCATTACCAGCCCCTTTGGGTCTTGTACGCATATTAAGGAGAACCCCGTACCCATATTAAAAAAAGGAAATGCGTGTGGCCCCCAGGCCCTATATACTCAGAACAGCAGTATACAGGCGGTGCAAACAAGACAGGGACTGTGTAGGTTTGTTGTGTTAAGTTGAATCTGTTTGTAATTTTCAACTGGTACATTTTTAAAGTGTAGCTCCAGTCAAAAAAACTATTTTTAAGCTTTTTGGAAAACATAGGGAAGGGTTATCACCCCTGTATAATTTGTTTTGTCGTACATCTTTTTTCATCTCACTTGCTGTTGTCTCCTTCCGTTTGCAAGTAGGAGATGTTTGTAAGTTGGATGTTTGAAAGTAGGGGCCTGCCCTATATGCTCTGCAGAAATGGCGGAACAAGGTGTTGGTTTTGCCACAACATTGTAAGCCCTCAAAGTGACTCTTGGTGGGCGCTGGAGCGCCCTGCTGTAAACGATTATATCAAGAATTGTAATTACATGCCATTGTTGAACAGTGGTAGAAAAATTGACCTTTGGTGGTTGTGGTGCTGGTGCCACAACACTATAAGTCCTCACAGTTACTCTGGGTGGGCACAGGAACGGGCCCTCCTGTGAAATATTATATCAAGAATTGTAATTACATGTCCCTGTTAAACAGGGGCAGAAAAATTGGGCCTTAGGCACTGGTGCTGGTGCCACGACACTGCAACCTCTCCCATATACTCTAGTTTTATTGCAGGAATTAGCCCTGCTGCAAAGCATTGCATCAAAAATTGTAATTAAACGCCCCTGTTAAACAGGGGCAGAAAAATTGGGCTGATGGCATCACCCAGAACCAGAAATGTTCTTCCAACATATCAGCGGAGGAGGAAGAGGATAGACATAACAGGACAGTCACTCAGCATCAGCATAGGCAGTCTTGAAGGGATGCGATATTTCAAAAAAAATTATTCGGTTACATCAGCTTCAGGTGCTTGGTAGCTGTGGGTGATCCAAGACTCATTCATCTTGATGAAGGTCAGTCGATCAACTGATTCGGTGGACAGGCGCACCCTGTGATCGGTAACAAAGCCACCAGCAGCACTGAAGGTGCGTTCCGAAAAAACGCTGGATGCAGGACAGGCCAGCAGCTCAATTGCATACTGTGCAAGCTCTGGCCAGTGATCCATCCTCAAGACCCAGTAATCCAGAGGATTTTCGTTGGGAAAGGTGTCCAAGTCTGACCTTGCCCCTAGGTATTCCTGCACCATGTAAATCAGACGCTGGCGATGGTTGCTGGAACCGATCATACCTTGGGGCTGCGGACTAAAAAATTGTCTGAAAGCATCAGACGGCCACCTTCTCCACTGCTCCTTCTGACCGATGCCTCAGCAACACGTTGTCCAGGACCAGGAGTTTGTAACCTCCCAGTCTCTGGGAACGCGTTGCACAGACCTTTCTGCAAGGCCTCCCGGAGATGTCTCATCCTCTGCTCCCTCTGCGATGGCAAGATAAGGTCGACTACCCTTGTACCGTGGATCAAGGAGAGTGGCCAGCCAGTAATGGTCCCTCTCCTTGATCCGAAGAATACGAAGATCCTTCCGCAGGCTTTGCAGGATCAGGGAGGCCATGCAGCGTAGGTTAGCTGAGGCATTCGGTCCGGAGTCCTCTGGGTCACTAAGGGCAACATGATCCGCAGCTACCTCCTCCCAGCCACGTACAAGTCCACGGGTTTCTTGGGACTGTAAATCATCCCTACAAGACTGCTGCTGCTGCTGATGCTGAGTGCCAGCCTCCACCTCCATGCTGACACAATCATCCTCCTCCTCCTCTTCCTCCTCCTCCTCATCCTCTTCCTGTGTGATGGGTGGCACAGCAGGAACACTGTCTGGATAAAGGGGGCCTTGAGAGGCAAGGAAGTCCTCCTCTTCCTGCCTCTGTTCTGCCTCAAATGCCCTGTCCATTATTCCACCCAGCGTATGCTCCAAGAGGTACAGTGTCACTGATGCATGCACTGTCACTGCTCACCATCCTTGAGGCCTCCTCAAACAGTGACAGGACAGTGCATGCATCCCTGATCATGCCCCACTGGCGTGGTGAGAAAAAACCGAGCTCCCCTGGCCCTGTCCTGGTGCCGTAGTCGCACAGGTACTCATTGATGGCCCTCTGCTGCGTGTGCAGCCGCTGCAGCATGGCCAACGTTGAGTTCCACCTGGTGGGCATGTCACATATAAGGCGGTTCTTGGGCAGGTTCAACTCCTTTTGGAGCTCAGCCAGCCGAGCACAGGCATTAAATGATCGGCAGAAATGCACACAGACTTTCCTGGCCTGCTTCAGGACATCCTGTAGGCCGGGGTACCTGCCCAAGAACCGCTGCACTACCAGGTTAAGGACGTGAGCTACACAGGGCACATGGGTCAGTTGTCCATGTCGGAGGGCGGAGAGGAGGTTGGTGCCATTGTCGCAAACCACCATTCCTGGCTTAAGCTGGCGTGGCGTCAACCACCTCTCGGCCTGCCCCTGCAGAGCTGACAAAACATCCGCCCCAGTGTGGCTCCTGTCCCCCAAACAAACACGGGCAAGCACGGCATGGCATAGGTTTGCCTGCGTACTTGTGTAGCCCCTGGAACACCTACGGAGCACCGCTGGTTCTGAGGACAGAGCACTGGAAGAGCCAATGGAGGAAGAAGAAGAGGAGGGGGTGGAGGAGAGAGGTGTGTCACAACCAATAGTAGCATTTTGGAGGCGTGGTGGTGGAACAACCTCCAACACTACTGCACCTTGTCCTGCATCCTTCCCAGCTGCCAGAAGAGTGACCCAATGGGCCGTGAAAGACAGGTAACTTCCCTGTCCATGCCTGCTGGACCATGAGTCAGCGGTAATATGCACCTTACCACTGACCGCCCTGTCCAGCGAGGCAAGGACATTGCCTTCCACATGCCGGTAGAGAGCCGGAATCACCTTCCGTGAGAAAAAGTGGCATTTGGGGACCTGCCACTGAGGAACCGCACATTCTACAAACTCACGGAAGGGGGCCGAGTCTACCAACTGAAAAGGCAGCAGTTGAAGTGCTAGCAATTTAGCCAAGCTAGCATTCAACCGCTGGGCATGTGGATGGCTGGGAGTGAACCTCTTTCGCCGGTCCAGCAGCTGGGGCAGGGACATTTGCCTGCTATAATCGGACGTGGGTGTACTGCTAGCAGAGTGCCTGGAAGCACTTGGCTGTGACACACCTAATTCTACACCTTCATTCCTCTCAGAGCAGGTTTCATAGAGGACTGAAGGTCTAGTGGGGTTGGAGATGCCAGCTGATGAGGAGCAAGGAGAGGTCCGCTTTGTTCTTTGTTGTGGGTCTTTGAGGTACGCTTGCCAACGAGCTGCATGGCAGGTCAACATATGTCTGGTCAAGCATGTGGTGCCCAAGCGGCTGATGTTTTGGCCACGCGAGATACGCTTGAGACATATGTTGCAAATAGCAGCGGTGCGATCTGATGCACTCGTCTCAAAAAAGGCCCACACCAAAGAACTTTTAGAATAACGCGCAGAGGCAGCGCTCTGCACAGGCGGAGCTCTGCAGTGTGATTCAGTCAGTGTGCTGCCCCTAAGCTGGCCCCCGCAGGGCATCCTGCCTCGTCGGACATGTGCCTCCTCCTCCTCCTCCTCTCTCCTACCAGGCACCCCACGTGGAGTCAGTGCCCTCATCATCCCCTCCCTCTTCATCGCTGTAGCAAACCTGGCAATATGCTGCAGCTTGTGGAACATGACTGCCAGATTGCTGTCCTTCTTGAGCATCCCCTCTCTGCATTCACGCTACTGCCTTCCTCTAGCTGAGTGTCATCATCAGAGCCTACAAAACACTGGGCATCCTCCTGGAGCATGTACCCAACACTGTGCTCAAAGAGTTCAGGAGACTCCTCAGGAGGACGTGGTGGGTCTAGGGAAGGAGTCACTGATGATGACATTGAGAGGAGGGAAGACGATGCGTTGGCAGCTGCTTTGCTAGTACCCCGAGACTGGGTGAGAGAGGATGAGGAGGATGAAGAGGGCTTGGTCATCCACTCTACCAAGTCGTTGGCATGTTGCGGTTCAACATGTCCAGCTGCCGAAAAGAAGGACAAGCCTGTCCCATGGCCACGTGCTGATGACAATGCACCGCGTCCACGACCAGCACTGTTGTCTCTAGACACAGAGCCTGCTTGCCCTCTTTTATCGGCTCGCGCCTGTCTGCCTCTCCTTGCTGGCCTTCCAGACATGGTAATGGCCTGAAGGAAGTTGGGTAAAACAGCAGTTGTGTAGTGTATATTGTGCTGGAGGCACACAACACCCACTAACTCCTGCAGATGCCTTTATTATAGAACACCAGAGATAAAGGGGTATACTGTAATGGAGTCACACAACACCCACTAAGCCCTGCAGATGGCTCTATTAGAGAACAGTAATAAAAGGGTAGATACAGGTGTATATTGTGCTGGAAGCACACAACACCCACTAACTCCTGCCGATGCCTTTATTATAGAACACCAGAGATAAAGGGGTATATACAGATGTATACTGTGCTGTGCTGGAGGCACACACAACTTCCAATAACTCCTGCAGATGGCAAGTGGGCTCAAATAGAGAAGAGCTATGTAGGTGGATATAGCAGTGTGTACTAGGTACAGAGCACGCAGACAGCACGCACAAGCTCCTAACACTACTGACTGCAAGCTCTATTATAAAAGATAGATCACTAGCTATATAGGTGAGGTGAATATATCGGTGTATACTGCGGTCAGGGCACGCAGACAACAACCACTACAGAAGAGCAAGATCGAAAATTGTCCGATAACGATCGGTGTATACTGTGTTGAAGGTACACAGAACACCCACTAACTGCTTCAGACGCCAACACACTACACAAGGCCGCCGTGCTGGCGGCCTTATATAGTGTGGGGCGTGTACTACACAGCCTGAGCTATGATTGGCCACAGGCATCCTGCCTGTGGCCAATCATGGCTCTCCTCGCTGCTGGCGCTGTGATTGGCCAAGCATGCGGGGTCACAGTGCATGCTTGGCCAATCATGAGCCAGCAATTCACTGCGATGACGCAGTGCATTGTGGGCCGTGAACGCCACACGAATTTTGCGCGAACGGCCCATAATGTTCGGAATTCGCCGAACGGGCGAACAGCCGATGTTCGAGTCCACGAAGCTCATCCCTACACTCTAGTGATGCATCCTAGAACTCTAATTGCTCTTCCTACTGAATGGTCACTCGGTTTGCTCACTTTTGCAATCTGAAATAAGTATCCCTAATGCCGCCTACACACGATCGGACTATCCGACAGACTTCGCAGCGGAGGTCCGCCGGACTTTCAAATGAACGGACTT
Organism: Lithobates pipiens; assembly: GCF_037356315.1. Lineage (NCBI taxonomy): Eukaryota > Metazoa > Chordata > Amphibia > Anura > Ranidae > Lithobates > Lithobates pipiens. The sequence continues at coordinate 179,296,248 of NW_027507784.1, read as the reverse complement.
GCGCACACACGATCACTCCAAAAGTTCGAGGAAGACTAACATGATGACGTAAAATAAGGAAGTTCATAGCCAGTAGCTGCCCTAGTGTCGGTTTTAGTCCGTCGGACTAGCACACAGACGACCAGATTTCTTGACTGGACTCAAGTCCGTTGGAAAGATTTGAAGCATGTTTTATTTCTAGGTCCGTCAAAATTTTGGTAAAGAAAAGTCCGCTGGAGCCCACACACAATCGAATTGTCCGACGGATTCTGGTCCGCCGGACCTAGCCCATTGAAAAAAGTCTGATCGTGTGTACGCGGCATAAGTTTTGTGTCTTACTCAGAGTGTCTTTGGTGTCAAATTGTAAAGCGCAAATCTTTGGGGACATACAAAAAAGGAAATTAAATCCCAAGAATAGCCAAAGGCCTAGATTAGAAATTTACAATAAAATGAGTCTTCAGAGAATGTTGCAGAAACTGTCACAGCTCTGATTCTGGAGCTCACAAGGAATCACCAGAAGTACTGGTCTGACCTGAAGGTGGAGTCTTGTGTTACCTGGAACACAGTCCACTTGCCATTGCTGACTGCAGGACCGTCACAGCCACGTAGAAAACAGTATACAGTACTAAATGCAGTGCTGATCTAAGCCGACTCACATTCCGCCCCTTGCAGATCAGGTGCTTGTCCAGTTCACTAAATAGTCCACAACTCAAAAAATAGAATGACAGCACTCAGATGTGAACTTGCAGATATTTATTCAATCGCAAATAAATCTATATAAAACACAGAACACAGATTTTGCACTCTAGTTTTAGTAAATCAACCCTGTGTGTGCATGGACACATAGGCTTTTATTGAGTTGAGTTCAGGGGCTTTGGCAAAAAAAAAAAAAACACCAAAAGCTCCTAAACGTGAGTTTAGGCATAGCAGTGTACACAAGGTCTTACTGGGGAGACTTCCAGAATTTCCAAAACTGACCTGAATCTTCCAGGAGCCGTTGACAGTAGAGAAAATAATATTCCATCTCAAAATAGAATGTAATAAGGAAAGGCACTCATTCTCCAAGGGACACAAAGTGAAACCAAGCAAGTGTGGGTGAACCCCCATGCAAGAGTGAGGTTTCATATTTCCATGGAGTTCAGATTTAAATAATTAAGCCATTGCTGAATCAATGGGCCCACAGCTGAAATTTGAAATCTGCTGTGGGCTGTAAGGGGTATACAGGAGCAAAAAGCTGAATTCATTAAGGCTCTGTTCACACGTGGGTGTATTGTTTTCAGGCAGAAAGTCACGCGATTTTGTAAAGGTCAAAAGGTCACCAATGTAAAAGAATGAAAAAACACCTGTAATCTGCCAAAAAAGAAGCTCCTGTACTTTTTTGAGCAACGGGCGTTTTTCTTAAGGCAATAAGCGTAAGAATGTATGTGGCTGCGCTACCTAAACACTCCCACCCCACTCATTATGAACAACAGATGTTGTCACAACCTGCAGACCATCTCCTTAATATATAAATTAAGTGAAAAGTAAATACTTTCCCAATTAATTAACATAAGTGAAGCTTAATAAATTGAATTATTATTACACAAATTCATAAACAATCGTTAATAACTGTGAATATTACAAAAAAATATATATGATAAATATGGTGAATAAATAAGGTAAATATTACACAAATTAATAATTACACAAAGTGCCAGTGAAAAATAGATATGAACAAATAAAAAATTAAATAATCTAATAAAAATAAATACATGAATAATGTGTGAAAAAAATAACACACAACCAAAAGTAAAAACAGTCCAAACAAAGTCCTTTCAGTGAGAGAAATATCGCAGGATATTAATCAAACGTGCAGTGCTCCTTCACCAAACCAAAAGTGCTGATCACCGGTAAAAATGCACGCTTACCAAAAGGAAGCGTATAAAACACTCACTAAGTATGTAGCTGGATCACACGAATCCCACCGATTCTGACCGGAACTTATCCCAGGTAATTCTCATGTAGGCAGGTAGCAATTCAGATGGTAACTCATGAAACATAAATAGAGAAGCCTCCCATAGCGTAAAACAGGCAGACAACTTTATTAGAATAAAAAAACGAATTATACTCAAACAGAAATCAAAATATAGCATGTATGCCAGCCGGCAAGCGAGCGCCCGTTCCCTCAGAGGTCACGTGACTGCGTCAGCACATCTAAGCCACCCGAAGGGCGTTAAGTCATACGGTGACGTCGTCTGGGGTGTGGGCGACGCACTGACGCATCACGTTTAAATATACAACAAATAAAACCAAGCCTCCTTTTGAGCTGAGGGGAGGACAGGAAGTAACCATTAACATGAAAAAACATGGCGGACACGACTCATCGCAAATGCCATGTTGGAAAAGGGCACAACTGATGGCAAATATCCAGATTAACCACTACAGATCCGCGCTATTGCCAAATGACGGCAACAGCGCGGACCTACATTTCCGGGACTACGTCTATTGACGTCGTCCCGGATACGAGCGGCCTGCGCGCCCCCTGAGGGGCGCGCGCGGCGCGCTCTGTGATCGGCGAGTCCGTGAGACTCGCCTGATCACCGATCCGTGCAAGGGGTCGATCCCGACCCCTTATCACGTGATCAGCTGTCAGCCAATGACAGCTGATCATGTGATAGAACGGAGCCGGTAATCGGCTATTATTCCTCCTCGCGCTGACAGCGCGAGGAGAAAAAAAAAAGCCGATCACCGGCGGCCGTGATCGGGACATCAGTCCCGATCACGGCCATCAATACAAGGGACCACCTGCCACCTGCCAGTGCCCACCTGCCTCCCGCAGTGCCATCCTGAAGTAAAATAAAACGCAAAAGTAAGTGCCCCCCGTCAGTGCCCATAGTGCCCACAGTGCCACCCACAGTGCCACCCACAGTGCCTCAAAGGTGCTGCACCCCAGTGCCGCCCATCAGTGCCCAGCAGTGCCGCCCAGCAGTGCCACCTATCAGAGCCACCTATCAGTGCCACCTATCAGTCCCATCTATCTGTGGTACCTATCAGTGCCCATCCGTGCCACCCATCCGTGCCACCCATCTGTGCCACCCATCCGTGCCATCTTATGTGCCCATCTTTGCCCATCAGTGCCGCCTTATCTGTGCCCATCGGTGCCGCCTTATCTGTGCCTATTAGTGCCGCCTTAACTATGCCTATCAGTGCCCACCAGTGCAGCCCATCAGTGCCCACCAGTGCAGCCCATCAGTGCACACCAATGCAGCCCATCAGTGCCCACCAATGCAGCCCATCAGTGCCCACCAATGCAGCCTAATCAGCGCACTTCAATGAAGGAGAAAAATGACCCGTTTGCAAAATTTTATAACAAACTATTAAAACATGATTTATTTATTTTTATTTTTTTGCATCTTTTTTTGTTTGTTTAGCAAAAAATAAAACTCCGAGCTGTAACTAAATACCACCAAAAGAAAGCTCTATTTGTGGGAAAAAAATGATAAAAATTTCATTTGGGTACAGTGTTGTATGCCCGCGCAATTGTCATTCAAAGTGCATCAGCGCTGAAAGCTGAAAATTGGTCTGGGACTGAGGGGGGTTTAAGTGCCCAGTAAGCAAGTGGTTAAACAATGGCGGTCAAAGTAATTCAGCCAAAGTGGTGGATAAATAATAAAAATGATAAAAATAATTATTATTAGCAAAAAGGCAATAGGAATGAATACCAAAAATTATACTTAAGGTAAATCTCAACTCTTTCTAGTTAAGACAAATCATAAAATTAACATGCGTGTCATCATAAAAGGAAACACAAATGATGGTATCCTTTATCAGTAGGATAATATGTTAATTTTATGATTTGAATGAATTATGAATTTGTGTAATATTTATTCAATTATTTATTAAGCTTCACTTATGTTAATTAATTGGGAAAGTATTTACTTATTTTTCACTTAATTTATATATCAAGGAGATGGTCTGCAGGTTGTGACAACATCTGTTGTTCATACTGAGTGGGGTGGGAGTGTTTAGGTAGCGCAGCCACATACACATCCAAAAAGTCAATAAGCTTAAAAATGTATCACATTCTGGTAGCTGCAGCTTTAGTTGTGTGGTGAAATTTTTAAACTAGGAGCGCAGTCATTTTTTATTCCTGTTTTTCTTAAGGCAACAGAGCAGAAAAATGCCCAAAAACGCCTAGGTGTGAAAAGACCCTAAAAAAAAAAAAAAAAAGGGTATGCATGAATTGCTAAGTTGATAAAACATACCTATTAGTGCCGGGACAAGGTCACCTATAACCCAGGGTGAACATGCCAAACTGTGCCCCCCTCAAAATGTATGAGCAGTGTATGTCAGTAAAAATCCACCCTCCCCAAAAAATAAATAATAATAATAAAAAAAAACAAACACACACACACACACACACGGCATCAATCTGCATGATTACTCCCCAATAATAAATCCCCCCTCCCCCTGGTACAAATCCATCTGCTGCCGACATCCTCCCATCCCAAAAAAAAAAAAAAGTCACCCCGTCTAGCACGAATACTCCACCTCTCAAATTTCCCCTCTGAGTACACATCTCCCCCCACTACTCAAAATCTCCCTACTAGCACAAACACCCCCCCCCCCCAATCATCCCTACTAGCACAAATCCCCCCTCCAAAAAATAAATACAATTATTCTCCTCCTAGCACAAATCCCCCCCCCCATATCACCTCTTTTAGCACAAATCCCCCAAATCGACCATCCTAGAACAAATCCTCTTCTCTCATTCCCCTCCCAAACACAAATCCCCTTAAATCACCACTCCTAGCACACACCCCTAAATATCCCCTACTAGAACAATTCTTACCCCCCTGCTGCCCCCAAATTCCTCCTCTCAACACAAAATACCCTCCCCCCTCAATCTTCTCAAGGTATCCTTCATTTCACATGATACTACAGTGACCAGGGCAGCCGTCCCTCCTGCCCACCCCTTGTCCTGGCACTGCATAAGTAGCATATTGCTACCGAGGCAAATTAAAAGGTCTTCACAAGCCAAAAATTACTAATTTAGTTCCAGTTAAAGAGAAAACACACAAGACTTCAAGGGCAAAGGTTAATTTATTCAATAAACTGAAAAGCCACTGGAAGGATGAAAATATAAAAAAAAAAAAGGAGGACATTTCTCAAATGTTTTACAACAATGACAAATGAAAACTTGATTTCTGTCTACAATCTGTGCATATAGTGTTAGCTTTCCCAAACAATTTGAATTAAAACAAACATACTGTTGCTAAAGAAAATGTGTACACTTTCTTCCTTAGAAATGAAAAAAATAAATAAAAGCAGAAGGCTTTCATGACTACATTCATCCAAAACCTTCCTATTTATTTGTAAGGTGACTTCCAATGGATAAAATCCATTTTTAATACGTTGCAAATGTGCAAATACACACATACCTACACAAGTATCTGCTGAAGGATAATAAATTGAGCAAAGAATTGGAAACACTGCTGACGCAATAGCAAGGTGCATATAGTTGTAACCTTATACTGAGGCGGAGCAATGAAAACTGTGCTTCCTTTCAAAGATGAATCCTGATTGGCTGCCACAGGAAACAGTCTAATTTTGCTCCAGATGTTGGCCTCAGTGTCAAAAATTAAAAAGTGCTGGAATTTTTGTGTATTTAAACATATAAGCTTGGTTCAGGGCAGCAAAGTTACAGTTATTCAGTAAAATATGATCTTCAGCTGTTTTTCTTTTTCAATTGGCTAAACTTCTAGAACATTCCAATATTCAATAACCGATTTATACTTGGTTAAAGTGCAAGTAAAGTAAAAACCTAACACTAAACCTACTCTAAGCCTAATCTAGCCCTGTAAAGCAAAAATAACTATACTTGCCTGTTCTGCATCAGCATCAGCTCCGCCCTATAGTAACTCTATGGGTGACGTCAATTCTAAGGCCTTTCACAGCAGTTGTTGGTTTTCTCCTGCGCACAGCATCCGCCGAATGAGACCGGACCAGCTGCAGAATAGGCAAGTATATTGATTTTTACCTTACAGGGCTAAATAGATCCGGCTTAGAATGTGGATGAGAGTAGGTTTAGAGCTAGGTTTTGAATTTACTTCCACTTTAAAACAGTAGAGATGAACAAATCCATTTGCAAACCTGATTCACTGCAATATGGGCATGTAGATTTGTGCCATCTAAGAAGAATCATGCCATTCGTGAATCTAGACAATCAGGACTCAAATGCATGCACATATTCAGGCAAACTGCAGAAAAGGAAAAGTTCACATAATTCACTAATCAATGTGTTTATCCTTAGGCATAAAGTACTTTTTCATAACCAAGGAACGCATGTCACAACTGCAAGGCTCCATGGGAACAGGGAAGATGTGCTGTGAGCCTAAAAACCATTGAATATGTAACACTATTCCCCCTTCCTCGTTTACTTAGTACAATCAAACCTGATTTTTCATGCAGTTGCTTAACTCTTACGACATAGGGAATATCTGCAGTAACACAAAAGGAACAAAAAGGTCCCTAAAAAGACCTTTCAACAATAAGATCCTGTAGGGGGATAAAGGACATAAAGACAACTTCTGGACAGCAAAACTAAAAAAAAAAAAAAAAAAAAAAAAAACTGAGGAGGTTGTATGAATGATCGAATTTGTCCTTGCTACTAGTCGAACACGAACTGCTTTGAAATATTTCTATTTTTTCGTACCATCTACAGATCCAGTCTGTTTTCAAAAGATTGCTGGCTTTTATTATAACTGCTTCTAAGCCAGTACCTACTGTTAGAAAACTAAAATAATACCATAGTTTACTCTACATTCTTCTTTCAACTAGACACTACAAAGATTGTGCCACTGCTCAGAGCTATTCAACGGGGATTTACTAAAGGCAAATACACTGTGCACTACAAGTGCGCTGGAAGTGCAGTTGCTGTAGATCTGAGGGGGACAGGCAAGGAAAATAAACTGCATTTAAAAAAATAAATAAAAATGCAGTTATCATGGGATGATAGAAATCGGCAGAGCTTCCCCTCATTTCAGATATTCTCTTCAGATCTACAGTGCCTGCACTTGCAATGCACAGAGGATTTTCCTTTAGTAAATAAACCCCATTGTCTGGTAAGGAGAGCTACAAAAAAAAAAAAAAAAAAAAAAAAAAACCACAAGCAAAAAAAAAAAAAAAAAACTCTTAAATTAACGCCTGGTAATTCTGAAAAAAGTGGACTGTTGATGTAGGTTACCAGATGACTACTGAAAATACAGTGATCACATACAGCTCTGCAGGCAAATTAGAAAGTATTGTGGAGCACACAAAGAACACAGCAAAAAACAAAAAAAAAAAACAAAAAAATAAACTACTAGTGCATATAAACGCAGCATGCAGCACAACATTATGTCAGCTAGTGAATGCTGTTGCATGTCACAAGTGGGATTGCTACACTTGATAAAATAATGATAAAAAGGACATATTTTGATGCGATAATGTTCTTTTCACGGAGTAGTACTACTCCTTTATTTCACAAGTCTTGTGTATGATTTGCAAACCTCGGGTCATAGCTGGGCCCGCCCAGCACAGAGAAGAGAACCTCTGAATCAGATCTAGTGCTCTCTTCTGGGAGAAGCTCCTTCTCCAAGTCTATGTGGTTTCCAACAGCTTCCAACAGGAGCAATGAGATCTTTTCTGTAGAAATCATTAAAATGGCTTAGTTGGCTATCCATTTCATCCGAACAGAAAGAGCCAGAGCCAATAGTATGTGCGCTTGAAGTAACGTATTCAGGGTCTGCAGGATTCCTGTTCAGTATTTGTTGATGCCAAAAATTCGTACTCCATGTAACTGAGGTAACTTGGGGATAAGGACACTGAGAAGTGAAGCCGTGTTGATAAAGAAATGTGTTGGATCATACTTTGTGTAGAAACTGGTCAGGAAGTACCTAGAAAAAGAAGCAAGAACATCAGTGGAGAGAAAAAAAAAAAAAAAAAAAAAAAGACTGTGGGTGTTGAGTGAAGGTTTCCATTTCTTTTTCCCCTGCTAGGACCCGTCACACATCTGTGCTTAAAAGTGCATACATTTTTAATGCAATACCAATATGCATTGTGGCTTCTGACACATTTTTTCCATCCATTAAAAAGGATAAATTCACCTTTGGAAACCGTTTACTTATTCCACCCATTTTTAGGGTGGAATGAGCAGCCTTTCCCAGATCCCCCTTCTGACAGTGAGTCGGGAATCTCCTCCTCACACAATTTTGATCACAGGGTGCAATGCTTTGAAGGCTCCTAATAAACAAAATGCACATGGTTTTACCAACAAAAAAAGATGTGCATTTATTTATTTTTTTAAATTTTGTCACCTCATAAAATACATTAAATAAAAAACTGCTTAAAACAGAAGTACATTAATACCTACAAGTTGTGCTCAAACGTTTGTGTACCCTGGCAGAAATTGTGCAATTTTGGCATCGATATTGAAAATATGACTGATCATGCTGGAAAAAAAAAAAAAAAAAAAAAAAAAACACACACACACACACACGTCTTAACTAGTTCCCACAAAAGCCAATTCTGCCATTTCTCTCCTACATGTAAAAATCTATTTTTTTGCTAGAAAACCCTCAAACATATTTGTTTAGCAGAGACCCTAGAGAATAAAATGGCGATTGTTGCAACAAAAACACAATTTTGTAAAATAATATGAGGTTACACCAAGTAAATAGATACCCAACATTTAAAATTGTGCAAGCGCTGACGTTCGCGGTGATGCCTCACGTGTGGTGCGAATACACTTTACATATGCGGGAGTGACCTACATATGCATTTGCTTCTGTGTGCAGGGACAGGGGGTGCTTTATATTTTTTCTTATTTATTTTTACACAGTTTTTTTCATCACTTTCATTCCCATCACAAGAGATCTAAACATCCCTTGTGATAGAAATAAGGCATGACAGGTCCTCTTTATGGAGAAATCTCAGATCTATAAGACCTGAAAAGCATGAGATAAAAAAACAAAACAAAAAAAAAAAAAAACACCACATCGCATTGATCTTTCAGAGGTGGAATGCCAGAGCCAGAAGTGACGCAGTGATGGCCGCAAACTATCCGTTCCTCGGCCAGCTCTGTGGTACCCAGTGCCACTGTTGGATCAGATATCCAGCACTGGAGAGCCCAGGGAGGCACCGGTGACCCGTGGGAGGGGGGAGCGGTGCAGGCACCATTCAGATATCGCCACTCAAAGTCCACGACATATGACGTCATGTGGGAAGTGATTATGGATAGTGATCATATGAAGCCATTTATTAACACACAGTTGTTTGGCTCCTTTTTAACAACTTCAATACAGGGCATTTTCACCCCCTTCCTGCCCAGGCTAATTTTCAGCTTTCAGCGCAGTAACATTTTGAATGACAACTGCACGGCCGTGCGATGTTGTACCCAAATGAAATGAATTTTTTAATATAATTATAATTATATATATATATATATATATATATATATATATATATATATATATATATATATAAAGTTTTTTTTTAAATATATTTTGCTATAATAAAATATCCCAATTTTTTATTTAAAAAAAAAAAACAACTATTTTTTTTCCTCAGTTTAGCCAATATGTATTCTTCTGCATATTTTTGTAAAAAAAAAAAAAAAAAATACAAAAATAGGTTATTGATTTATGGCATTTTTATTATTATTTTTTTACTAGTAACGGCGGCGAGCTGCGATTTTTATTGGGAGTGCAACATTGCGGCAGACACATCCGATACTTGACACCATTTTGGGACCTTTGACAATTATACAGCGATCAGTGTTATAAAAATGCATGCATTACTGTGTAAATGTCACTGTCAGGGAAGTGGTTAACACTAGGGGGCGATCAAGGGGTTAAATGTGTTACCTAGGGAGTGATTCTAACTGTTGGGGGATAGAACCGACTAGGGAAGGAGACTGATCGCTGTTCCTATATAGTAGGAACACACGATCGGTCTCCTCTCCCCTGACAGGACGTGCATCTGTGTGTTTACACACACACACACAGATGCACGTTCCTGCACTGTGACAAGCAATCGCGGGTGCCTGGCGGACATCGTGGCCGCCGGGCACGCCCATCAGCTCTGAGTGATGCAGCGGGCGCCCCCCCCCCCCCCTTACAACGCCTGGAAGATGAGGACATCATATGATGACGCCCAGGATAGGAGAGCCACTCTGCGGGTGTCATATTGCAATGGCTGGGATGGGAAGTGGTTAAACCATAACAGAAATCACCCAAATGGCCCTGATCAAAAGCTTACATACCCTGGAATGTTTGGCCTTGGTACAGACACACACAGGTTAAAATGTTAATTAATGATTATTTCCCACTTCTGTGGCTTTTTAAATTGCAATTGGTGTCTGTGTATAAATAGTTAATGAGTTTTTTTAGCTCTCACGTGGATGCACTGAGCAGGCTAGTAACTGGGCCATAGGGAGCAAAAAAGAACAGTCAAAAGACCTGCGTAATAATGTAATGGAACTTCATAAAAATGGAAAAGGATATAAAAAGACATCCAAAGAAATCCAAAGTCAGTACTGTTCAATCACTTATTAAGAAGTGGAAAATTTGGGGATCTCTTGATACGAACCCAAGTCAGGTAGACCAAGAAGAAGTGCAGCAACAGCTGCCAGAAGAATGTTCACGATACAAAGAAAAACCCACAGGTAACCTAGGCTGCTCCAGAAAATGCTGGCGTGGTTGTTTCAAAGAGCATAATACGACGATACTGGAGCAAAAACAAGTTGCATGGTCACCTTGCCAGAAAGAAGCCTTTACTGCGCAACCTTTACAATATGCCCAACAATACCTTGACATGCCTCAACTTCTGGCACACTAATCTGGAGTGAGGAGACCAAAATAGGGCTTTATAGTCAAAACCATAAGCGTGATGTTGTGAGAGGAGTCAACAAGACCTATAGCGAAACGAATACCATCCCCACTGTGAAGCATGGTGGTGGCTCACTAATGTTTTGAGGGGGTGTGAGCACTATCACCGATACAGGCACAGGGAATCTTGTGAAAACGAATGCCAAGATGAATGCAGCAAGTTATCAGGTTTTGTACAAATGTGACAATTTGCATTCTGCACAAAAGCTTGGGACGCTTTTGGACTTTCCAGCACAACAACGACCCCAAGCACAAGGACAAGGACAAGTTGGCCCTCCAGTGCTTACAGTGAAAAAGGTGAAGGTTCTGGAGTGGCCACCTCAGTCTTCAGGCCTTATCATCATCAAGCCACTCTGGGGAGATCTAAAACGCATGGTTCATGCATGACAACTAAAGGCTTTGCATGGCCTGGAGGAATTTTGCCAAGAAGGATGGGCAGCTATACCACCTGCTAGAATTCAGGGCCTCAGACAACTATTAAAAAAAAGACTGCACACGATTGATGCTAAAGGGGGCAATACACGTATTAAGAATGCAGACTTTTTTTTTGTAAATTTATTTTTTATTCTCATTCCCAATTTATTTATTATTTTTTATTAACAGTTTTTCAACACAAACAACACATATAAACATATGACCCAGAACCCCCCCCCTCCCACCCATACCCCTGTGCAGCCCCCCAGTCAAATGCAAATCACAGAACATATACATCAGCCGTATCCCTCAGAGAAAAACTGGCTCCCCAAAAAGTAATGATGCACCCTGACTTCGAATGTATAACAGAAAGACCCATAGGTCTCATAGCATCACTCTGCCCCGTGCACCCATTAGCTATCCAGGAGTCCACTCCCCACTCAGCAAACTAATTCAAAGTATCTTTGGCGTCCAGCCAGCCCTGCCACACCTTCTCAAATTTTTTGGAGCATCCCCTACTAAGGTACGTGGCCCTGTAAAGTGGAAGTGCTTTGTTGATCAGGCTTTTCCAATAGGACACAGTAGGCGGTTCAGGCTTTTTCCAATATAGCAGGATGGCTTTACGCGCATAGAACAAAGACAGAGATATCATAGTCCTTTGTGCCCTTCTAGGAGCCAACTCCTCCACCAGCCCCAGCAAACAAACCGCGACTGTAAGAGGAATCGGCACCAAGAGGACTGTTTGTATGGTGTCCGTCACTCCCCTCCAAAAGTCCCTAATCTGTGGGCACTGCCAGAATATATGATCAAAACCAGCTCGGTCCTCCGTACACCTCCAACACTCCGCCGCACCCGTACCATACATTCCAGCTAGCCTTGCAGGTGTGTAGTGTACCCTGTATAGAATTTTATATTGAAATAGTCTATCTCTGGCCGACACCAGAGTCTGGAAAGGATAGGCCCACATGTCGTCCCAGTCCTCCCCCCCAAAGTCCGGCACCAAAGCGCTCCATGTGTCCCTACATTTTTGTACCACACTGGGTCTATCAACGAACAGCTCTTTGTAGACCGCGGACAAGGGCTTCAAAAGGTCCCCCGTCCGCAGCACCCTCTCCAGGGGAGACACACCCAGCTCCAAAGCATCAGAACCGAACTGGGTAAGGAAGGCGTGTCTCAACTGGAGGTAGCGAAAAAAATACCAGTTCGGTAGATTGTATTGCGTTTTCAGTTGATCAAAGGTGTATAGCCTAGTCCCCCCCACTATGTGCTTGAGTTGTTTGATGCCAACCCTGGCCCATATCACCGGGTCAGGAATCGCACCAAAATGCGGCAGCCTGGGATTGAACCAGAGAGGGGCGTCCGGCGACCAGCACCCCCCTCTGTGCTTCATCAAGACCTGCGCCCTGTCCCAAGCTCGCATCGTTACTCGCATGGAGACTGTCAGGGAAGGAGAGGCCCCTGGACCCCTATACACCAGGTATGATAAGCTCTCATACGAGCCCATAAGGGCTGCCTCTAGTACCGTGGCGGAATCCCCATCATCCCTTGTTAACCATCTCCTGGCGACCACCATCTGTCCAGCTATAAAATACTTAAATAGATCCGGTAATGCCAAGCCACCTTGACCCCAGGGCTCCTGTAAAACACGGAGACTTATCCTGGGATGTGCAGCGGCCCACAAAAACGAACTGAACAGACTGTTCACCCTCCTGAAAAAGGAGCAGGGGATCCAAACTGGCGTGTTTCGCAAAAAGTATAAAAACACTGGTAAAACCTTCATTTTCAGTAGGTTAACCCTACCAATCAGGGACAGCGGCAAATGTTTCCATGCATCCAGTTGTACCTTCACATTGGCCAGCAATGGAAGAAGGTTGAGAGACATATAATCACCTACTCTTGGGGACACCCTCACACCCAAATACCTGAACTCCTGCACCCATGCAATGGGGACCTTAGTGGTCGCCAAAGCACGAGCCCCCCCGTCAATAGCCATGACATTCGACTTCTCCCAATTAACCCGGAGGCCGGAGTATGTGGCAAAGGTGTCAAGCACCCCAAACACAGCCTCCAAGGAGGGCCCCGCGTCCTGCAGAAATAGAAGCATATCATCCGCATATAACGCTAGGCATTCCCTGATACCCCCTACCTCCAAAGCTCCAACCTCAGGGGACCTCCGCAGAGCTATAGCCAAGGGCTCTATTGCTAACGCAAATAAGGATGGAGACAGCGGGCACCCTTGATGCGTGCCCCTGCCCACGTTAAACTGAGAGGAGATCAAGGCACCTATTTTGATAACCGCCCGGGGGTTGCTATAAAGTAGGGAAATCCAAGTTACAAAAACCTCCCCAAAACCCATGTGCCGCAGAACTGCCAGCAAATACTGCCAGTCTACAGAATCAAAGGCCTTAGCCATGTCGAGGGAGACCACTACTCTCTCGCCCGTCCTGTCATGTTCGACCTGCAGATGAGTAAACAGCCTGCGCAAGTTGGTATCCGTAGATTTCTGCGGAATAAATCCCGTCTGATCTATGTCCACCAAGGTAGTGATGACTTGGGAAAGTCTGGTAGCCAAAATTTTGGTTAAGATTTTCAAATCTTGATTCAGCAGTGCTATAGGCCTATAAGACGAACATGACAGGGGATCCTTACCCGGCTTTGGCAGTAGAATAACCTGCGCCCCTAATAGGGAGTCAGGAAGACACTTATGTTCAATACAGTAGTGAAAGAGACACTTAAGCCTGGGTACCAAGTCCTCTAAATGTGCCCTGTACCATTCAACACAGAAACCATCGGGACCCGGAGACTTATGTGGAGGGAAGGACCTAATGGCCCTCTCAATGTCCTCCTCAGTTATATCAGCGTCCAACATGTCCCTGTCCCTTTCAGACAGCAAGAATGCAGACTTTTGAACAGGGGTCATTTAATTTGTTTGTCCGTTGCTGGTTTTGTTTTAGGACTGTGTCATTCTGTTATGGCCTACAGTTGAATATGAATTAAAAGATCATAAGAAATAAAAGAAATGTGTTTTATCCGCTCACTCATGTTTTCTTTAAAAGTGGTACATACTGTAAACTGTATGTAAACCTTTGAGCACAACCGTACCTTTCTTGCGGTCTGCACCAATGTGCTAGAAATACTACTGTCTGAATAATCTTTAGCATCCAGCACACTTCCTGGTGTGTTGGACACGTGGCTTCATCCTGTGCTCTGTGGTTCCTCCAGCTGACCCCTGTGTTGCAAACAGATACAGGGGCTGGTGGAAGCAAAACAAGTACTCAGAGGTATCCAACACACCCAGGAGTGTAGAGTGTAAAAAAATAAAAAAATAAATCCAGGCAGTAGTAATGCTAAAACAACAGTGAAGGAAGTTAGGCAGGTACACGCTTAAAACGTCAAGACTACCAGGCCCTATCGCAGTTAAGATTAAAATTACAAACAAAACCTTAAAAGAAGAAAACTGTTCAAACTGCTAAGGGTATAGCATTTATCTTAAAAATGTAGGCCATTTTTTGGCTAAAGTGGAACTCCAAACAATTTGTTTCTTTTACACTTTGGACAGACTGAAGGATTAAAAATCGGTCAGTTTTTACATCTGTGTCTCAATCAAGGAGATTGGAATTCCAATTAGAATGAGGAGCATTTTAAAAGGATAATTATATTTGAGCTTAAAGACTACTCGTCATTCTTGCTATAACCCCACCGCACCCCATTTTGCACTGTAGTCACCTTTCATTGCTCCTGAACTACACGGTTTAGTTCCAGGAGCAAAGTGATGTAAGCATGCTACTCACTGCTACCTTCCATGCGACAGCACTTGGTGCCTCATGACTGACCCAATCCAGTCACACATGGCTGTGTAAAGATTTCATAGTTTTGTGCAAGCTCTGACAAGTCCGTATGGAGTTTACATTGGGTTCTTTTTTACTGGTCCTGGCAGCCGAATGGCACCATGCAGGTGTGATGAAAGGCGAGTACATGCTGCTAGGGAGGGGACTTCATGGGACAAAAAAAAAAAAAAGGAAGGACATTTCATAGAGCCAAGTAAAACTTACAGAATAATTGGAGAGATTGTAAAGAATTTTCTTGACGAGGTGAACTGTACTCCATAGTCCAGCTGCTCCCAATGTGTAAGAAGTCTGGCTTTACCCTGGTCTGGTGTCTCAAATGGCGTACCCTTCACTGCATGTAAAAACACATACATTCCCTGTTGAAGAAAAATATACATTTTAGGTGTACAATAACATTTCAATACAATAAAAAAAATAAAAAAATACTATTTTTAAAGATTAAGTAGTGCACACAGACATTTGATTTGAGATCAGCTTGAAGGGTTATTGCTAGTGCATACCATATTCAACATACAGAACAGTGTATTTCACATCCATAAAAAAATATTTATGATTTATGCCTGGTGCACTTATGGGTGCTATGGGTCCTTGTACACACTCCAATGTATCAAAGTGGGAAGATGAGCAGAACCTTAAACCAAAACAGGCTTGGAGTCAAATCTGGCTAGCCTCGTCCAAGTGCTCCTGGAACATATTCGCCCAAGAGAACGCCTATCAGTTGCTTTCATGCGGGTATATGGCCCTGGTGTGGGTGGTCAAATAAATTTCCTATTTCACATCTGGTGGTCTTGTTTGACAACCCTGCATTTTTGGACCCGTGTTTACTCACTGATCAGATGAATTCTGAACGCCTTGCTTGCATGTAACCCCTGGGAAGCCTTGCTACATAAACCGATCACCGTCCTCGACTAATGCCCAGAGGAGGCTGGTGGGGTTTTTTATTTTTGGCAGCCCAGCAGATGTTGGCAAAGACTTGGCGCCAACCATTCCTTAATTTTACTGAAGTTAAGCAGCGATTTATGGGGACCATGGTCCACGAGAAGCTCACCTCTATACTTAGACACCATGCCAAATTTTTGAAGACTTGGGACCCATGGATAACCTACAAATTACCAACTGAATCTTGACAGCTCCTTGCTCTCTAAAGGATCACAAGGATGGCCACCTCTTGTGCCGTGCAGTGAGCTAGACTGCACAGGAAAATTGCCTCACCCCTCCCCTTTCTCAGACAAATCCTTTGCTCTCTCTCCCCCCTTCGCTGCCCGCAGAGGGCTCTAGGCGACTTTTAAATTTCTCTTCTCCCTCTAACACAGCGTTCCTCCTTAAGTCTCAGAACATCATCCTTCCTGCCTTTTTCTTTTCTCATGGTTGAGGTAAATGCCCTGGCTGGCAGCCTCCATTGCCACTGGACTGCTTTCAGAGTTATCAGTACCTCTGGCTTGAAATGTGATCTTCAAGAGCTACCACCATATATCTGAAGGGACTGTAGTTCTTTCCTTCCCTACGTTGCTCTTTGTTCGCTACTTTATTATGCATCTGTTTTGTACAACCTTTCTACAAAAAAAAAAACTATCAAAAACGTCAGTTAAACTTTGTAAAATAAAAAATTATTTGGTATGGAAACTGAATTTGGACGCAAAATAGAAACGTCCCAGTACTACCCATAAAGAAAACCCTAGACAGTTCTCTATGAAACAATCTGCATACATTTAAAGTTTTTATAGCAATACTAATTTAGCATCAAACTTTGTAACTTTGTTTTCTTTAGAGCCATTCTCATTGGGGACCCATCCTCTGTTATCTGGCTAGGTTAGTAACCTAGGATGGTGCCAACACTGGATGCAGTGGCAAGCTTGGAGTAAGAGGAGGATGCACATGGACATCTTAGCAAACAGACCTACACATTGTAGAGGGCTGTGTTACCAGGCCTTGGTGCAGCATATAACAGCTGATAAAACAGGAACAAGGTTGGCCACATTAGTGGTTACCTGGAAAAATTCCTAAAAGTCCATGAGGAATTCTGTGATTTTAACCATGAACCCTTATGTCAAGAGTCCCAGCTGTACAACAAGGACAACTGTATTCTATGTTACAGTCTATTACAGACCAAGTTGTGCTATTATAAAGCCAATTCCCACTTGTATGGTTGCAGCACAAGTGTGTCACCGTGGATCCTTACAACATCAAATTCCCCAGCAGCCAGTAAAATATTCTCACGAGAGAGAGTGTCTCTGGACAGTCATAAATATGGGGTACTGATCAAAATGTATCCAGTGTAGAAGGTGACAATTTATGCCTGACCTAGATCTGTACTATATAGATCCTCCATTCTAACATCAGGGAGCATGAGCATTTTTGATTGGGGTACTGAAGCTGGCAACCGACACAGGGTAGCCTAGTATAGTTAAACATGAACACATAGCTA
The DNA here is from genome assembly GCF_037356315.1 of Lithobates pipiens. Lineage (NCBI taxonomy): Eukaryota > Metazoa > Chordata > Amphibia > Anura > Ranidae > Lithobates > Lithobates pipiens. Next base: position 179,278,675 of record NW_027507784.1, on the reverse strand, counting down.
ACGCACACACAAAAAATATTTTTCTTGTTATGCAGCCTGAATATGTAACAAATGGAGGCTTCAGTTAGTCCTGTTCATCTCTGAAATGGCTGCATCCATCTTTGTAGCTCCCTGTTTTTCAGCTGACTTATCTACGTCTGACTGTCCCAGGTTCTGTCATTGTATAAATCATTTTGTTATGCGAGTTTGACCATTCCTTTTTATATTTGGTTTAAAATCCCTGCAATGACAGAAATATACGGACTAGCTTTGCTGACATGTTCTCCTGAAAATGCTGGTTGCATAATCTTTATTCTGATCCAATGAATCACTGAGCAAGAACAAATACTAAGACGTGACTTCACTCACAGGACACTCAGTTCAGGTCAGATACAAAAAAACAAAATAGAAGACAATGGTTTGCAAATATCAAACACCCATTTTTTTCACAAAAGAAAACATCAAATATTTAAACTAAGAAAATGTGTCATTTAAAAAAAAAAAAAAAAAAAAAGTCATTTTGAAATTTAGGGCAGCAAAACATCTAAAAAATGTTGGGACCGGGCACCAAAAACCTGGCAAAGTGGTACTAAGGAGGAAGAGCTATAAGAACATTTTGCAACTAATTTGTTAAATTGGCAGCAGGTCAGACATGATTGGGTATAAAAAGGGCAGCTATGAGAGAACCTCAAAACATGGGCAGCAATTGGTACTGATTGCTTCGGTGTTCGTTCATCACTGAAGTATAGTAAACTGTGTTAAAAATGCTTCAGTTTATGAATGAATTGGGAGTCTCTATACAGACTCCTATGCATTCATCTAAAGAACATATTAAGCTTAGGTGAAAGGGACTGTTCCATCCCTTTCTGTCTCAAAAACAAGACATTAGACCCCAGATGTCTTTCCAAACCCAAAATTTGGGATTGTCTTTTACTTTCACATTTAATGATAATGGTAAACAGGATAAATAGAGAAGGGGCAATCTCCTTAAAGGGGGCACATACAAAATAAAATAAAAAAGGGTATACTTTGTTTTGGCATCTCTCGCCAACCAGTTCACAGACAAAAACAGGGGGCACCCCCCTCTTGGATTCCAAAGCGCTTTTCATTTCAGGACAGTGGCAAATTATTGCTTTTTGGCCTTATGGCCAGTTGCACATCCAGAAATGATGATTTGTAGCGAGTTCCACTATAGCCTATGATAGAGTCATTTATTTCAAACAAAATGCAACCGATTCAGGCTTTTTGGTCATCAGTGCAGTGTATGAAAATCATAGCTTCTAAAAGGTATAAGGCTTGAGAGCCAACAGAACAGTAAAAGCATAGAGGTTGTGGCAAGAAGGGGGTAAAGCATGAAAAAGTCATAACTGTGCATAGCACAGTAAAGCCTTCTGAAGCAGAAGGTACACACGTCTTTGATTGGAATAAACGATTATACGATTAGGCTATATTTCCAGCCGGGTCAGCATTTGGACCTTTTTATTCTGTTGCAGTTCACCAAAATTAAATTCAGGTTATAAAAGCAAAACTCCCAGCTGCTGTTTCCTTAGAAAATACTATTTTCCTTTTTGGTACCTGGGGTGGACCCCAGAAGGGAGCTTTGATTTGTTTTTCCATCATCTCTAGGTGGCATAAGCAAACCATCACCCAAGTTTATTGCCTTGTGGTTTGGGTTCACACATTTCTGTGAAGGTGCACTTAAGTATTTGTTAGTGCTTCTTGGATTTTTTTTGCCATTCACCGACCATTGTCCAGTTTGCAAAGCTTTCACCTGGTCTTTTTTGTCTCTAAGTTCTACTAGCTAAAAATGGTGGCCTCATCATGCGGCCAGTTTTGAGTGCAAGGTCCTTCAGGTGGCTCTTTGAACTGCAGGCAGTCCGCAGCTCTCAGTTTCTATGGACTGGTAAGAATCTTTTTTACGGCGTTTCCCACTCCTCCATTGGACTGCTTTTGGCTGTCCTGTAGATTAAAAGCCAAACTTCAGGTATCATCTTTTAATGCATACTTATATTGGTCTAGCTTGGATCAATGTAAATATGCACATCAAAGGGGCCCACTAGAGAAGTGGACAATCACTGTAGTAATTACTACAGCGATATCCATCTCCCACATCCTGTGCGGAATGTGGCTTCCCCTTTTTATAAAGACGCCATTCAGAGAACGCCTTTTTCAATAAATACAATCCATTCTCTGATTGGACAAGGTGGAGAGGGGGGGCTATGTGGCAGGCAGATAAAGTTTTAATCACTAGCAGCGAGTTAAAGCTGGAGACAGGCATATGTATTCCAAACAAAAAGTCAAGGCAGATGGCAGCCAAATGAGCAACAAGAATCTGGGATCAGGTTGAGGTAGTAATTAAGATTACAGAACAGACTGCAAGAGGGTTACAATCCACAAACTGCACCAACACCACCTAAGTGGAGCAGGATCCCTCCTATAGACTCAGGGAATATTACAGTTGAGGACAGGTCAGGTCAATGACTCAGAAGAAACCAATGCCATCTAGTAGAGGGCTATTTATTAGTCCACAGCACAGTGGTAGGGAACGTGAACAAGTCACAGGATTAAATCTAGTCATATTCTTTACAGCCTTTAGGAAAGTTCTAAAAGCGCTTCATAACAGAATCCTTTTTAACCCATACTGATCTTTTTTTTTTTTTTTTTGTAAAAAGGTAATATATGTTGCTAACTTAAGCCATTTTACATTAACTGCACAGAATTACCATGCTGCAGTATATTATTTAATCCAATGAACACTTCACCCTTTGTGCAATATATTTCACAATTTAGAGACAGCAAAATAGCAAACAGAGATTGCTAAATTTAGTTAGGGATTACATTTTTTGGGCATGTGTTGCTTCACATGGCAATCTTATCAGCTATTTCTGCATGCAAAGAAATGATGACAGCAATTGCAAACTGCACAAGGTCAGTTGAGTCAGCTGGCTGAATATATTTGAGTAAAAGTCTACACAAGTAGGGGAGTTTTAGAGAAAGCCACATTACATTGTGAAGCCAATCACACAATAAAGCTATGCAGTTCATTTATAGCACGTATCAAACACAAGGCCCACTAGGCCAGATCATGTGGCCCTTGCACCTCTCCGGCAACTGCAACATCCCTCAGCCAGAGAAGACAGAACTCCTCCACCAGATCCTATGATTCTTCGTGCCCCACCCCACCTCAGCAGTCGGCAGCAGAGAGGAGTACAGAACTCCTTCTACAGATCTTGCGCCCTTCTGTACAGTCACAGCACCCCCTCATCTTCACCTCCACTGGTTTCAGCATTCAGCAGCTGATTCCAGCCCTCGTTTGGTCCTCCAGACCCTGCAATTTCTGCATCTCAGCTCAGCCCCTAGCTTCTTCCTGGCAGCAGCACAAGGTAAAGGAGGTGCACTGTGATGCAAGCGAGTGTGCTTCAGACATATAGTCTTACAGATACAGCCGGCCCTTTGAGGGCAACCATAATGCTGATGCAGCCCAAAAATGTAATGGAGTTTGACAACCCTAATTTATAGGGTATTAGAAACATCAAAACAGGCTGATATAGACCTGAGCTGCAGATAAACTGTCCTTTTCTATCCATCAGCGAGTTTCCATTATATGGTGACCATATAAAATGTTGGCCTAATATGCTGTAAAGGATTTGAAGTAGGTTGACGGTTTTCTATTAAGGGTTTTGGTCCTAACTCTTGTTTTAATACAGCACCGCAACGGTCTTCCAACACCATTTCAAAATTCCAGACTGGTTTCCATGGCTGCAGCAGTGGCTGCTAGGGTCCAGTGCCAATATTGCATTTTCAGAGTGTACAATATTAGAGTAAAAGTGTACTATAAAGTTATAAACTTGCCAAGCCTTGCTAGAAATTCTGAGATAAAATAAGTGTAAAAAAAAAAAATGGTATTTACGCTCAAGAAAGAAAATAAAGAAAAAATGACCAGTTTCAGCCCAAACATTAATTTGCATTAACTGGTTGCTCAATGTGACCAACAGGGAAATAGATCAGTAAAGTTAGTCATTGACTATTCGACTCTCGGCCAGTTCAGCAGGAACCGCCTGTGATTAGAACTATGTATGGGCAGACTAAATTAACTCAAATTGATCAATCGCTCAATGTGGGTACAACCAGCCTGCTGAATTTTACATATGATTATTGCAAAGGGCTGTTATAGCCACTAGCAATAATCACTGTGTTCTGGCACAGATGGCCTACCCTGCCACCCCTCCCCAGAAGAACACAATGGCTTGGCAGGAGGGAATCCCCTGTCAATGCCAACTGTGTCTATAGGGGGGAGATTGGGTGACTTTTTCCTGCAACCCATGGTTGTAGGAACAAAATTTGCTCTGTCTATGGCCGGATTTAGGGTCACCTTGACATTTGCAGTCACCTCTCAGTTTGGATTTTCTAATATGCAGCAGAGTTGACCTCCGATTATAGTTGTTTTTTTTAAAGTATAGCTAACGGCAACATTTTTGCTTTGCATAGGGGAAGTTGAACACTTGTCAGGTTTTTATTGCCGTCTGTGCAACTGTAAGGGAGAGATTCACCCAGTTTGTTCTCTTTATCATCATCACTGAAAATAAAAAGTAAAAAGAAAAAAATAAATCCCCAAAACAGGATTCTTGGGAACTTCTTCTGAAGGGGACACTAGTAATCGATAATGCAAATCGTTGACAACGAGTTTCATTATCGATTCAGCCCCAATTATAACCCCTGTAAGGTTTATTTTTGTTATCTGTGTCTCATTGGGGAGATTTCCCCTCATGACCTATCCCATAGCCAAAAGAGGAAGTGAGAAATGTCCTATAACGTGAGGGAATTCCTGCTTGTCATCATAAAATGCATTAAGGTAAAAAAACACGAGGGTTTACAACGCCTTTAAAGCAAACCAATTCCAAAAATATTACATGTAGTGGCATTCTTCTCCAGGTACACACAAACCTTTTTTTAGCTATCTTCTGAAAGAGTTCGAGGAATTTCAAAACCTAAAAAAGCTAGAAAGTCAACCTTTTGCTCTGCCCCCATCATTCCTCTCGAATGGTTAAGGAGGCCATCCATCATAGGGACAGAAAGCAATTTAAAATTCTACAGCTGTCATGGGAACAACTACCAATTACTCATGAACTGGTCTTCAGGATATGACATGAAGAGTAATTTTCATAATGGAACACAGGCATCAACTACCCCCACCCCTGAAAAAAACAAAATAAAAAATAAAACCCTGATGGGGTTCTAACTATTCCTATCTGAAACTAAAACAAAATGTATTGGCTAAAAGGTACACGTATATGTTTTTTATGAACTGGACCCATGTTTAGAATTATATCGGCACATTGGTGTAGTGGGTAGCATTTTCACCTAGCAGTAAGAAGGGTCGCTGGTTCGAATCCCAACCACGACACTACCTGCCTGGAGTTTGCATGTTCTCCCTGTGCCTGCGTGGGTTTCCTCCGAGTACTCCGGTTTCCTCCCACACTCCAAAGACATGCTGGTATGTTAATTGGATCCTGTCTAAATTGTCCCTAGTATGTATGAATGTGAGTTAGGGACCTTAGATTGTAAGTTCCTTGAGGGTAGGGACTGATGTGAATGTATATGTAAAGCGCTGCGTAAATTGACGGCGCTATACAAGTACCTGAAATAAATAAAATATCCAATAAAAAGTATGTTGCTACATCTGTGGGTCAAATCAGGGTTCCACTTTTTATTTAGTACTGAACAGACACCAGGGACTTACCAGATTGTGAATGACATTTGTCAAAGTCCATGCAACAGGGACACTGAAGAAAGGAATGCTTAGCAGCACTATGTGTAGCATTCCGACCCCCAGGGCATACGTTAACCACATTCCACGACTATTCATAACCCTAGTATTTGGGTTCACCTCGCTGTGTGCAACACCCACATTCATCTTGGCCCTGAAAAATACATAAAAAAAAAATAAAAAAAGATTGATTACCATTTGGAAACTCCACCATTTCATGAAGAATTACAAATAATTTAAGAAAATTAACATTACACCACACAGAATGCAACTGGTTTTCAAGTACCCTAAACATCTTCCAATAACAAACGTGCAACCTAAGTGATTATAATTACCTTGTTGTAACATAATAGTTATAGACAGCAATTTTTGCTAGGTGAGCATAACATTTTTGAAAAGGGGTAACAAAAAAAAGTAGAGTACAACAACATGTACAGAAACATAAAAATGTACAGTTCTCACAATTCTAAACTTACAGTAGTTTTTATGGAATGTAATCATAGCCATAGGGCATGGAAAAAGCCACTGAGATAAGGGAAGGTTGCACTGTGAACCTGTCAGATGCTGCAGGATCTACAGTACATATGTCACCAACAGCTCCCGTATATTGGAACCCTCTCAATATGAATGTGTTCCAGGCACATCTTTCATCAAGCAGATACAGAATAAAAAGAAATCATTTTTTGTACAATACATGACAGTAAGTCACTTTCAAATCCAGGAAACATTTGTCTGTGTCCAAGCGTGTCTGGCTACAATTAAGGTCAGAATGGCTTGACCCCCTTTGTTCAACAGTAATAACTGATAAGTGATAACACAAGCGTGCCGTTATAGTTTTAGCAGCCAATGGCATTACACGAATGCAGACCTTTCGTAAAGCAATGTATTGGCATTAACCGCTTCCTGACCGCCTCACGCAGATATACTGCGGCAGAAGGGCACGTACAGGCAGATTAACGTACCTGTACGTTGTCCTTTAAGAGATGGCTTGCGGGCGCGCGCCTGCCGGGAGCTCCATGACCGTGATCGCGGGTACCACAGACTATGTCCACGGGCATACCCGCAATCATCTCCGTGAGGAAGAACGGGGAGATGCTAATGTAAACAAGCATCTCCCCGTTCTGCCTAGTGACACTGTCACTGATCAGCGTGCCCTGTAATCGGGAGCAGTGACCAGTGACGTGTCACACACAGCCCCCCCCCCCCCCACAGTTAGAATCACTCCCTAGGACACACTTAACCCCCTCCAGCGCCAGCTAGTGGTTAACCCCTTCACTGCCAGTGACATTTTTACTGTAATCAATGCAATGTTTTAGCATTGATCACTGCATTAATGCCAATGGTCCCAAAAATGTGTCAAAATTGTCCAATGTGTGGTGTGTCCACCATAATGTCTCAGTCACGAAAAAAACCACACACCACGATGATTGCTGCCATTACTAGTAAAAAATAAAAAAAAATTCATAAAAATGCCATAAAACTATCCCCTATTTTGTAGACTCTATAACTTTTGCGCAAACCAATCAAATGCTTATTGCATTTTTTTTTTTTTACGAAAAATACGTTTTTTTTTATATATTTTTTGGGGATATTTATTATAGCAAAAAGTAAAAAATAATGCGTTTTATTCAAAATTGTCGCTTTTTTATATAGAGCGCAAAAAATAAACTGCAGAGGTGATCAAATACCACCAAAAGAAAGCTCTATTTGGCATCCTTTTTTTTCCCCACAATTTTGTTTGGGAGCCATGTTGCATGACTGAGTAATTGTCAGTTAAAGCGATGCAGTGCCGAATTGCAAAAAGTGCTCTGGTCAGGAAGGGGGTAAATTCTTCCGGGGCTGATGTGGTTAAAGTGAACCTGTTGTGTATTTTTAGTGAAAAGACATTTTGCCTTACCACTAAACATTAAACACTTTCAGGTTGTTGTATATTTTAATGCGGTAATAAAAACAAAAATTTAATTATAGTGCTACGCCCGCAGGAGCCGCTTGCTAGACTGGGTTCTCTGTTCTTCAGCCTCAGCCTCACTGGGACACAGCAGGTTAAAGTGGTTGTAAACCCTTACAAACCACTTTGACCTACAGGTAAGCCTAGATTAAGGCTTACCTGTAGGTCCAAGAAATATCTGCTAAACCTACACGGTTTAGGAGATACTTACTAAAATACAGCGACAGCTGTCTACGGCACATGCGCCGTAGACCGCGGCACGCAGGCGCACTATCGCCGTTAGCAGCATGCCACTGCTTATGGCAAAATGCCGTTAGTGGCGGCTCCCATGCGCATGGAGTGACGTCATCGCTGCTCCAGCCTCTCACAGCGATGACGTGTGAACACCCATGAGATCCGATTCTGCTGTGGACCAAAAAAAGGGTCCTGTACGAATTTGGGCAGGATGCAATGCGAATTCAGCCACACTGTCTGTATGGCTAAAATCGCATCGCACAGAGATCGCATGTGATTTGCACTGCAGTGCGAATCACATCCGATCATGAACATCGCAGCAGTGTGAACCTAGCCTAAAAACGAGTAAACACAGTTGATTCATAATAAATGGCTTCAGCCAAACACTAACCACGAGTGAAATAGATGTTTTTGTGTTATTTATATTCTTTGAAAAATGGCCAAGAAATCAAATTCTGCCATGGTATGTAAACTTATGAGCACAGCTAGATTATATACACACACAAACGCCATTTGTCTGCCCACTTGCCAACTTTCAAGTGATTATAAATGGCAGAAGTTTTATCTCAAAGTCTGGTGCCATTCCACAAGCGTGTACAATTTTGAAGCGTAACATGTTGGGTAGCCATTTACTTGGCGTAACATCTTTCACATTATGCAAAAAAAAATTGGGCTAGCGTTACGTTTTTTTTTTTTTTAATGCATGAAACTTTTTTTTCCCCCAAAAATAAAAATGTGTTAGTAAAATTGCTGCACAAATAGCATGTGAAAAATAAAAAAAAAAGAAGATAGATGTAACGACCACCATTTTATTCTCTATCTTCTAACAAAAACCATACATAATGTTTTGGGGCTCTTTGTAATTTTCTAGTAAAAAAAAAATATGATTTTTACATGTGGTAGAGAAATGTCAGAATTGGCCTGGTAGGCAAGTGGTTTATAGAGAGGCATACATGGACAAATTAAAATTGGCATGTTTGCTGCTATAGTGCCATATGGACTTGTAAAACTGCCTATCCCTCTTCCTTAGGCTCCTTTCACACGGGCTTGTCAGTGTGACAGACTCCGCTTGCTCAGCAGGGATCGATCTGCTGATCCCCACTGAGCAGACAGGTGACAGGTCTGTCCCCACTCACTGTGCAGAGGGACTGGTCAGAGTCCTGCTCTCCTCTATGGGGAGATGAAAACGGACCGCCTGTTCATTTTCATCCGCTCCTCCAGACGAATGGAAAAATAGGGACACCATCTAGATTTGGCAGACAGGATCAGATCAGATAGCAATGGCACCGTCATAATCCGTCCTAATCGGTGTGCCGCTGCATTCGCAGCGCCGCCCCGATTTCATAGAGTCGTTTCTGGAAAAAACTGACAGGCGAACTTGATCAGAAAGCGTGTGTGAAAGAGGCCTTAGCCCTGGTTCACATTGATACGATTTGACATGTCAAATCCGCGGCAACTGCCGGCAATGGCACCGTCCTAATCGGTGCGATGCTGCATTCGCGGCACTGCACCGATTTCAAAAATACGATTCTGTACTACTTTTTGTGATTTGGGGCTGCGATTTACATTGACATCTACACAGATGTCTCTGAAATTGTGGCTGAAATCAGAACTGACACATGGGACTGAAATTGTGTGGGTTCAGCTGAAACCTTTTTGCAGGTGTATAAATCTTATGTTAGAAATCGGCCCTAAAACCTATTTAAAGCTTTCAGAGGCTAGTTCACAGATTTTTAGTTTGATTATTTTGTGGCAGAAAACATTGTGCATCAGTAAATAATGTACTCCTATTATAATGGTTATAGAACAACTAATTGATTTTCTTTTAAAGGACAACTGTACCTTTGGTACAAGTCATGTCCCGTCCCCCGGATTGTGGCACGCCTGGTCCAAAATGTCCCTCTGTCCTCTTTCCAGCGATCCTCACTGTGTGGCCCTGGACAGAGCCATACAGCCTAATGCTGGCCATACACTATACTAAAAATCCTCTGAAATTTGGTCGTGTAGACAGTTTGTTGTTTTTTTGGCCAGTTAATGAGCACAAAAAAAAAAAAAAAAAAAAAAAAAAAAAAAAAAAATCGATAATTGTTGGGACTTTTTTTAGCCGAAAAAACGAAGGACAAGTTAGGAAATTTTCTGCCGAACAAACAATAAATTGAAAGGAGTTTCCTGTGCGAACTGCCTGCACTAGATATATGTAAAAAAAGAAACAAAAAATGCATTCATTTATGTCCACTGTGCAATTTATCGGTCATTACATGATGGCACCATTGTTTGCGCTCACGGCCGAATGTTCGTTTTTCGAAAATGGGTTAGGCCGATTGTATGGCTAGCACAAGGCTCATATCACACTAATACACCTTTGCCATGCTATAAATTATGTACCTAAAAGCCTGTGAGACATTTCACAGCTCTGTGCTGCGTTTGCGCAGTTGTTTGCAAAGTCCTGCATGCTGCATCTTTGGTGCGCTTTCTAAAAGCGCACCAATAGATGCGGCTTCCATTGAAGTCACTGGGAAGCACACCAAAAATGCACCCAGGGTCAGTTTTTAGAGCCCTTTCACACTGTGGGGATCAGCTTTACCGCCGTTTATCGGCACTATTCAGCCACTATCAGGGCAGTTTTAACCCCCAGCTAGCGGCCGAATAGGGGTTAAATCTGCCCGCAAAACTTTGCTGCAGCGGTGTTTTGCCAGCGGTATAGCAGCGCTGCCCCATTGATTTCAATGGGGAGGAGCGGTGAGTTCACCGCTCCTTCACGTCTCCCTTACTGCTTCAAAGAAGCTGCTGGCAGGACTTTTGACACCCTGCCAGTGCACCGCTCCAGTGTGAAAGCCCTCGGGCTTTCACACTGGAGTGAATGGAGCAGCCGTTTTAGGGCGGTTTGCAGGCGCTATTTTTAAAGCTATAGCGCCTGGGTCTTAGGGTTATGTGGCAAAAATATGCTAGCACAAAAAAATAAATAAAAAAAAAAAAAAAAAAAAAACTGCGCTGCAGTGTGAAAAACAGCCTAGCTTTTGAAAATATCCCTTGCGGGATCCCCTTAACCTGGCACATGCATGCTGTAGCCCCATTTGTTCCTTGTAGGTGCTGTAAAGAGGTAAAAAGTTGGGTAGCCGCCAAGGTAAAGTGGTCCTTTAAATGTGCCCTTAGCTTTGCTTTAAAGTAAAATAGTATTTTGAACATAATGAATGTTAATTATAAAATGTTTGTTTGGACCGCGCTGTTCCAAATGAACTATTACCTTCACAACTAGATGTGCCGGCTTTATGTGCTATAAGCTCTATGCAGCCTCAGTTAAATACAGTATACAGCAAAGTGTTCAGGCAGCAAGAAGAGAACTTCCTGGTTCACTCCCCAAACAATCCTGTTAGGCTCAGGAGCACTTAGCCTTTCACAGGGAGCTTTGTATTCCATGAATGAACACAAAGCTTCCTCCGAATTGCCGAGGCGGAGAGGTGTGCAGACGACATCTCAATCTCCGACTCATTCAGTTAAGACAGTGTTTCTCAATTCCAGTCCTCATGGCCCACTAACAGGTCATGTTTTCAGGCTTTCCATTATTTTGCACAGGTGATTTGATCAGTTTCACTGCCTTAGTAATTACCCCAGCTGTTTCATCTGAGGGAAATCCTGAAAACATGACTTGTTAGTGGGCCATGAGGACTGGAATTGAGAAACACTGAGTTAGGAGAATACAATGCGCCCTTTTAAGCCCTTGGGGCCAGCCCCTCTCAGCTCTTTAAGGGGTTTACCAATGCCAGGAGGTGTGGCTTATGGTCATGTGACTGCAGTGATTAGCAGTCACATGATTGAAAAGCTTCCGATCCAAAGTGGCGATTGTGAGCTTTCCGTTAGCCGCCAGTAAATGTGCCAGGAGCGTGTAGGACACACACTCTTGGCACAGCTCTATTTCCACTAATGCACACACACATATACATATACACAACCTTGTGCCGGAACACAGCACTATATACTGTATGTAGCGGAGGCTTTACAGTTTATACAGCACACACAGTGGAATATTTAAAACTTCATGAAAAGCTAGAAATCCACTTTAAAGAATCTTATCCCTCCCTGCATTCCCTTATTCTGCACCAAACTGCTAAAGATTCCTCCAAGTTTTGACTTGATGGGCATATTGGAGCTTAACTGCTTCAGATTCACGCTATAGCCAAAGAACAGCTACAGCGCGTGCCTACTTTGCCTGGAAGGCGTCAATAGAGGTCCTCCCTTGCTCAAGTGGCCAGTGCGCTCTGCGATCAGCAAGTCTATGAGACTCACTGGATCACAGTTCGGAGTAAGGGGTCGATCCCTACTCCTTACCCCATGTTCAGCTGTCAGCCAATGACAGATGATCATGTGATGTAAACAGAGCCGATCACTGGCGGCTGTCAGAGGGACATCGTTCCCGATAAAGGAGAGCAGCTGCGGAGACATCTGTGTCCACCAGCGCCACCCATCAGTGCCCACCAGCGCCACCTATCAATGTCACCAATCAGTGCTGCCCATCAGTGGCCATCCGTGCCGCCTTATCAGCGCATATCAATGAAGGAGAAAAATTATCTGGTTTGCAAAATTTTATAACAAATGATAAAACATGATTTTTTTTTTTCCAAAATTTTCCACTTTTTTTGTTTATCAAAAAAAAAAAAAAAAAATAAAAAAAAAAAAAAAAACCCCAGTGGGGATTAAATACCACCAAAAGAAAACTCTATTTGTGTACATTTTTTTCATAAAAAATGTAATTTAGGTACAGTGTTGCATGACTGCGTAATTATCATTCAAAAGAGCGACAGCGCTGAAAATTGGTCTGGGCAGGAGGGGGGTTTAAGTGCCCAGTAAACAAGTAGTTATATTAAAGCCTCGTTTAAAAATAAATAAAATCAAAAATCAAACAAAAACATACATCCATCCATCCCTGATCTTCCCCTTCTTGGGTCCCATGCTGGCTCCTCCCTCCTGTTGGGAACCCCCAACAAGCATCTAGCTGTGATGGCACCCAAGTAGGCGTGCCCCCGAGCCGCGGCTCAGTGTGTCCATTTAAACACGAAGCCGCGGTTTGGCCATGCTCCTCCATCTTCTGATTGGCTCACTGGCTGTGAATGACAGCAGCAGGAGCCAATGGCAATAGCAAGGCTTTTGTGGACATTGTTGAATTGAGATGGGGCTCAGGTTAAGTATTAGGGGGGCTGCTGCACACAAGATTTTTTTTTTACCTTCATGCATAGAATGCATGAAGGTAAAAAATATTGTGCCTTTACGACCACTTTAAATTTGACTGGCAGAGCGGACCTAATGGTGAACTGATGGGCTTTGTATTGGTATTGGTGGCAGTATTTGCATCTTTCCTTGTTAGGAAACAGGTAGCAGATACTGCCTTAAGCCCCATACACACTATCAGATTTTCTGCTTATTTTTGTCTTCAGATTTACCAAAACCATGTAGTGGAAGGGCCTGCCTGATTGCATACAAATTGAAACTCCTAAGGTTTGACCTCATATTATATGGTTTTGGTAAATCTGAAGGGGAAAAAAAATAAAAAATTAGCAGAAAATCTGATAGTGTGTATGGGGCTTTAGACCTAGCAAATATCTGAGCAGTGGTGGCCAAGAAAGGAAGTTTTATGCTGTATGACTATACGCATGTAAACATTATTCAAACTGTACCCATTATATTTAAAATTATATTTGCTTTATTATTTTGTGCTTATAACTGATAATTTGTCTTCAGCAATGTGATAACTTGCTAAAACGTCTATATAAAAAAAACTCTGTGTATGCTCTATTGCAGAGTCCTCCTTGTATTTATTCCTTTGACCATTACAATGCTGTGGTTATAAAATAAAAGTGCATGCTGTGACTTCTAGATCTCCTTTAGATCTAATTGCTGAAGAGGATGTCCAGACATTTACCTACCTTTTTTCAAATTCTTCCACATGTTTACAACTGCTGAAGCCATTGCTATAAGTTATACATAAACTGGAGATCTTTAAAGAGGAAGTAAACCCTGATGAGTAGAGGTCGACCGATATGGGTTTTTCTCTGGCCGATGCCGATATTTAGAAATCATGGCGGCCGATAGCCGATATATGATGCCGATTTTTTTGGGCCGATATGTTAGGCCGATTTTATTTTATTTATTTATTTTTAATCCCCCTTGATCTAACACACCTTTCCCACTGGGGCGTTTTTTAAGGCGCTTTTGGGCTAAAAATAGCGCCTGTAAAGTGCCTGCAAAATGGCTCCCCTGCAGTCTGTGTGAAAGACAGAGTGCTTTCACACTGAGGCGATGCGCTGGCAGGATCTTAAAAAAAAAAAGTCCTGCAAGCAGCACGTTTGGAGTGGTGTATACCGCTCCTCTACCATTCCTGCCCATTGATATGAATGGGCACCACTGCCGAAGCGCATACAATGCGATTTGGCAGCGGTGCTTCATGGGCGTATTTAACCTCTTCCTTGGCCGCTAGCTGGGTTATATGTGCCCCACTAGCAGCCAAATAGCACCGCTAAAATGATGGTAAAGAGCCGCTAAAACTTGCGTTTTACCATCAACGCCTGCCCGCTCCAGTGTGAAAGCAGCCTTCATACGTGATACAGAAAATTTCTTACACTTAAACATTTATTAAACAAAACAAACCTCCAATCAGTTTACTTGTATGTATGATCTAGATAAAAAAAAAAAAAAAACCTATATATTAAATAAAAACGGGTAGTCAAAACTTTTGGACGAAAAAAAAAAAAAAAAAAAAAAAGGGGCTAACTTTACTGTTTTTATTTTATTTTTATTTTTTAAATGGTGTATTTTTTTCCCAAAAAAATGCATTTGAAAGACCTCTGTGCAAATGGCGTGTGACATAAAATATTGCAACAACCGCTATTTTATTCCCTAGTATCTCTGCTAAAAATATATATATAATTTTTGGGGGGTTTAAGTGATTTTCTGGCAGAAAATACAGGATTTTTACTTGTAAGCAACAAGTGTCAGAAAAGATTTAGGGTCCTTTCACACGGGGCGGATCAGTTCTGATCCGCCCCGTGGATGTCCGTTTGCTCAGCGGGGATCACTCCGCCGATCCCCGCTGAGCAGGGAGATGACAGGTCTGTCTCTGCACACTGTGCAGGGACGGACCTGTCACAGCGCCGCTCTCCCCTATGGGAGATCGGATGACGACGGACCGCAGTGCCAGTCGTCATCCGATCCGATGACGGATGGAAAAATAGCTTTTTCCTCCGTCACACTTTTTCGGATCGGAGCGGGTCGGATGTCAGCGGACATGTCACCGCTGACATCCGACGCTCCATAGAGCTCTATGGAGCACCCGTTCAGGTCCGCCTGAAAAACTGACAGGCGGGCCTGAACGGCACGTTGGTGTGAAAGAGGCCTTAGTCTTTAAATGGTTAAACTGAGATGACTTCATTCATTCACAAGTGTAAACATTGTATCTTTCTGTTCTTTTCTTGGCAGTCTGCCCAGAGAGGAGGAAAGGGTTGCTATGACGACTCAGGCAACTCACACTGACTTCTTACAGAAGTCATTTCAAAGTCCCGCTGTAGAATCGGCTTTTTATCAGCACAATCGGCCGATGCCGATTATTTAAAAAACGGCAAATATCGGCCGATATATCGGTCGACCTCTACTGATGAGTTTACTTCCTCTTTCATTCCCTGCAAAGGCAAAGCATAATGGACTACTATGCATCGCATAGTAGCCCATTATGTGTCACTTACCTGACACAGGAGCCAGCGAAGTCGCCGCTGTCCCCTGTAGTCCGCCGCATCCATCTTCCTGGTGGGGTCTCGCAGCTCCGCAGCTGTCATTCGGCGAAGCCGCGATGACGTCACTCCCGCGCATGCGCACGGGAGCCGACACGCGCGGCAGCTCCGTCGTTGAGAATGCCGCGCTCAGTGCGCCGCTGTCTACGGCGCATGCGCCGTAGACAGCGGTGCCTGTTTTCGGGCAAATATATCCTAAACCATATAGGTTTAGGAGATATTTCTTGGACCTACAGGCAAGCCTTAATCTAGGCTTACCTGTAGGTCAAAGTGGTTTGTAAGGGTTTACAACCACTTTAAAGACTAGGCAAAATGCAGAGGAGTTGTAGGCTGTAGATTGAACAAGCTGCGCTTGAGGCAAGAAGCACCTACATCAGTCAATCTTGTTGACTTTTAATTCACGTTAGCTTTTTCCTACTCAACAATAACAAAATGACTACAAGTAAACAAACCCCAAAGTAACTCATTAGTTAAATTACAATCAGTAGACACAAATCTGCAGACAAAGAATTGAATCCAAAGGTCGCAGAAGACACACAAGGAACAGAAGTCCAGGTCAAAGGACACGATTTGAGGACTGTAAAATATAGTTTCTTATAAGAGCTCATAAAATCACATAAACACGATAGGCAGATATGGGCAAGTATGTATTTATCAAACACACATTTTATTAAGGAGGATGCATAATCTAAATCATTTTTGATTGTTGAAGGAAACCTAGGTTCCAGAAATGGGGGTTGCAGCATCTCAGAATTTGCTGATCTCCTGGTTTTTCATGCATTAAGTTCTCTAGAATTACAGTGATATTAAACCCTCAGTTTTAAGCACTTTCAGCAGCTGATTTAATCACTTACTGAATATAGAGCGTCTTTATCTTTCAATCCTTGGCTATGTTCTGATTTAAGCTGATGCCATGACCGCTGCCCCAGATTTCCTGTTTCAGGGAGGCTCCTGTCTCTTGTTGCGTCCTATGAACCCAATCTTGCATGCAGAGACTACAGTTGTCTCCCTACACTGTGTGCATCAATAGAAAGACAACCCTGTAACCTAGGATGGCAAACCACTCCCCTGCTCCTCCTCCCTCTACACCCCCCCCCCCCAAACCCTTCCATTTTCCAAGCGAACAGACTGCACTGATCGTTCTTTCCTGTGAGGAGCACAGAGAGCAGGAGACAGCAGCATTGGAAATTTGTAAACTGCAAGTGCTGGGGTAAAAATTTAACAAATAGTTTACTTAGGAAGGTTTATATCTTACTGCACACAATGGGTTTGCACTTTTTTTTGGGCAAACATATTTTAATAGGCTGCCCTATGTGCAAAAAATTGCAGGGGGGGCACCTTTAAAAACAAAAACAAACAACAAAAAAAATCCACACTCGACAACCAAAAAAATAAAACCTGCATTGCTCCAGTCACACTTGAACCACTCCAAAGTTGCGCCATCTTTGGGGTGCAAGTTTGAAGCAATTTTGGATGGGTGTGACTTGGATAGGACTTTGACCAGTATTAAATGGACAACTGTTACATTGTAGGGACTCAGCACATGTGGGTGGCGGTGGCCTCATTACAGTGGAGGAATTTAATCAGTGGTCACTGGTCAGTACTGTCGATTGGGATTTCTATGTGGGCAGCTTGCAGCAGTTTGCCCAAGACCCCTTTCATACTGGGGCCGCTGCCGTGTTCATGGCAAAGCTTGTTTTATCAGCGATTTACGGCTGTTTAAGCGGCGCTTTTAACCCAAAAGAAGAAGGGGTTAAAAACTCCTGTGTTGCAGCGTTTCTGAATCGCTTTTCAGGCACTTCGGAAGCACTGCCTATTCATTCCTATGGGCAGGAGGCTTTGGGAGCTCTAAATACAGCGCCCCCAACCCTCCCCAAAGATGCTGCTTGCAGGAATTTTCAGAACGTCCCGCAAGCGCACCGTCCCAGTGTGAAAAGTCACACTTGAATGAATGGGAGGCGGTTTTCAGGCGCTTAGCAGAGACTATGTCCAGCTCTAAAGCACCTGAAAACCACCCCAGTGTGAAATAGGTCTAAATGCTGTGTGCAATCACCACAGGTATATGCTCTGCATTAACATCCTTGGTCCCCCGATGAATTTAAAGGATTTGTTAACCCACTAGGTTAAAATTACATAAGCCTCTCTATGTATTAATGCAATGTGCCCTGTGTCTATGCCTTATAAAAAATAATGCTGCAATATACCCATTTCAGAGCTCTGATTGGCAGTCACGTGATCCGCCTCCTCTCTCCTCTCGGCATGACAGCTGCAGTGGGCAGGGCCAATGAACCCCAGTGGAAGTCAGTCAGGAGGGGAGAAGGAGAGAAGCAGTCCTGGCCGCTGCAGCTGTCATGCGAGAGAGGAAAGAAATGGCGGATAACATGATCGCCGATCAGCGCTATGAAACCGGTTCATTGCAACATTAATTTTTAAAAGGCATGGACACAGGGCATATTACATTAATAGAGAGGGTTATGCCATTTTAAGCATAATTTGAGCAGCTTGAGGGGAGGGAGGTGGGGAGCAGAGCGGCACAGACACAGAGTTGACAGGCAGGGGGGAGGGGGGGGGGGGGAGGGTGAGAGCACAGAGGAGCCAGAGCAGGGCTGCGGATGATGGACACACGTAAACTGACCTCTAATCAAAAACAAGAAGATCTGGATAGCCGCACTCAATTAAATTCTTGTGAACAAAAATACAAGCCACAGCAGGAACAGACAGGCGCTAACGCGTTTCACACTTCAATGTAGTGCTTAGTCATAGTCTAGACTCACCACGGTGTCGGGGCTCAGCAGCCATGATACACCGTGGTCAGTTTACAGGTGGGAGGGTATAGCCAGGCAGTACCAGCCAGGTATTGCAGGTGATCGAGGGGTCCAAATGACACAGCACAAGCACTGTGCTGTATAACATGCTCTAAGGGAACAGGATTTTTTTTTGGGGGGGGGGGTTAACACTTTAATACAGTTCAAAAAAAAAAATTAAGTGATAGTTCTTTAATATGTATCAGTTTGCATAGAGTTCAATTCTTGATCTGAAATGCACAGTACGACCACAGTGTCTGTCTCAAAGCAGATCTCCTGCGAAGATCGAGGCGGCAAGATATCAGCTCCAGTCTAGGAGCTGCATCTCACTAATGCCCCAAGACATTAAAGCAGTATTAAGCCAAAAAACGTAGACCCCCCCCCCCACCGTGATCTGTTCAGTAACACACCCCCCAAATTAGAGTGCCCCACTCTGAATGAAGGAGCACCTTTGGGTGGCAGCATTGTCAGTCTAGGGGAGAGGGTAGTGTTAGATGTATTAGCACAGTTAGATGCACTAACAAATTGAAGCCGAACTCCAACTCACAATGTAGTTACACAAGCAGTTAGAGAAACCGTTTCTTTTTTTTTACCCCCCTTTTCCTTTTGGAAAACATGAATAAATGTTGATCATTGTGAGCACCACTGTCAGTACTAAATGGTTGTCTCATCTCTCCAACTACATTTATAGAACAGCTTGTTCTGTTGAAAAAGAACAGACTTACTGGCCAGATCACCAGGTGAAAAAGAAAAGAAAGCCTAAAAATTAAAACTAAAAGCAAATGCGTGAAAAATATTTGGTTTTGTGTTCAATTCTCTTCCCCCTAGGGTTGGCACTAGAACAAGCAAAACACTTTGAAACATTGGAAAATGTCTGAGCCTTCCCTGAATTTGTGGTATTGCTTCAGTTTGCTGCTATGCATCTGTACTTTACTTCCTCAAAATGTATTTCAAAGCATTTGATCGCAATCATTTGAAGATCCTAAATGACTGATAGGCTGATATATAGAACTAGTTGGAGATGGAGCTGGTGTGAATGACTGCACATAATGGTGGACAATAAAATCATAATTAAATCTGGGTAAATCTGCACATGTAACCAGGGTGGATTTGATTTAAAATTGCTAGTAAAAAAAGACTTGATTTTAAATCAACTCGATTGAAATCAAATTTTTAAAGAGCAACTGTCATTTATGTCCTGCAGCGGCTCTTCCTCTGACCCGCCATTGAATCACCGACGGTCCCATTCATTTTAATGGTACGGCTAGTGATGTGGCAGTGACAAGGTGAGGGACATGGCGGCAGCAGCTGAGTGGAGCTCATAAAAACGCCCCAAAAAAAAATGCCTGAAAAACGTCCAACAAGCAAAATCCCATTCATTTCAATGGCATCCGTTCACATCTGAGCATCATCACATGAAGCAAAACACCTAAAAAACACCCTAAACTCAAAAAAAGAACATGAGCTTCTTTGGGGCAGATTACAGGCATTTTTCTGCCTTTTACATTGGTGACCTGAACATAACTGCAGCAAAAACAGGTGACTTTGAAACGCCCAGGAGTGAATGCAGCCTTATGCCCCATGTACAATGCTGCTGCTAAACGGATGTTTAGGAGCAGTTGGGCATTTTTTTCAACTGCCCCTGAACTCTCCTCTGTTTTATCTTATCAGTACATATAGACAGGATCGTTTATAGTGGTTTCTAGGTATTGAGTTTAGAGGTTTTTTTTGGAATGCAAAAAAAATGGGTTCAGACACAACTCGCATTAAGCCACGTTTCGTTTACAGGCGTTTTTCCCTTTTTGAAAATAAATAAATAAAAACAATATAATTATATATATATATATATATATATATATATATATATATATATATATATATATATATATTTTTTTTTTATTGCAAACAAAATGAAGGTCTCCTATTTAGAATAGCAAACTGTCAGGTCAGTAAAGGATATCAGAATCGATTCAATCATACAATTTGTAGTGTACATAGATTTGCAAAACAATCAGATAGATAGAGGAATATACCTGAACTTTGTTTTATCTCATGGTTACTGTGAAATTATGTGAATGCATCAATGCAGCGCACGTTATCTCAACTTGGATTCATTGAATGAGTTTACCAAACCCGTAAATATAGCAGAATATACAGCCTCATGCTACATAACCAAGCTCCATGTTGTGCTGAACAAACATTATTAAATGTAGACTGTTACTCCAAAAGCTTTAAAATAAATTGATAAAAATGAAAAAAAAAAAAAAAAATCTGATTAAAAAAAAAAAAAAAATTTGGGGGATTTTTGAAAAAATATTCTTGATTTTTAGCAACCTGCATATAACCAACATAGGTTTAGCCAAATGTCTATATCCTTCCAAAGATGGTCAATCAACCTCTCGGACAAAAAAAAAAAAAGACTCAATACGGTTTGAAGGGAATGTAACATGAAATGAATGTTGCAGATGAAGTTCATTTAGAAAAAACAATAAACAGCCCATCGAGGTAAAAACCAACAAAATGAGAAAAAAAAATGAATTGGTTTGCTAAACAATAAATTCACATGACTAATGTTATTTGATAACATGTCACTAGAAAAAGGGGACATCCAAAATCCTACCCTTTACCATGTCACTGCTAGATCTCACGTTTAATTTTTCCTCCTTTTTTGGAGCGTGCAGTGCAGGGTGGATATAAATCAATGATTTAAATTTGATTTAAATAGTTTTTGTTTATTTTTTATCAAATTTTAATAAAATGCTTTTGGAGTAAAAATCTATCCAAAAGATAGTTTTCTATTTAAGATTCATTAATAATTTCATTTATTCAGCATGAAATGGAGCTTAGTTATGTAGCACGAGGCTGTATATTCTGCAATATTTACGGTTTTGTTAAACTCATTGAATGACTCCAAGCTGAGATAACATGCACTGCATTGACACACAATGTCACAGTAACCATGAGAGAAAACAAAGTTCAGGAATATTCCTTTATCCCATTGTTTTGCAAATCTATGTACACTACAAACTGTATGATTGAATTGGTTCTAATATCGCTGTTTTACTAACCTGGCAACTTATTATCCTAAATAGGAAACCTTAACGTGATTTGCAAATATTAAAGATTCTAGCAAGAATGAGTCTTTACACTTAAGAACACCTGTCACTTCAGATCCATCATGGCAGTGCCTGTTAGCAGGCATCCACTCAGCTACTGCCGCCACGTCCGTCTCCCACCTTGTTCTGTCATTGCCGCATCACCAGCTGTCCTATTAATGTGACGGTCGGTGAGTCAACAGTGGGTCAGAGGAGGAGCCGCTGTGGGACAGATGGCAGTTGCTCTTTAAAAAAAATGATGATTTAAATCAAGCCTTTTTTTTGCTAGCGATTTAAATTAAATCCACCCTGCTGCAGCGTAAAAGTCGTTGCATGACTGGCAGCTTCCGTTAAAGAGAAAGTAAAGCATCAGCAATATTTTTTTTTTTTAAATAACCCCTGCAAGACAAAGGCATAACGAGCTAGTATTCATAGCAACAACTAGCTCATTATGAATTACTTACCCGAGATCGAAGCCCCCGAAGCGGTACTCGTTCCCCTCCTCCGACGCCATCTATCCCGGAGTGACTTCTGGGTATTGCGGCTCCAGCGCTGTGACTGGCTGGAGCTGCGATGCCACTCCCGCACATGCACGCTGGTGCTGCCACTAACTAGCATACTAGCTCATTATGAATTACTTACCCGAGATCGAAGCCCCCCGAAGCGGTACTCGTTCCCCTCCTCTGATGCCATCTTTCCCGGAGTGACTTCCGAGTATCGTGGCTCCCGCACTGTGACTGGCTGGGCACGCTCCATGCACCTGCATCCGATGTCTACGGCGCATGCGCCATAGACATCGGTGCAGCTAGATCTCCTAAACCCTTTAGGTTTGGGAGATATTTCTTGTACCTACAGGTAATCCTTAATCTAGGCTTACCTGTAGGTTAAAGTGGTTGTAATGGGTTTATACCACTTTAAGTTAGGATGAATCTAGCATCCATGTGCGTTGAGGGGCTCCACACGCTTACAGATCAAAGAAGGATACAACAAAAGAATATTAAGGTATTAAAATGAAACATATTAAAGTGGACCTTCAGTCATTTTTTCAGGTCTCCATCTATTAACTCTTCTGTCCTTGTCGTTTTTAATTTGGATAACAAAAACATATTTTTTCTGCCATATAATACCTTATACAGCTCACTTCCTGTTTCTTGTCTGGTCATTAGTCCAGGCTTATGACATCATGCAAAGCTTTCTCTTTCTTCCTGGAAAACTCTCACGAGAGTGAGAGAGGGGGATGCTTCATAAGAGGGCCAATGAGAGCTGCAGGTGTACCTATGTGTAAATCCAGGAAGTGAACAGGCAGCAGCTTCAGCTGCCCTCAGTTAAAATGGATGCAGCCAGACTCAGTGGAGGGAGATTTCTGCAGCATACTTGGAAAGTACAGAATCACAGTAGACATAAAATAATATGCAAAGTGATTGGAGGGAAGCTTCAGAGTGGCAAAAATGTTTTTATTACAAATTATGTGAGCAGACTTTCACTTTAAGAAGTAGAAAAATATTAGAAATCTGAATATACACCAGATTTTCAAACAAGCGTCTATTATCCAATATCTGACACATACTAGATAACATAGTTAAGTCCTACGCAAACGGCTGCCATTCACAAGCTCTGCTTTTATCTCTGTAAACAAGAGGAGGAATCCTGTTTTAGTAACAGACCTTCAGATAGATACCAAAATAGCCCGAGCATGAAACCACTTCATAGGTCATGTGATCGCAATGTAAAAGACGCTCGTAGAACTTCAGAAGATCGCGCATTCAACAACATTTTTTACAACATCCAAATACATTTTGACTTGGTTTGCCCTTAAAATGCATCATCAATAAACACTCCGGTTCTGTATTCATACGAAACCTCCTGAACACATACTTTTGCAACTCACATTAGAAGATGTATTCAATAAAGGATCACGAGTGTTAATGCTTAAGTGTAGTAACCCATAGCAGCCAATCAGAATGCAGTCTGTTACAGTCAGAAGATGGATGACAACTAGTTGCTATGGGTTACTGTGCATTGAAAAGGGAAATCATAGTTTTGGATGAAATTGTATTTAAGAGGTTTTATCTATGTATATAAACTCTTTATGAAAGTAAATATCTGACAGGATGCTCTTGTGACACCAATGGTACAAAGAATTGAATTAGGGTTGGAGAAAGACTGACATATAAACACTTCTGTTGTACTATCTTTGATTGAAAATCCATACGGTCCTATGGTCACACACACACACTTTGTAAGATTCAATATCTACCTAAGCCCCCAGTCACATCGAATGCAGGTTTGAAATTGTGCAATTTCACTTAAAATTGCACAATTTCAAAGCCGCATATCAGTGCGACTTCAGGTGCGACTTGGCTGACATCTGTGTGACTTCATGCACAGCTGTCTATGCAAGTCGCACCTGAAATTGCCAAAAATAGTCCAGGAACTTTTTCCCAAATTACGCGATACCAAGTCGGCACTGCACCAATTTGAACAGTTCCATTGCCGACAATAGGGTGCGACTTATCATGCGATTTTGACCTTTGGAAAAAAATATATATATTTTTCCCTTTAAGCTACGATTATATGAATATTAAAAAAGGTCATATCCGAGGCCCTTCACCAAATAACCTGGAGTGGATAACTGGGGACATAGAAAAGACAAAATTATGAAAATACTTTCTTCAGCTCTGTGTATACAAAGGAGCATGGGGGCACTCATGTCCATAATGGGGGTGGTAGTCACACAGCTCCAAATGATCCACGATGGCTCAAAAGTGATATGGTCCAGAAATATTTAGACAGAATAAAAAGGTGGATAAAGCACCAGATGGCATCCACCCAAGGATCCTAAAGGAATTGAGCTCTGTAATTTCAAAGCCATTCTAATTTTTAGGGACTCGTTAAAGACTGGAATGGTACCACTGGATTGGCGTAAGGCCAATATGGTGCCCATATTTAAAAAAGGATCAAAGTCTTTACCAAATTATAATAGGTCACTTGCCAGAGCTTCTTGCCCATCCGAGTACTGTATACAGCTCCTCTCCCACACTACACGGGGCTGAAATCACATTCCTTTACACGGTCAGCCATCACAGGATATATCTGGATTTTGTGTTGCCGTTCTGATCTGTGAAATTCTCTGTTCGGAATGGCAGTGTAGTTGCAGTAGGCAGATACACCCTGTGCAGATCGTGCCTGAGCAGTATAGAGTGCTATAATGGGAAAGGAGCTCAGCAGCCGGGCATAGGGCTTTGTTTTTATGAGGAGGCAAGTAAAACCTTGGACAGAGGGGTTGCGGTGGACATGGTATACTTGGATTTTGCAAAAGAGTTTGACAGTTCCCCACATACGGCTCATGTGTAAGATACAGTCTACAGGCCTGGAAATATCAGTTTGTAAATGGATAGAAAACTGGCTAAAAAAACAAAAACAAATTCAGAATGTAGCGGTTAAGGATTCTTACTCTGAATGGTCTAAGGTTATCAGTGGTGTATCCCAAAGGTTCACTGTTGGGACCCTTACTTTTTAATACATTTATAAATAAAATTGGGTCTGGGATTAAAAGTACAAATTTCAGTCTTTGCAGATGAGATCTCTAACTTACAAGCCGACCTCAATGCACCGTTTCATTGGGGGCCTATGTGGCAAATGAGGTTTAATGTTGATAAATGTAAAGTTATGCACTTGGGGGCCAAGAATATGCATGCATCAACATACTAGGGGGGGGGGGGGGGGGAGTACAACTGGTGGAGAAAGATCTGGGGGTTTTGGTGGATCAGAAGCTTAATAGCATGCAATGCCAAGCTTCGGTTTCCAAAACAAGCAAAGTCCTTTCTTGTATTAAGAGAGGTATGGACTCCAGAGAGAGAAATATCATGTTGCCCCTGTACAAATCATTAGTAAGACCTCATCTGGAATATGCAGTTCAGTTTTGGGCACCAGTTCTCCAAAAGGATATCAGGGAACTGGAGAAAGTGCAGAGAAGGGCAACCAAACTGATAAGAGGCATGGAGGAACTCAGCTATGAGGAACTGAATTTATTCACTCTTGAGAAGAGGAGATTAAAGGGGGATATGATCAGCATGTATAAATACATAAGTGGTCCATATAGTGAACTTGGTGTTGAGTTATTCACTTTAAAAAGTAATTATAGAGGACAAGGGGGCACTCTTTACGTCTAGAGGAAAAAAGATTTCATCTCCAAATACGGAAAGGTTTCTTCACAGTAAGAGCTGTGAAAACGTGGAATAGACTCCCTCCAGGAGGTGGTTCTGGTCAGCTCAGTAGATTGATTTTTTTTTTTTTTAAAGCAAAGGACTGGATTTTTTCTAAATGTACATAATATAACTGGGTACTAACATTTATAGATAAAGTTGATCCAGAGAATATCCAATTTCCTCTCTGGGATCAGGAAGGAATTTTCCCTCTTCAAGACCAAACTGGTTCATGCTTTGCTGGGGTCTTCTGCCTTCCTCTGGATCAACTGTGGGTATAGGATAGTGTATATGGGATTGTATGATATATTTTTTATTTTTTTTCCCTTTTATAGGTTGAACGTTTGTCTTTTTTTCAACCTGTGTAACTAAGCATAATAAAAAAACAAAAAACACACACACACACAAAATAGTTCTAAAAAGGTAATTTTATTTTACCTTCATGCATTCCCTGCATCCTGTGAGGTGGGGACGGGAGCAAGGTGTGTCTCTGTGTCTATGGGGGCATTCAGGGAGGATGGGAGAGCGCCAGTGGGAGGACCACCAAAGATGGACGTATGGGACTGCTCTGTGTAATACCACTGCACAGAGCAGGCAAGTATACCCTCTTTTTTTTTTTTTTTTATAAAACATCAAAGCTTGACATTAATATCACTTTAAGATAAGCTAGCACACCATTATGATAGCTGGCCTGCTCTACTTCACACATACTATACAGCCTATGTTTTCATAATGAAGAGAAGGCTGTTTTTTTGACAAGTTGGATGGTAGCTGTGAAAAGTAGAAAGTGGGGATGGATGGATGGATGGATGGATGGATTATCCATATACTTGCTAGGAGGAGAGCAGTGCTGCTGTATAAGAGTGCAGGAGGTGTGCTTTGTGACTGGCAGAGTGACTTAAGCCACCCATTTGTTTTTGTATACCGTTTACAGCTTATATTGGTTCTTTCACCACTCCAGCAACTAGGTTCCTTGGCACTAGATCTGACATTTGTTATTACTTTTATCATCAACAAGGAAACGCTTTAGGGCCGGTTCACACAGCGAGCCGCGGCGAGGCGTCTCCGACTTACCTCGCCGCGACTTGCGGGGAGCTCAGCGGCGACTTGCAGAGGACTTCTGCATAGAAGTCAATGCAAGTCGCCCCCGAAGTCGTCCCGAAGTAGTACAGGAACCTTTTTTCTGAGTCGGAGCGACTCGAGTCGCTCCTCTCAGAACGGTTCCATAGTACTGAATGGGGGCGACTTGCGGGAGCGAGGCGAGGCGAGCCGTGTCGCCTCGCGTCGCAGTGTGAACCGGCCCTTACTCTCCTCTCTAATTCCATTTCATCTTGTCACTGGAGGGACAGACTTTTCTGGACTTCATGAATAAACTCCACCAGCTTCTAGCACTTTTCTTGTCATAGCCCTTACTGCCCTTGACCTTTGGATAGTGGAATGGCAGTTAGCAGCCATGAAGTCAGGTCCCAGTAACAAAAAGGAAAATTTAAATACGGAAGTTTTTTTTCCCCCCACTAGTAAAAAGGCAACAGCAGGAATTTTGTAGAGCCTGCTCTAATGCCGTGTACACACGATTGGAATTTTGTTCGGAAAAAGCTCTGATGGTTTTCCCGATGGAATGTCAACGGGATTTCACTCAAGCTGTCTTGCATACCCACGGTCACACCAAATTCCGACCATCAAGAATGCAGTGACGTTCAACACGTATAATGGGACCAGAAAAAGGAAGTTCAATACCCAGTAGCCAATAGCTTCTATCTCGTAGTTGAATCTGAGCATGCATGAGTTTTTGCGCATCGGAATTGCATACACACGAACGCATTTTCGGATAGGAACTTTTTCCAACCAAAAAATTGACAACATGCTCTCAATCTTTTTGCTGGCCGAATTTCAGCCATCAAAAGTCCGATTGAGCATACACATGATCGAATTTTCTGACCAAAAACTCTCATCGGTCTTTTGCTGGCTGAATTTCCGATCGTGTGTACGGGGCATTAGGGCTTGTTTACACTTCTGAAGATTGATCTGTGGTGGATCGTTCTTCAGGAGGATGATTGACCATCAATAAGGATAGGGCACATCCTTACCACCTGTTTTAATCACTAGATACCCACCATTGTACTTGTTTGGAGGGGGGGGGACATAGTGGCACGGCCCCATTTCAGTTAAATATGTCACGTTTAGCGGGCAATAGTGCCTGCTGAATATGATTTTTTTTCTAGGCAGTCCCAGGTGTGGGGAGCTTTAAAGAACCATGTATCAGCTGTGCATTTTTTTTTACCACCCCCCAAAAACCACGAGGCTTTAGACAGTACTTGGTCAGTGTTTGGTCAGCATTAAATTAAAACCCTGTAGTGAAGATGCACTTTAAGAAAAGTAATTTGTTGGCCAAGTGTCCAACAAATTAGAAAAGAAAGAAAGAAGAAAAAGAAAGAAAGACTTGTCAGCAAAGTGTCATGGAAGCAATCAGAGTTGGATGTAAAAACTGCACTTACAGGGGAAACAAATGCACCAATACATTGCGACAGGGAGGCCTTCTGCACATTAACACAACAATAAGAATTTGCACATTTGAGCGAGGTCTTTACACATGTATACAGATATTTTCTGACATGCTGACATCCAAAGAAGAGAGCGGTCCCTTCAACCACTCGCGTGCTGCATTGTACTGTCAGCTGTAAAAAATTGTGGAAGCTCAGCATTCGGAGCAAGCCGGCCTGACATCTCAATGCCTGTCTTTTTGTTAGAGAGATATGTGCACAGGGCCCTCCGATTCCTATCGAATTGCATTGTAACCTATGGTTTGCCCCAACGTTGTAAAGCACTTTTGGGGCTCTATAAACCCTGTATAATAATGACAATTTATGGCTGATGTTTACATTGGCTAAAACCATATATGGAATGGACACTAAAGCATATCAAAGAACAAGAAGGTTGTATATTGCATCTTACCAGTTTAAAATGTGGTGACTGCATTCGTTTTCATTTTTAAAGAGGAATTCAAGGCCATTTAAAAAAAAAAAAAAATGCAACCTGCAACCTGCAAAAATGCAACCTAGCATAGCATACTAGCTCATTATGAATAACTTACCTGAGAACGAAACCCCCGAAGTGGTCCTCAGTCTTCATCTTTGCCGCTGCCATGTATCCCGGAGTGACTTCCGGGTCTTGCTGCTCCTTCACTGGAGCCGCGATGACGTCACTTCCGTGCATGCACACGGGAGCCGACACGAGCGTCATATCGCCGTGATCTGCGGCCTGCTCAGCGCGCCTGCCAGCGGTGCCTGTCTTTTTGCAAATATCTCCTAAACCGTCTAGGTTTAGGAGATATTTCTTGGACCTACAGGTAAGCCTTAATCTAGGCTTACCTGTAGGTCAAAGTGGTTTGTAAGGGTTTACAACCACTTTAAGAGAAATGCATTTTTTGCAAAGTACAGAAAATGTTGATCTTGCCTGAAGTCCAGTAACCTTGTAACTTTCTGGGAACTCTCAAACAATGCCATCTGCCTTCCAAGACATCTTAAACTACAAACCCCTTTTGCCCCTAATGTAAACCAGATGAAGAGAGGGAGAGGTGTTTGAAGTCCAAATGGGTAGCGCAACCTAGGGTTACAACATTGCTACGTCAGATACAGCGGAATGACCGCTTTCACCCCAGGGCAGGATGTGTGATACTATTATTTTTACCTAGTGATCCTGCCAGTAAGACTAGAAACAATGCAACCACCACATCAAAGAACTAGTAAGCTGCAATGTATACAATTTCTTTGTGTCGTCACATGCTACGCAAATATGTAACACAATGGGTACTGTATGTTCCCGATACTCATTAAAGCGGACCTCCACCATAAAGTGGAAGTTCCGCTCATCAGAACCCCCCCCCCCTCAGGTGCCACTTCCGGGAATAGCTAGCCACAGATGTCCTGCAAACGCGCCCCCCCCCCCCCAGTTGTGTTCTGGGAAACACACAGTTCCCAGGACACAACGGGGACCAGTGAAGACAGGCAGCATGACTCGCGCATGCGCAGAAGGGAACCGGGCAGTGAAGCCGCAATGCTTCCCTTCCGGTTTCCCTGACAGAGGATGGTGGCGGGGGTAGCCGAGAGATGAGCAATTGCTCGTGATCTGCTTCTGACATCGCTGGACCCTGGAATAGGTAAGTGTCCATTTATTAAAAGTCAGCAGCAGCAGTATTTGTAGCTGCTGACTTTTAATAAATTATATATATATATATATATATATAAAATTATTATTTTTTTTTTTTAAGGCGGCACTCCTCTTTAAGCTACTTTTGGATGAGCAGAAAAAACATCGATAACATTACAGAACAAGCGCAGTTGACTTAATAGCTATACCATGACCAGGATGAATGAGAACCTTTACAGACACTATCAAACATAAATAAATACTATTATTTCAGACAATAAGTACAGATTGTCTTTGGTTCAGTAGGAAAATATCATAAAATCGGGACCCTCTGTGCTCTAGAGTGATGTCCACAAAGCAAAAAGTATTTTATACCCAGCGACTATCTACTATATTAAAACATGATGTGCAATACTTAAAGGGCAACTCCACCTTCATGGGGGGATAATTATTTTTTTTATATAGCATAGACAATTGTGACACAAGTCATATTGTAATTGAATGGTATTAAATATGACCTTTTCCTTTCAAACTACAGCACAGTATTTTCTGTATAATGCAATACAATATGGTTACCTGGAAGCCTTCTGTGCACAGGTGGTGTATAGAACACCCCCAGATAGGTCATTTCCTCCTTGTGTAATTGCCTTCCCGATTTTCCCAGAAGTCGTCACCAAAATACAAGTCAGATTTTGAGCATCCCCTGTACAAAGGGAAATCCCGGCTAAAGAGATGCAGACCATGCCACATACATCATAGCCCTGCAGGTGCAGCAGCTGGTGGATTATTATAAAACCACTCCTATTAGAGATACACTAGGTACATGGACACAGAAACAACTATATCTTCAGAAGAAAAAAAAAAAAAAAAAAAAAAAAAAAAGAGCGGAATCTGCAACATAGTTTGTTAAAATCAAAATGTACATAAATCACCTAGAGGGGGAAGGTTTTTTTCCACAAAAGTGGAGTTGCTCTTTAAGGAGTCTTGGTTAAATGAGGCACTAGTCACTCTATTAATGGCAACCCCGTGAATGTGCAAGGACCACTGGTGCCTAACTTGTAAGCATGTCCTGACATGCTTCTCTGCAATGTCATGGTTCCTTTAGCAACCTAATAACTTAATTGAAATATTATACTAATATTCTCATGATATTATAAAATGTATACAACTTATATATGAAAAAAATCACCATAAATACTATATGTAATGCATTTTTACAATAAAGTAAAAATTATTCTGTGTCAAACAGTACAAAATATAGTGCTATAAATAATTCAAAATATTTCCTGCATGTAGGGCCCATTCACACTAGGAACTGCATGTGAATCGCACAGGATTGCGCTGTGTGCTCCTGTGCTATTCACATGCAGTTCTATGCAATGAGATTTCAGCCCATTTGTTCACATACCTTCCTGCCTGCTCACAGGGGTTTGCAGCATGTAAACAAAGCTGTACATGTGCAGCTCAGTTTACATTGCCGGCATGGTCCTTGTGTACTGGGATGACGGACTGCTTTGCATGAGCAGAAGTTGCATCATCCCAACCCAGCTAATGAAGATATCCAAAGGCACTTGGGGAGAAGATGCCAGCACAGGTGAGGGACACCTCGTGGACATAAAGGGGTTATAAAGGTACGTGTTTTTTCACCTTAATGCATTAAGTTGAAAAAACATCCGACAATAAAGCCCCCCCCCCACCCCCCTTTTACTCACCTGACCCCTCGAAAGTCCCGCGCTTGCCCCGACATCCTCTTCGCCGTTCAGCCTGGCCGTTGATTGGTTACAGTGGATGGACTGAAAGCAGGGCAGCCATTGGCTCGTGCAGCTGTTAATCACATCCAATGGCACGGCGCGGCGGAGGGTGGGGCCCGAGTGAAACAGTGAGCGCCCATGGCCGCCGGCTGTATCATGGGAGCGCGCCCGCAAGCACTCCACACTAGGGCTGCAACTAACGATTATTTTCATAATCGATTAGTTGGCCGATTATTGTTTCGATTAATCGATTAATAACCTTTAAAAAAAAGTGGGTCAAATTGACGTTCATTTTCCACCACAGCGACGGGACAATTTGGAAATAATAGAAAACTGCTTAGTCAAAGGAATTGTCAGACAGTGTATGTGGTTTTCGTTCAGAAATTACACTAAATTTTAAAAACAGAATGTTAAAAACAAGTGAAAATTTCAAACAAAATTCTTTCATTCAGCGAATGTACAAAGATTTTTCGTCTGAATATTCTCATCTGAAAATAGGTGTGGCCAGCATAAGGCTCAGTACACACCTATGCAGTTTGCTTTTGATCTGTTTCTGCCGTGCGTTTTGATTTTTGTGCACGTGATTTTACTGCAATTTGCATTTTTTTTGGGCAGATTAAAAAACATAAATTGCTGCAAAAACCCATTACATGCTTTTCTGCAGCTTTTCCATTGAAGTATGTTGAACCAATAAAGCACCATTTCGCGTTAAGTCCCTGACACTTTCTGATGTGAACGTGTCCCATAGGAAACCATGTAAATGAACTGTAGTGCATTTCTGCAAAAAGCACCAATAAACACATAGATGTGAAGCAGATCTAAGACATTTAGTAACATAACGGGGTTAAAAAAACTAAAATGAGCCCTTTATAGTACAAAAAAAAAAAAAAAAAAAAAAAAGCAGATAATCACTACTGTAAGGAGTTCATTTTTTTACTGTAGAACAGTGAAAGTAATATTTACAGCAGTGATTATTTGCTCTTTTTGTACTATAAAGGGCTCATTTTAGTTTTTTTTAACCCCATTATGTTACTGGCCGATTAATCGATTATGAAAATAATAATCGATTAATTTCATAATCGATTAGTTGTTTCAGCCCTACTCCACACCATGCGAGGGAGCTCACATGAAGGCGTCGAGTCCTTGCGGAGGGAGCCGAGACAGCCACCAAGGGACCCCAGAAGAGGAAGTTCGGGACCACTCTGTGCAAAACTAACTGCACAGTGGAGGCAAGTATAACATGTTTGTTATTTTTTTTTTTTTTTTTTAATATATCTTTAGTGATCCTTAGGCCCGATTCACACCTATGCATTTCTTGGGCTTTTTGCATTTTGCAGATTTGCACTACAGTCCATTTAACCACTTGCCGCCCGCCCTATTACAAATAGACGGCGGCAAAGTGGTTTCATAATCCTAACCGGACGTCATATGACGTGATCAGGTCTATGAGCCGCTGCACGCCCCCGGGGGCACGCATCGCGGCGATCGTTGTTGCGGGGTGTCAGTCTGACACCCGGCAACTACGATCTCGGTAAAGAGTCTCCGACGGAGACTCTTTACCACGTGATCAGCCGTGTCCAATCACGGCTGATCACAGTGTAAATGGGAAGAGCCGGTGATCGGCTTTTCCTCACTCGCGTCTGTCAGACGCGAGTAGAGGAGAGCCGATCGGCTGCTCCTCTGACAGGGGGGGGGGGTCTGTGCTGATCGATTATCAGCACAGCCCCCCACCCCGAGGATGCCCACACTGGACCACCAGGGACGCCACCAGACCACCAGGGATGCCCAGCAGAGGTAATCCTCCCTAGACCACCAGGGATGCCAGTCAGGCACAATGGATGCCAATCAGTGCCCATAATGGATGGCAATCAGTGGCCACAATGGGCATTACTGATTGGCATGCATTATTGTTTGGCACTGATTGGCATCCATTAGTACAGTATAACACCTGTGTTGCTAATGAGTGCCCACCTGTGCCGCTAATGAGTGCCCACCTGTGCCGCCTATCAGTGCCCACCTGTGCCGCCTATCAGTGCCCACCTGTGCCGCCCACCCGTGCCCACCTGTGCCGCCCACCCGTGCCCACCTGTGCCGCCCACCCGTGCCCACCTGTGCCGCCCACCCGTGCCGCCCACCCATGCCCATACGTGCCGCCCACCCATGCCCATACGTGCCGCCCATCCATGCCAATACGTGCCGCCTACCCATGCCCATCTGTACCGCCCATCCATGCCAATACGTGCCGCCTACCCATGCCCATCTGTACCGCCCATCCATGCCAATACGTGCCGCCTACCCATGCCCATCTGTACCGCCCATCCATGCCAATACGTGCCGCCTACCCATGCCCATCTGTACCGCCCATCCATTCCAATACGTGCCGCCTACCCATGCCCATCTGTACCGCCCATCCATGCCAATACGTGCCAGCTATCAGTGCCAATTTGTGCCACCTATCAGTGTCCATCCGTGTCGCCCATCCGTGTCGCCCATCCGTGTCCATCAATGCCACCTCATCAGTGCCACTTCATTGGTGCCCATCAGTGCCGCCTTATCAGTGCCCATCAGTGTAGCCCCATCAGTGCAGGAGAAAACGTACTTATTTACAAAGTTTTGAAACTGAAACAAAAAAAAAAATTTTTTTTTTCAAAATTTTCGGTATTTTTTTATTTGTAGCACAAAAAATAAAAACCGCAGAGGTGATCAAATACCACCAAAAGAAAGCTCTATTTGTGGGAAAAAAAATTATAAAAATTTAATTTGGGTACAGTGTTGCATGACCGCGCAATTATCATTCAAAGTGCGACAGCGGTGAAAGCTCAAAATTGGTCTGGGCAGGAAGGTGTTTAAGTGCCCTGTATTGAAGTGGTTAACATAGTTTCCTATGGACCACATTCTGTAGTGCAAATCTGCAAAATGCAAAAAGCACTAAAACTGTATAGGTGTGAATCCAGCCTTAAGGCTGGGTTCACACCGCTGCGACAGAGAGAACCGGATGTGATTCGCACTGCACTGCAGTGCAAATCACATCCGATCTCTGTGCGATGCGAGTTCAGCCATACAGATAGTATGGCTGAATTCGCATCGCACCCGCCGCAAACTCGCATGGGGCCCTTTTTTTTGGTCCGCAGCAGAATCGGATCGCATGGGTGTTCACACCATGCGATCCGATTCCTGTCAGAGTTTGCAGATCGCACTGCGATATGCGGACTGATCTGGGGATGTCATTAACATTTCACTGACACTCCCAGCAGTTCGCATAGGGCAGTGTGAACTGCCGGTGGGAGGCATGCGATGCGGGAAAACTCCGCGGATTCGCGGCATTCCCGCATCGCTCCGTTGTGAACCCAGCCTAAAGGGCCTCATTTCCCTTTTAATTTTGCACTAAGCCATTTCTAAACACCATCCTCCAGTCCAATGAAAATATTTCAGTGGCCAAAAGAGATAAAGAGATATATAGATTATATATATATATATATATATATATATATATATATATATATATATATATATATATATATATATATATATATATATATATATATATATATATATATATATATATATATAGTGCCTTGCGAAAGTATTCAGCCCCCTTGAACTTTTCAACCTTTTGAAAAATTTCAGGCTTCAAACTAAGATAAAATTTTTATTTTTTGTGAAGAATCACCAACAAGTGGGACACAATTGTGAAGTGGAACGAAATCTATTGGATATTTTAAACTTTTTTAGCAAATAAAAAACTGAAAAGTGGTGCGTGCAAAATTATTCGGCCCCTTTAGGCTAGGTTCACATTGCTGCGATGCGGGAACGCCGCGAATCCGCGGTGTTTTCCCGCATCGCATACCTCCCGCCGGCAGTTCACACTGCCCTATGCGGACGGCTGGGGGTGTCAATGTTATGTTAATGACACCCCCAGATCCGTCGGCATATCGCAGTGCGATCTGCCGACTCGCACAGGAATCGGATCGCATGGTGTGAACCCCCATGCGATCCGATTCCGTTGCGGACCCAAAAAAGGGTCCCGTGCGAGTTTGCTGCGGGACCGCTGCGAGTTCAGCCATACTATCTGTATGGCTGAACTCGCAGCGCTACGGAGATCGGATGTGATTTGCTGTGCGAATCACATCCGGTTCTCCCCCCGCAGCGGTGTGAACCCAGCCTTACTTTCAGTGCAGCAAACTCACTCCAGAAGTTCAGCGAGGATCTCTGAATGATCCAATGTTGTCCTAAATGACTGATGGTGATAAATAGAATCCACCTGTGTGTAATCAAGTCTCTGTATAAATGCACCTGCTCTGTGATAGTCTCAGGGTTCTGTCGAAAGCGCAGAGAGCATCAGGAAGACCAAGGAACACACCAGGCAGGTCCGCAATACTGTTGTGCAGAAGTTTAAAGCCGGATTTGGATACAAAAAGATTTCCCAAGCTTTAAACATCCCAAGGAGCACTGTGCAAGCGATCATTTTGAAATGGAAGGAGTATCAGACCACTGCAAATCTACCAAGACCTGGCCGTCCCTCTAAACTTTCAGCTCAGACAAGGAGAAGACTGATCAGAGATGCAGTCAAGAGGCCCATGATCACTCTGGATGAACTGCAGAGAACTACAGCTGA
Source organism: Lithobates pipiens (assembly GCF_037356315.1). Lineage (NCBI taxonomy): Eukaryota > Metazoa > Chordata > Amphibia > Anura > Ranidae > Lithobates > Lithobates pipiens. The sequence goes on along the minus strand of NW_027507784.1, from coordinate 179,242,356 downwards.
GGTGGGAGAGTCTGTCCATAGGACAACAATCAGTCGTACATTGCACAAATCTGGCCTTTATGGAAGAGTGGCAAGAAGAAAGCCATTTCTCAAAGATATCCATAAAAAGTCTCGTCTAAAGTTTGCCACAAGCCACCATGGAGACACACCAAACATGTGGAAGAAGGTGCTCTGGTCAGATGAAACCAAAATCAAACTTTTTGCCCACAATGCAAAATGATATGTTTGGCGTAAAAGCAACACAGCTCATCACCCTCAACACACCATCCCCACTGTCAAACATGGTGGTGGCAGCATCATGGTTTGGGCCTGCTTTTCTTCAGCAAGGACAGGGAAGATGGTTAAAATTGAGGGGAAGATGGATGCAGCCAAATACAGGATCATTCTGGATGAAAACCTGTTGGAGTCTGCAAAAGACCTGAAACTGGGATGAAGATTTATCTTCTAACTAGACAATGGATCCCAAACATACAGCAAAATCTACAAAGGAATGGTTCACAAATAAACGTATCCAGGTGTTAGAATGGCCAAGTCAAAGTCCAGACCTGAATCCAATCGAGAATCTGTGGAAAGAGCTGAAGACTGCTGTTCACAAAACGCTCTCCATCCAACCTCACTGAGCTCAAGCTGTTTCGCAAGGAAGAATGGGCAAGAATTTCAGTCTCTCGATGTGCAAAACTGATAGAGACATACCCCAAGCGACTTGCAGCTGTAATCACAGCAAAAGGTGGCTCTACAAAGTATTAACGCAAGGGGGCCGAATAATTTTGCACGCCCCACTTTTCATTTTTTTATTAGTTAAAAAAAAAAAAAAAAAAGTTTCAAAAATCCAATAGATTTCGTTCCACTTCACAATTGTGTCCCACTTGTTGGTGATTCTTCACAAAAAATAAAAATTTTATATCTTTAGGTTTGAAGCCTGAAATGTGGCAAAAGGTTGAAAAGTTCAAGGGGGCGAATACTTTCGCAAGGCACTATTTATATATATGTTCCAAGTCATTTTCAGGGGAAAAAAAATACTGATATTTTGTAAGCAACAAATGTCAGAAAAAGGTTTAGTCTAAGTGGTTAAACTGACCTCATTTACAGACCGAAGTTCATCCCTTTGATCTAAAACATGGTGCTCAACCTGTGGCCCTCCAGATGTTGAAAACTACAAGTCGCATAAGACATTGCAGAGTTGATAGTTTACAAACATGACGGGACTTGTAGTTCTGCAACAGCTGGGAGGGCCACGGGTTGAGCATCCATGATCTTAAAAGGACCAAACGAGACAATCAGAGCAGAGAGCCACTGCCCTCATGCACATAGCTGGATCGCAATAGGGTTCAGGTAAGTATAAGGCTCCATTCACACCTGGGCGATTTGAGTCATGGGTGGGATCAGAACTTCTTTTGGGCGACACGCGCCCCGCAACTTTGTTTGATTTTGCCTCGTTTGGGGTGCCATTGAGAAATAATGGAATTACAAAAGTGTCTCACATTTTTCTGCGATTACGAATTGTGGCAATTCAAATCCCCCAGGTGTGACTGGAGCCTAAGGCCCCTTTCACACGGACGATCCGTTCAGGTCCGCCTGTCGGTTTTTCAGGCGGACCTTAACGGATGCTCCATAGAGGTCTATGGAGCGTCGGATGTCAGCGGTGACATGTCCGCTGACATCCAACCTGCTCCGATCCGAAAAAGTGTGACGGAGGAAAAAGCCATTTTTCCATCCGTCATCGGATCGGATTGGATGACGACGGACACTGCGGTCCGTCGTCACCCGATCTCCCATAGGGAAGAGCGGCGCTGTGACAGGTCCGTCCCTGCGCAGTGTGCAGAGACAGACCTGTCATCTTCCTGCTCAGCGGAGATCGCTCCGGCGATCCCCGCTGAGCAAGCGGATATCCACGGGGCGGATCAGCACTGACCCACCCCGTGTGAAAGGAAGGGTCCTTTCACACGGGGCGGATCAGTGCTGATCCGCCCCGTGGATATCCGCTTGCTCAGCGGGGATCGCCGGAGCGATCTCCGCTGAGCAGGAAGATGACAGGTCTGTCACAGCACACTACGCAGGGACGGACCTGTCACAGCGCCGCTCTCCCCTATGGGAGATCAGGTGACGACGGACCGCAGTGTCCATCACCCGATCCGATGACGGATGGAAAAATATCCGTTCAGGTCCGCCTGAAAAACCGACAGGCGGACCTGAACGGATCGTCTGTGTGAAAGGGGCCTTAGAGGGGATTTGGGGAGGGAGCTGGGTACTGCTTTTTTTTGCATAGAATGTATGAAGGTAAAAACACTTCTGCCTTTAGAACCACTTTAATGAAACCAACTAAACCAAAACATAGCCAACACTTTTTTGTATCCATTTTAGTATAAACATTTCAAAATGGGTGCCCATTGTTAATAGTGAGGTATAAAACTGCAGTTTGTCGAGTTGTCAAAAGCTGAATATTTGCAGAAAACCCACTTTTACTGTGGCTTAATATTTCTCTCATTAGAGGAAAAGGCAGCTGCTGATGTAACAGACATTTGTTTTGCATTAGGAGCCAGCGGTCTGTGCACAATGATCTCATCCCAGGGGGTTGGAGCTGCTTAGAGCACTACAAGCTCTAAGTAGGTAACAAGGCAAAAGCTGGCCAACAAATCTTACAGCCTCAAATATGATTTTAGTAGAGCTCAACTGGGATGATTTAAAGGGAACCAGTCACCAATTCAAATTCAGAATGGACACCCCAGCCTGAGCACTGATCTCCAGCTTTTGAATCTTGATTACAACAGTTCAGCTGGGGTGAGGTAGGTCATAACAACTGACTAACCCTCAGGCCCTTTTAACACTGAGGCACTTTCACGCAAAAAAAAAAAAAAAAAAAGTGCCTGAAAACCTATTTCCAATAAAATCAATGAATGCTCACACAATGGGGCAGTGCGCTGGCAGAGCAGTAAAATAATATAAAAAACAAAAACAAAAAACAAAACAAAAAACAAAAAAAAAAAAAAAAAAACACCCTTCTCCATTGAAATGAATGGAAAGAGCTTCAAAAGCGCCTGAAAAACTCTTCAAAAGCGCTCAATGTTTTACTGGCAGTTTAGAAGCGCCTCTGTGTGAAAAGTGTGTAAAGTGATTGTAAACAATCACCTTGTAAAACAGTTTAAAATAGAAGTGAAGTGAACAGCAAAACGCTTGTGTATAGTTAAAAAACATTATAAACCCCTTTTTTTTGTAAGTGATCACATTCCCTCACAGCAGTACACTGAGCTTCCTAATGAATGGCATGTCAAGACAAGTTTGATCATTGGAGGAGGGCAAGCACAGTTACCAGTACAGCTAGAGAACTGACCATAATGTGTTCTCTTGCTTAGTGTGGTCAGTTAACAGGAAAGCAGAGGGACTGGCAGGAACACCAGGTATGTCACACAAAAGGAAGCAATACAAAGAACAGGAGACTTTTTCATACATGGTACATCAGGCACATAGGAATATGTTGGGGTAACAAACACTTTAATAGCACATCCATCCCTCTTAGGGCTCTTTCACACATGCGGACTGTTTAGATCCACCTGTCAATTTTTCAGGCGGACCTGGACGGTCGATCCATACAGCTCTATTGAGCGACAGATGTCAGCAGTGACATGTCCGCTGACATCCAATCCACCCCAAACTGATTGGCAACATTCAGACAGATGGAATCCCTATTTTCCAGCCATCTGGCGGATCCCCCCATAGAGAGCAGAGCTCTGACAGGTCCATTTCTGCACAATGAGCGGAGGGGGATCAACAGAGCAATCCCTGCTGGCCAAGTGGATGGCTATATACAGGTCCACACATGTGAAAGGGGCCTTGTACGTCTTTATTTAGCAGCATTCCCTCTCATTAGTACAGCTATCTCCCCTGCTGAGCTGTTGTGTTCTGACAGGGAGGGGGCAGCACCCCCGCCAGAACACTCCGATTGGTGGAGAGTGACAAATCAGGAGCTGGTCAGTTTTACAGCATGCTTGGCTTGCTTCTGTCAGCCCGGCTGCCTTACACGTGGGCCCGAATGTTGGCCGGTTTTTATTGAACCGGCCAATGTCTCCCAATAGTTTGCCTGTGTGAACTAGGCATAAGGGATATGTTTAGACATACAGGGAAGTTTTACCGCCCCTCTGGAAAGTGCTCTGTGGTAAAACACTTCTCAGAGGTATTTGACTGGTATCTCAGAGCAAAATGTTGCCACGTCACCACCTTGAACCACTGAAAATCTGCAGCACCATGCGCATTACACACAGTTGCAGAATAGTTGCAGCACAGTCCCATGCACTTGAATGGGTTGCATTCTGTGGCAGAACAACGGGTGGCATAATTATTTCAGCACCATAATATATACCACCATGGTCCCTGGCCATGTTAACTTGGGGTTCGGCATTGTGTGGGCAGTAAAACAGTGGCTCAACCACCTGTTTTTACCAACCTTTGGTCAGCAACTGGTTCAGGCTGGGTTCACACTGCTGCGGCTACGAGAACCGGATGTGATTCGCACCGCAGTGCAGTGCAAATCACATCCAATCTCTGTGCGATGCGAGTTCAGCCATACAGATAGTATGGCTGAATTCGCATCGCACCCGCCCCAAACTCGCACAGGACCCTTTTTTGGGTCCGCAGCAGAATCGGATCGCATGGGTGTTCATACCATGCGATCTGATTCCTGTCCGAGTTTGCAGATCGCACTGCGATATGCAAACTGATCCGGGGGTGTCATTAACATTTCACTGACACTCCCAGCAGTTCGCATAGGGCAGTGTGAACTGCGGCCAGGAGGCATGCGATGCGGGAACCCACCGCGGATTTGCGGAGTTCCCGCATCGCTGCAGTGTGAACCCAGCCTAAGTGAAAATAAAACTACCTAAACGAACATAAACATATTGTTCTATTCAGCATATGGGTGATATGGAGCTTTGTGTGCTTTGGATGCACATATCCACCAGCTTCCCTGGTAGTAAACCTAACCTGGCCCACCTCTAAAGCCTTGTTATTACCCGGTTTCCCCGAAAATAAGACCTAGCATGATTGTCGGGGATGGCTGCAATATAAGCCCTACCCCGTTTCCCCAAAAATAAGCTCTACCCTGAATATAATGCCTACAAAGGACTTTAACTAGGGCTTATTTGGGGGTGGGGCTTATATTGCAGCCATTACCAACAATCACGCTAGGTCTTATTTTCAGGGAAACAGGGTAGCCTATCACTTATCAATGGGGATACGCAGGAGGTAGAAAGTTGATCAGTAATTGCACACTGGTACATCTGATTATTTGGGACACAGAGACCGAATAGGAAATGTAACCTCACAAGCATGCACCTGCAACTATGTGATGCTTAAGGTATTTTTTTTTTTTTTTTTTTTTTTTTTTTTTTTTTAACAGAACCTCGGTCAGGCTTTTATTGTTCAATAACAGGCTAAAAACCTCACAAAGCAGACCAACAGGTCACAATATCTCCCATACAAGGCTACAGAACTACATAATCCCTGTGTTTGCCTTTCATTTATCACCGTTACTGCACAGTACACAAATAAATTTAACAAAAGAACAACTGACTTGCTGCCAAACAAATGTACCACGCATCTAACAAAATACTGACAGTGTGTTTAGCATTTGCGTTTGGCATTTTATGTATTTTTGGAAATTACCCAAAGTGGAAGCCAATCAAAAATGCATTCATTTTTGTTGAAATGAGGGAGAATTTAGAACCTTTAAAGTAGAATTCCAGGTTTACTATCACTTTAAATAGTTTGCCTGGGCCAAGCTGGCCTAAAATTTATTATTTCCAGGCCAGAACAGTCTAACCGCTGTAACAGACCAAAGATGCATTACCATACAGCAGGGATATGCAACTAGTGGACCTCTAGCTGTTGCAGAACTGCATGTCCCATGAGGCATAGCAGGACTCTGACACAAGCATGAGGCCCAGAGACAGAAGCATGATGGGACTTGTAGTTTTGCAACAGCTGGAGATCCACTAATTGCATATCCCTGCCATATAGTAAACAGTGCGGTGTTCCAATAGCAGTATTTTTATCAATAAATACAAAGTTTCCTCTGGATTGGCTGAGGTGGCTCACAAACCACACCATGGCCAATAAGAGGAGGCCTTGTATTCATTAATAAAAAAATACATGGGTTCTTATGAATGGTGGAATGAGCCAAGATTGACTTTATCTATACCTGGCAGCAGACAGCAAGTGTCTCCTGCCGCTGTTGGAACGCAGCAATGTTTACTATATGTAGCTAATACTACAGTTGTGTAACTTACCAAAAAACGCCAATTATCTGTTTGTTAGCATTTTTGCAGGGCAGACTAGTTCAGCTGTGTGTTAGGATAGTACAGCTCCAACATGCGGTGCAGACTAGTTTAGCCAAGGGTTAGCATAAAGCAGTGTTTCTCAATTCCAGTCCTCATGGCCCACTAACAGGTCATGTTTTCAGGATTTCCCTCAGATGAAACAGCTGGGGTAATTACTAAGGCAGTGAAACTGATCAAATCACCTGTGCAAAATAATGGAAAGCCTGAAAACATGACCCGTTAGTGGGCCATGAGGACTGGAATTGAGAAACACTGGCATAAAGCAACATGTGTGGGACTTCCACCATCACTGGCTGCCCAGTGGCCAAAGAAGCCACCCTGGTCAAGAAGAAGAATCAGAGGTGATGCGAGTGTAGACCTTCCTAGATGGAGGACAAACTGAGTTCTTGCAAAGTATGGCAGGTGCTCCTGGGGCCGGGGCCAGGACAAGGGGTGGGCAGGAGGGACGGCTGCCCCTAGCGCAATTGTTTATTGCAGGGGTAGGGGGCACCCTAACCCTAAGGGAAAGGGGGGCGCAGTTTGGCATCTCTGCCCTGGGTGCTGGATGACCTTGTCCCGGCACTGCCTGGGGCCTTCCGGCAGCTACTTTCTGCTTTAAATAAAATTTCCCAAACAAAACTTTAGATGCCAATTAAAATGGAGCAGAGGTTCTCCACCAAACCCGAAATAAATAATAATAATAAAAAAAAAAAAATACATTATTGGAAGAATTGCAATTTAAATGTATTCATTGAAAAAAATAAAAATAAAAAAAATAGTATCGCCTAAAAACATGTTCTGCATTATCAGGAACCTTTGTTAATAAATTGCTTATAAACTTGCATAAAATCCCTCAAGCTTTAATCCCAAGAGAATAGGAGTATTCAGTTCACTGCTTATATAACGCTTCTATTAATAATATAAATGCTTAGTCAGTTCTCCTCTTTGGACCTCTTGACCTATGTTTGCAGATACCACATCTCAGTATCTCAGCCACTCTCCTCGTATCTCTCTCTATCTCTGGCATAGCGGGCTCCCAAGGAAAGGTGGAGGTCATGTGACTAGAGATGGGCCGAAAATTGAGTTTTTTGGCATTTTGCTGATGGAGAAAAAGATGCCGATAATGGTGCCTACACCAAATTTAACACGCCTGTTCCCTGTTCACACCTGAGACCTTGTAACACTAATGGGTCACGTGACACCAGGGAAGGAAAATGGGTAAGTGGGCCCAATTTGGACATTTTCACTTAAGAGTGTACTCACTTTTGTTGCTAGCAGTTTAGACATTGATGGCTGTGTGCTGAGTTATTTTGAGGGGACAGCAAATGTACACTGTTATACAAGCTGTACACTCACTACTTTACATTGTAGCAAAGTGTCATTTCTTCAGTGTTGTCACATGAAAAGATACAAATCAAACATTCACAAAAATGTGAGGGGGTGTACTCACATTTGTGAAATATTGTATAACATATATACACACACACTATTTTTAAACTGTAATTTTCAGTTTCAGCCAGGTGCATTCTGAATTTTCAGTTTCGGAGCCAAAATTTCCATTCGGTGCACCTCTTGGTGGAAAGCCAGCTCTACTCAAAATGATATTATAAGGGCCGGTTCACACAGCGATGCGATGCGACACGGCTCGCCTCGCCTCGCTCCCGCAAGTCGCCCCCATTCAGTACTATGGAACCGTTCTGAGAGGAGCGACTCGAGTCGCTCCGACTCAGAAAAAAGGTTCCTGTACTACTTCTGGGCGACTTCGGGGGCGACTTGCATTGACTT